>NC_030684.2:139848036-140188629 GCF_000004195.4 Xenopus tropicalis
TGAGGAGAGGGGGGAAGCTTATCTCACCCCCCACAATTTACCCCTTATTCCCCTCACGCTTGTACTGAGAGCTATCCCCCTACCCCTGTATTCCTCACTTTTGTACTATGAGAGCTATCTCCCATACCCTGTAATTTCCCTCTAGACTTCCTACCTTGTATCATGTTACTTCAGAGAGAGAAGCTAATTCTCCTCTACCCCTGTATTCCCTCACTAGCTACTGGCTATCTCCATAACCCCTGTATTCCCCTCACTTGATATGTCAGCTCTGTATCTGAGAGCTATCTCCCCTACCTGTATTACCCTGTTACCTCATTGTACTGAGGAGCTTCTCTACCCTGTTCCTTTGTACTGGGCTATTCCCTACCCTGTATTCCCCTCACTTTGTACTGAGAAGCTATCTCCCCTACCCCTGTATTCCCTCACTTTGTACTGAGAGCTATCTCACATACCCCTGTATTCCCTCACTTGTAACTGAAGAGCTATCTCCCTACCCTGTATTCCCTCACATTGTACTGAGAGCTATCTTCCCAAACCCTGTATCTCCCTCACTTTGTACTGAGAGCTATCTCCCCCTAACCCCTGTAATTCCCTCACTTGAAAATGGAAGCTATCTCCCATAAACCCTGTATTCCCTCACTTGTTACTTGGAGAGCTACTCCCCTACCCCTGTATTCCCTCACTTTTACTTGACGAGCTATCTCCCCTACCCCTGGATTTCCCTCACCTTGTACTGAGAGCTATCCCCCCTACCCCTGGTATTCCCTCAGCTTGTTACTGAGAGCTATCCCCCCTACCTGTATTCCCTCACTTTGTACTGAGAGCTATCTCCCCTACCCCTGTATTCCCTCACTTGTATCTGAGAGGGCTATCCCCCCTAACCCTGTATTCCCTCACTTGTAACTGAGAGCTATCCCCCCAATACCCCTGTATTCCCCTCACTTGTTACTCGAGGCTATCCCCCTACCCCTGTATTCCCTCACTTGTACTGAGAGCTATCCCCCCTACCCCTGTATTCCCTCACTTGTACTGAGAGCTATCTCCCCTACCCCTGTATTCCCTCACTTTTACTGAGAGCTATCCCCCCTACCCCTCACTTGCTAAACAGCCATCCAGTTCATATTTTAAAAATATATATTTTTTCTTTTAGGCTGCATCCATTGTGAGAAGTGAAATAAGACGATGTTACAGAGAAATGGAACAAGCTGCACTAGATTTTGTTTATTCAGTTGTGTCTGTCCTTGATGATGATTTAGAAAGTCACAGCAGTAGACATAGATATAGACATAGATACAGCAGGAGCAGAAGAGAATACAGGTCTGATGAAAGACCCGGAAGGGGAAGATGGAGGAGCCAAAGCAACAGCGGCACAAGTAGCAGATATAGCTGGGAGCAAAATCAATGGTCTTCAAGCAACAAAACTGCTAATGCAAGCCTCCGGCCTTCTGACTTTGCACATTTACAGGGCCGGATTTCCCAATTGGGCACCCCGGGGCCACCCCCGGTCGCACGCCCCCCGCCCCCCGTGTGTGCGCCCAGGCCTTTGTTGCCTCTACACAAATTCGGGCCTGCACATTTACCCCAGTGTAGCAATCCGATCAATAACAATTATTCATGGAATTCCACATGGCAGGCACGGGCTCAGAGGAGCCCTTTATTAAAGCGTGATGAAGTTTACAGTGATATAAATGTGGGAAATGCAGTTAGGGTTAGTGATTATGATCTTTCTGAACAGAGACAGAGGCAAAGCCACAGCCCCAGCAGTAACAGGAGGAGTCGCAACACCCATAGCAGGAGTCATAACACCAGGAGGAACGACAGTAGCAGGCACAGCAGTAGCAGCAGAGGTCACAGTAGCAGCAGGTACAGCAGTAGATATGGCAGCAGCCCCAGCAGTGCCAGGAGCAGCAGAAATTCCAAGTCCTATGAAAGATCTAAGGTTGACAGGCCCTCCAAGTATAGTTCAGATGAACACAGTGGAGGGAGCAATACAACTCCCTACAGTCCTGGCAGCAAAAGGAGTAGAGACACCAACACTCCTAGTAGCTACAGCCACAGCGTTAGCCAAGGCCGCAGGCACAACCGGGACAGGAGTAGGGATAAATGCAAGTATTATAAAAGGCCTAGGGTTGACAGCCCAAGCAGCCTACACAGCCCACAAGGCCCATCCAACAGAGGGGGGAGAAAAACATCTATCCTCAGCTCCTGTGGCAACTTGAGCACCAGGTCAGAGGCAGCCTGCGACCGTCCTATGGGCTCCTCTAGCAGGGAGCATCCAGGTGAAGTTATGGCAAAGGACTTTGTGCCCTATGGGTCCAACGATGAATTGCCCTCAGTGTCTGAGGCATCTGTAAGAGAGATGAAGGTTGCTAGTAACAGCATTACTTTAAAACATAGAGAAGCTAAAGGGGGTGCAAGAGAGGGGAATGCATTGAAGGATAGCGATCTTGTTGTTTCTGGACAGAGCAAGGGGAGAGAAGGGAAAGGCACAAGCAATAAACAGGCAAGTGCTGAGGGCCCTGAGGTGCCTAGTGTGTCACAGGACAGCACATGCCCCGATAGAAAGAGGAGCAAGAAACATAAGCACTCTGCTAAAGACAAAACGGATGAGCTAAAGGCAAAAGAGAGGAAAAGTAGCTCCTCTAAGGAGCAGCGGGGTGGGAAGAGTAGCCACACAGAGCAGCAGGAAAAGGCTACTCACAGCCCAACAGTTGTTGCCAGTTCCTCATCTGCTAAGGGAGAGTATAGGAGGGCAAATAATCTACAGGTACAAACGGAAACAGCTTTGGGTGAACATAAAAAGAGCACTGTTTAAGGTCCCTCAGGCCAAAGATATTGGGGGGACTGTAAAATCTCAGGCCAAAAAGCACTTTTTACTAGAGCCTGTTGTAAAGACAGAAATGGGGCTCACTGAGGAGCTTACTGCGGAGGACTTAATGTTGGATTGCGATATCAAGGAGGAGTATATCAGCGACGGCAGCTATGGAGACAGCGCCACTTTTACAGATGAGAATTAGTTATTAAAATGCCTGTAAAAAGCCCAAGCTTATTTAGTGGGGGGGGGGGGGGTTCTGCTAAAAGCTATCAGTTTGCTCTGATGAATGAAAACAGGCTTAGGTATGCCTTGACCCTAGATAATGTAGAAACTGTTAACGGGGCGTCTTTGTTGATTAAACATACAGGTATAGGACCCATTATCCAGAATGCTCGGGACCAAGGGTACTCCGGATAAGGGGTTTTTCCTTAATTTGGATCTCCATACCTTAAGTTAACTAAAAAATTAATAAAACATTAATTAAACCCAATAGGATTGTTTTGCATCCAATAAGGATTATTTATATCTTAGTTGGGATCAATTACAAGGTACTGTTTTATTATTACAGAGAAAAGGGAATCATTTAACCATTAAATAAACCCAATAGGGCTGTTCTGCCCCCAATAAGGGGTAATTATATCTTAGTTGGGATCAATTACAAGGTACTGTTTTATTATTACAGAGAAAAAGGGAATCATTTAACCATTAAATAAACCCAATAGGGCTGTTCTGCCCCCAATAAGGGGTAATTATATCTTAGTTGGGATCAAGTACAGGTACTGTTTTATTATTACAGAGAAAAGGGAATCATTTAACCATGAAATAAACCCAATAGGGCTGTTCTGCCCCCAATAAGGGGTAATTATATCTTAGTTGGGATCAAGTACAGGTACTGTTTTATTATTACAGAGAAAAGGGAATCATTTAACCATTAAATAAACCCAATAGGGCTGTTCTACCCCAATAAGGGGTAATTATATCTTAGTTGGGATCAAGTACAGGTACTGTTTTATTATTACAGAGAAAAGGGAATCATTTAACCATTAAATAAACCCAATAGGGCTGTTCTACCCCAATAAGGGGTAATTATATCTTAGTTGGGATCAAGTACAGGTACTGTTTTATTATTACAGAGAAAAGGGAATCATTTAACCATTAAATAAACCCAATAGGGCTGTTCTACCCCAATAAGGGGTAATTATATCTTAGTTGGGATCAAGTACAGGTACTGTTTTATTATTACAGAGAAAAGGGAATCATTTAACCATTAAATAAACCCAATAGGGCTGTTCTGCCCCAATAAGGGGTAATTATATCTTAGTTGGGATCAAGTACAAGGTTCTGTTTTATTACTACAGAGAAAAAGGAAATCAGTTTTAAAATTCTGAATTATTTGATTAAAATGGAGTCTATGGGAGACAGGCTTTCCGTTATTCGGAGCTTTCTGGATAACGGGTTTCCGGATAAGGGATCCCATACCTGTACCAGTTATTTGAGGGCCCCATTGCCTGTTACATGGGGGAAACTGAATACACTGGCCCTTCATTTATTCATTTACAAGTATTGCTTAGAAATTAAATTGCTGTGCTACTATTTTTGCTGATAGATCTCAGTGTATGGAAGAGGGCCATAAAGAGCTGCATAATAAATAATGGGCATTGAGATATATATATGAATTGTAATGGAATATGTAACTGCATGCCTTGTTATTAGATGAGTTAATAAATAGGTTTAAGCGTATGCATGTCTGGTGTCTTTTTACATACACAAATACATGACTTCAGGTACAGGCCAAGGCTTTTTAGTTCCAAAACACAAGCTAAGATAACTATAACAGCCCCCTAAGTTTGCCCATAGCCTGTACAGAAAGATACCATAAAACTATGGCACATAGGGATTCCCCTGTACTAAGCACAATTCAGCAGGAACAGCCCCCTAAGTTTGCTCATAGCCTGTACAGAGAGATACCATAAAACTATGGCACATAGGGATTCCCCTGTACTAAGCACAATTCAGCAGGAACAGCCCCCCTAAGTTTGCCTATAGCCTGTACAGAGAGATACCATAAAACTATGGCACATAGGGATTCCCCTGTACTAAGCACAATTCAGCAGGAACAGCCCCCTAAGTTTGCTCATAGCCTGTACAGAGAGATACCATAAAACTATGGCACATAGGGATTCCCCTGTACTAAGCACAATTCAGCAGGAACAGCCCCCTAAGTTTGCTCATAGCCTGTACAGAGAAATACCATAAAACTATGGCACATAGGGATTCCCCTGTACTAAGCACAATTCAGCAGGAACAGCCCCCTAAGTTTGCTCATAGCCTGTACAGAGAGATACCATAAAACTATGACACATAGGGATTCCCCTGTACTAAGCACAATTCAGCAGGAAACAGCCCCCTAAGTTTGCTCATAGCCTGTACAGAGAGATACCATAAAACTATGGCACATAGGGATTCCCCTGTACTAAGCACAATTCAGCAGGAACAGCCCCCTAGTTTGCTCATAGCCTGTACAGAGAAAATACCATAAAAACTATGGCACATAGGGATTCCCCTGTACTAAGCACAATTCAGCAGGAACAGCCCCCCTAAGTTTGCTCATAGCCTGTACAGCAGAATACCATAAAACTATGGCACATAGGGATTCCCCTGTACTAAGCACAATTCAGCAGGAACAGCCCCCTAAGTTTGCTTCATAGCCTGTACAGAGAGATACCATAAACTATGACACATAGGATTCCCTGTTACTAAGCACAATTCAGCAGGAACAGCCCCCTAAGTTTGCTCATACCTGTACAGAGAGATACCATAAAACTATGGCACATAGGGATTCCCCTGTACTAAGCACAATTCAGCAGGAACAGCCCCCTAAGTTTGCTCATAGCCTGTACAGAGAGATACCATAAAACTATGGCACATAGGGATTCCCCTGTACTAAGCACAATTCAGCAGGAACAGCCCCCTAAGTTTGCTCATAGCCTGTACAGAGAGATACCATAAAACTATGGCACATAGGGATTCCCCTGTACTAAGCACCAATTCAGCAGGAACAGCCCCCTAAGTTTGCTCATAGCCTGTACAGAGAGATACCCATAAAACTATGACACATAGGGATTCCCCTGTACTAAGCACAATTCAGCAGGAACAGCCCCCTAAGTTTGCTCATAGCCTGTACAGAGAGATACCATAAAACTATGGCACATAAGGATTCCCCTGTACTAAGCACAATTCAGCAGGAACAGCCCCCTAAGTTTGCTCATAGCCTGTACAGAGAGATACCATAAAACTATGGCACATAGGGATTCCCCTGTACTAAGCACAATTCAGCAGGAACAGCCCCCTAAGTTTGCTCATAGCCTGTACAGAGAGATACATAAAACTATGGCACATAGGGATTCCCCTGTACTAAGCACAATTCAGCAGGAACAGCCCCCTAAGTTTGCCCATAGCCTGTACAGAGAGATACCATAAAACTATGGCATATAGGGATTCCCCTGTACTAAGCACAATTCAGCAGGAACAGCCCCCTAAGTTTGCTCTCAGCCTGTAACTCATTAGAGAAATAAAATCTATCTACCATTAGGTCTCTAGGGCTAATTTATCTTGATCATTTTTCTGAGCAGCGTGTTTGGGATGCTGCACCTCTCAGGTAAGCATATATTTTATTTAGTTTGGTTAAAACTTCCTGTGTTAAAAAAAATACGAATAGCTTGAGTCCAGCAAGTATACATACAGACGCAGTCACACAGGAAGTGGTGTAGGTATGTGACATTTTCAACTTAATGTCATTACCCTTCTGTACAAGCACCATGCCAGCTCTCATGTTCTTGCTCCTGATCGGTGAGTATCGTTATTGTAACTTGTTCTGTTCTCAACCGTGTTGGATGCCATTGTTTTGGCAAAAAGTGGTACAACACCATTGTTCTTAAGGGGATACTGTCATGATATTTATGGGGTACGTTTTATTTTTAAATGACACTGTTACACAGCAAATAATTCCCTCTGCCATTTAACCTTTTATTCTTGAACCAACAAATGTATTTGTAGCTGTAATATTGGTGTGTAGGCGCCATCTCAGTGCCTTGTGCCTGAGTCTGAGCTTTCAGCCAGCGCTACACATTAGAACTGCTTTCAGCTAACCTATTGTTTCTCCTACTCCCATGTAACTGGAGGAGTCCCAATCGGACTTGGATTTATTACTATTGAGTGCTATTCTGATACCTACTGGGAGCTGCTATCTTGCTCCCTTCCCATTGTTCTGCTGATCGGCTGCTGGGGGTGAGGGGGGGATATCACTCCAACTTTCAGCGCAGCAGTAAAGTGTGCCTGAGTCTGAGCTTTCAGCCAGCGCTACACATTAGAACTGCTTTCAGCTAACCTATTGTTTCTCCTACTCCCATGTAACTGGAGGAGTCCCAAGCCGGACTTGGATTTCTTACTATTGAGTGCTATTCTGATACCTACTGGGAGCTGCTATCTTGCTTTCTTCCCATTGTTCTGCTGATCGGCTGCTGGGGGTGAGGGGGGGGATAAAACTCCAACTTGCAGCGCAGCAGTAAAGTGTGCCTGAGTCTGAGCTTTCAGAAGGAGCCAGATACACATTAGAACTTCCTTCAGCTAACCTATTGTGGCACCCTGGGAAATGAAGAATATGGCTAGCCCCATGGGAAAACAGATTACAATGCAGGATTCTGCTGGAGAAGCTCTATTAACTTTATTACAGCAATTCCTATTACTTATTCAGGTAAGAGTAAAATATTCAAATGTCTTAATCCTATACACTCTTCAACCCAATCCCTTCATTCTATACACTCTTCAACCCAATCCCTTCATTCTATACACTCTTCAACCCAATCCCTTCATCCTATACACTCTTCAACCCAATCCCTTCATCCAATATACTCTTCAACCCAATCCCTTCATCCTATACACTCTTCAACCCAATCCCTTCATCCTATACTTCCTTAAACCCAATCCCTTCATCCTATACACTCTTCAACCCAATCCCTTCATCCTATACACTCTTCAACCCAATCCCTTCATCCTATACATTCTTCAACCCAATCCCTTCATCCTATACACTCTTCAACCCAATCCCTTCATCCTATACATTCTTCAACCCAATCCCTTCATCCTATACATTCTTCAACCCAATCCCTTCATCCTATACACTCTTCAACCCAATCCCTTCATGCTATACACTCTTTAACCCCAATTCCTTCATCCTATACACTCTTCAACCCGATTCCTTCATCCTATACACTCTTCAACCCAATCCCTTCATCCTATACACTCTTCAACCCAATCCCTTCATCCTATACACTCTCACCCAATCCCTTCATCCTAACATTCTTCAACCCAATCCCTATCCTATACAATTTAAACCCAATCCCTTCATCCTATACATTCTTCAAACCCAATCCCTTCATCCTATACAATCTTCAACCCAATCCCTTCATCCTATACATTCTTCAACCCAATCCCTTCATCCTATACACACTTCAACCCAATCCCTTCATGCTATACACTCTTTAACCCCAATTCCTTCACCCTTTACACTCTTCAACCCGATTCCTTCATCCTATACACTCTTCAACCCAATCCCTTCATCCTATACACTCTTCAACCCAATCCCTTCATCCTATACACTCTTCAACCCAATCCCTTCATCCTATACACTCTTCAACCCAATCCCTTCATCCTATACATTCTTCAACCCAATCCCTTCATCCTACACACTCTTCAACCCAATCCCTTCATCCTATACATTCTTCAACCCAATCCCTTCATCCTATACATTCTTCAACCCAATCCCTTCATCCTATACACTCTTCAACCCAATCCCTTCATGCTATACACTCTTTAACCCCAATTCCTTCATCCTATACACTCTTCAACCCGATTCCTTCATCCTATACACTCGTCAACCCAATCCCTTCATCCTATACACTCTTCAACCCAATCCCTTCATCCTATACACTCTTCAACCCAATCCCTTCATCCTATACATTCTTCAACCCAATCCCTTCATCCTATACACTCTTCAACCCAATCCCTTCATCCTATACATTCTTCAACCCAATCCCTTCATCCTATACAATCTTCAACCCAATCCCTTCATCCTATACATTCTTCAACCCAATCCCTTCATCCTATACACACTTCAACCCAATCCCTTCATGCTATACACTCATTAACCCCAATTCCTTCACCCTTTACACTCTTCAACCCGATTCCTTCATCCTATACACTCTTCAACCCAATCCCTTCATCCTATACACTCTTCAACCCAATCCCTTCATCCTATACACTCTTCAACCCAATCCCTTCATCCTATACATTCTTCAACCCAATCCCTTCATCCTATACACTCTTCAACCCAATCCCTTCATCCTATACATTCTTCAACCCAATCCCTTCATCCTATACAATCTTCAACCCAATCCCTTCATCCTATACACTTCAACCCAATCCCTTCATCCTATACACACTTCAACCCAATCCCTTCATGCTATACACTCTTTAACCCCAATTCCTTCACCCTTTACACTCTTCAACCCAATTCCTTCATCCTATACACTCTTCAACCCAATCCCTTCATCCTATACACTCTTCAACCCCAATCCCTCCATTCTATACACTCTTCAACCCCAATTCCTTCATGCTATACACTCTTTAACCCCAATACCTTCATCCTATACACTCTTCAACCCGATTTCTTCATCCTATACACTCTTCAACCCAATCCCTTGATCCTATACACTCTTCAACCCAATCCCTTCATCCTATACACTCTTCAACCCAATCCCTTCATCCTATACATTCTTCAACCCAATCCCTTCATCCTATACACTCTTCAACCCAATCCCTTCATCCTATACATTCTTCAACCCAATCCCTTCATCCTATACAATCTTCAACCCAATCCCTTCATCCTATACATTCTTCAACCCAATCCCTTCATCCTATACACACTTCAACCCAATCCCTTCATGCTATACACTCTTTAACCCCAATTCCTTCACCCTTTACACTCTTCAACCCAATTCCTTCATCCTATACACTCTTCAACCCAATCCCTTCATCCTATACACTCTTCAACCCCAATCCCTCCATTCTATACACTCTTCAACCCCAATTCCTTCATGCTATACACTCTTTAACCCCAATTCCTTCATCCTATACATTCTTCAACCCAATCCCTTCATCCTATAGATTCTTCAACCCAATCCCTTCATCCTATACATTCTTCAACCCAATCCCTTCATCCTATACATTCTTCAACCCAATCCCTTAATCCTATACACACTTCAACCCGATCCCTTCATGCTACACACTTTTTAACCCCAATTCCTTCATCCTATACACTCTTCAACCCAATCCCTTCATCCTATACACTCTTCAACCCAATCCCTTCATCCTATACACTCTTCAACCCAATCCCTTCATCCTATACACTCTTCAACCCAATTCCTTCATCCTATACACTCTTCAACCGAATCCCTTCATCCAATACACTCTTCAACCCAATCCCTTCATTCTATACACTCTTCAACTCAATACCTTCATCCTATACACTCTTCAACCCAATCCCTTCATCCTATATACTCTTCAACCCAATCCCTTCATCCTATACACTCTTCAACCCCAATCCATTCATCCTATACACTCTTCAACCCAATCCCTTCATCCTATACACTCTTCAACCCAATCCCTTCATCCTATACACTCTTCAACCCAATCCCTTCATTCTATACACTCTTCAACCCAATCCCTTCATCCTATACACTCTTCAACCCAATCCCCCCATCCTATACACTCTTCAACCCAATCCCTTCATCCTATACACTCTTCAACCCAATCCCTTCATCCTATACACCCTTCAACCCAATCCCTTCATCCTATACACTCTTCAACCCAATCCCTTCATCCTATACACTTTTCTTAACCCCAATCCCTTCATCCTATACACTCTTCAACCCAATCCCTTTATCCTATACATTCTTCAACCCAATCCCTTCATCCTATACACTCTTCAACCCAATCCCTTCATCCTATACATTCTTCAACCCAATCCCTTCATCCTATACATTCTTCAACCCAATCCCTTCATCCTATACATTCTTCAACCCAATCCCTTCATCCTATACAATCTTCAACCCAATCCCTTCATGCTATACACTCTTTAACCCCAATTCCTTCATCCTATACACTCTTCAACCCAATCCCTTCATCCTATACATTCTTCAACCCAATCCCTTCATCCTATACACTCTTCAAACCAATCCCTTCATCCTATACACTCTTCAACCCAATCCCTTCATCCTATACACTCTTCAACCCAATCCCTTAATCCTATATACTATTCTTAACCCAATTCCTTCATCCTATACACTCTTCAACCCAATCCCTTCATCCTATATATTCTTCAACCCAATCCCATCATCCTATACACTCTTCAACCCAATCCCTTCATCCTATACATTCTTCAACCCAATCCCTTCATCCTATACATTCTTCAACCCAATCCCTTCATCCTATACATTCTTCAACCCAATCCCTTCATCCTATACACACTTCAACCCAATCCCTTCATGCTATACACTCTTTAACCCCAATTCCTTCATCCTATAAACTCTTCAACCCAATTCCTTCATCCTATACACTCTTCAACCCAATCCCTTCATCCTATACACTCTTCAACCTTAATCCCTCCATTCTATACACTCTTCAACCCCAATTCCTTCATGCTATACACTCTTTAACCCCAATTCCTTCATCCTATACATTCTTCAACCCAAGCCTTCATCCTATACATTCTTCAACCCAATCCCTTCATCCTATACATTCTTCAACCCAATCCCTTCATCCTATACACACTTCAACCCAATCCCTTCATGCTATACACTCTTTAACCCCAATTCTTCATCCTATACACTCTTCAACCCCAATTCCTTCAGCCTCTACACTCTTCAACCCAATTCCTTAATCCTATACATTCTTCAACCCAATCCCTTCATCCTACACACTCTTCAACCCAATCCCTTCATGCTATACACTCTTTAACCCCAATTCCTTCATCCTATACACTCTTCAACCCAATCCCTTCATCCTATACACTCTTCAACCAATCCTTCATCCTTACACTCTTCAACCCAATCCCTTCATCCTATACACTCTTCAACCCAATCCCTTCATTCTATACACTCTTCAACCCCAGACAGACCCTCCATTCTATACACTCTTCAACCTCAATTCCTTCATGCTATACACTTTTTACACCCCAATTCCTTCATCCTTACATCTTTCAACCCAATTCCTTCATCCTATACCTCTTCAACCCCAATCCTTCATCCTATACACTCTTCAACCCACATTCCTTCATCATTACACTTCAACCCAATCCCTTCATCCTATACATTCTTCAATAAAAACCCAATCCTTCATCCTATACATTCTTCAACCCAATCCCTTCATCCTATACCCTCAACCAATCTTCACCAATCACATTGTTTTCAATACAATAACCCTCTAGTTAGTCTGACGACTCTTTCTTAATTAAAAACCGCCAATCCCTTCATCCTATACACTCTTTAACCCAATTCCTTCATCCTATACACTCTTCAACCCGCAATCCTTCTTCCTACCAATTCTCTTGCTATTACCCAATCCCTTCATCCTATACACTCTTCAACCCAATCCCTTCATCCTATACACTCTTCAACCCAATCCCTTCATCCTATACACTCTTCAACCAATCCCTTCATCCTATATACTATTCTTAACCCAATCCCTTCATCCTATACATTCTTCAACCCAATCCTCGGCCACTATACATTCTTCAACCCAATCCTTCATCCTATAACACTTCAACCCAATCCCTTTCATGCTATACACTCTTTAACCCCCAATTCCTTCATCCTATTAACTCTTCAACCCCCAATTCCTTCAGCCTTTACACTCTTCAACCAATCCTTAATCCTATACATTCTTCAACCCAATCCCTTCATCCTACACACTCTTCAAACCAATCCTTCATGCTATACACTCTTTAACCCCAATTCCTTCATCCTATACACTTCTTCAACCCAATTCCCTTCATCCTATACACTCTTCAACCCACTCCCTTCATCCTATACACTCTTCAACCCAATCCCTTCATCCTATACACTCTTCAACCCAATCCCTTCATCCTATACACTCTTCAACCCCCAACCTCCATTCTATACACTCCTTCAACCTCAATTCCTTCATGCTATACACTTTACCTAATTGTTTACCCCCATTTCCTTCATCCTATACACTCTTCAACCCAATTCCTTCATCCTATACGCTCTTCAACCCAATCCCTTCATCCTTATACACTCTTCAACCCCAATTCCTTCATCATTTACACTCTTCAACCCAATCCCTTCATCCTATACATTCTTCAACCCAATCCCTTCATCCTATACATTCTTCAACCCCAATCCCTTTCATCCTATACATTCTTCACCCAATCCCTTCATCCTATACACTCTTCAACCCAATCCCTTCATGCTATACACTCTTTAACCCCAATTCCTTCATCCTATACACTCTTCAACCCAATTCCTTTATCCTATACACCCCACCCTCTTCAACCCAATCCCTTCATCCTATACACTCTTCAACCCAATCCCTTCATCCTATACACTCTTCAACCCAATCCCTTCATCCTATACACTCTTCAACCCAATCCCTTCATCCTATATACTATTCTTAACCCCAATCCCTTCATCCTATACACTCTTCAACCCAATCCCTTCATCCTATACATTCTTCAACCCAATCCCTTCATCCTATACACTCTCAAACCCAATCCCTTCATCTTTCACTCTTCAACCCAAATCCCTTCTCCTGAATACACACTTCAACCTATCCCTTCATGCTATACACTCTTCAACCCCAATTCCTTCACCTTTACACTCTTCAACCCAATTCCTTCATCCTTTACACTCTTCAACCCAATCCCTTCATCCTATACACTCTTCAACCCCCAATCCCTCCATTCTATACACTCTTCAACCCCAATTTCCTCATGCTATACACTCTTTAACCCCAATTCCTTCATCCTATACATTCTTCAACCCAATCCCTTCATCCTATACATTCTTCAACCCAATCCCTTCATCCTATACATTCTTCAACCCAATCCCTTCATCCTATACACACTTCAACCCAATCCCTTCATGCTATACACTCTTTAACCCCAATTCCTTCATCCTATACACTCTTCAACCCCAATTCCTTCAGCCTCTACACTCTTCAACCCAATTCCTTAATCCTATACATTCTTCAACCCAATCCCTTCATCCTACACACTCTTCAACCCAATCCCTTCATGCTATACACTCTTTAACCCCAATTCCTTCATCCTATACACTCTTCAACCCAATCCCTTCATCCTATACACTCTTCAACCCACTCCCTTCATCCTATACACTCTTCAACCCAATCCCTTCATCCTATACACTCTTCAACCCAATCCCTTCATCCTATACACTCTTCAACCCCAATCCCTCCATTCTATACACTCTTCAACCTCAATTCCTTCATGCTATACACTTTTTAACCCCAATTCCTTCATCCTATACACTCTTCAACCCAATTCCTTCATCCTATACGCTCTTCAACCCAATCCCTTCATCCTATACACTCTTCAACCCCAATTCCTTCATCATTTACACTCTTCAACCCAATCCCTTCATCCTATACATTCTTCAACCCAATCCCTTCATCCTATACATTCTTCAACCCAATCCCTTCATCCTATACATTCTTCAACCCATCCCTTTCATCCTATACACTCTTCAACCCAATCCCTTCATGCTATACACTCTTTTAACCCCCAATTCCTTCATCCTATACACTCTTCAACCCATTCGCTTCATCCTATACACTCTTCAACCCAATCCCTCATCCTATACACTCTTCAACCCAATCCCTTCATCCTATACACTCTTCAACCCAATCCCTTCATCCTATACACTCTTCAACCCAATCCCTTCATCCTATATACTATTCTTAACCCCAATCCCTTCATCCTATACATTCTTCAACCCAATCCCTTCATCCTATACATTCTTCAACCCAATCCCTTCATCCTATACACACTTCAACCCAATCCCTTCATGCTATACACTCTTTAACCCCAATTCCTTCATCCTATACACTCTTCAACCCCAATTCCTTCAGCCTTTACACTCTTCAACCCAATTCCTTAATCCTATACATTCTTCAACCCAATCCCTTCATCCTACACACTCTTCAACCCAATCCCTTCATGCTATACACTCTTTAACCCCAATTCCTTCATCCTATACACTCTTCAACCCAATCCCTTCATCCTATACATCTTCAACCCACTCCCTTCATCCTATACACTCTTCAACCCAATCCCTTCATCCTTATACACTCTTCAACCCAATCCCTTCATCCTATACACTCTTCAACCCCAATCCCTCCATTCTATACACTCTTCAACCTCAATTCCTTCATGCTATTACACTTTTTAACCCCAATTCCTTCATCCTATACACTCTTCACCCAATCCTTCATCCTATACGCTCTTTCAACCCCAATCCTTCATCCTATACACTCTTCAACCCCAATTCCTTCATCATTTACACTCTTCAACCCAATCCCTTCATCCTATACATTCTTCAACCCAATCCCTTCATCCTATACATTCTTCAACCCAATCCCTTCATCCTATACATTCTTCAACCCAATCCCTTCATCCTATACACTCTTCAACCCAATCCCTTCATGCTATACACTCTTTAACCCCAATTCCTTCATCCTATACACTCTTCAACCCAATTCCTTTATCCTATACACTCTTCAACCCAATCCCTTCATCCTATACACTCTTCAACCCAATCCCTTCATCCTATACACTCTTCAACCCAATCCCTTCATCCTATACACTCTTCAACCCAATCCCTTCATCCTATATACTATTCTTAACCCCAATCCCTTCATCCTATACACTCTTCAACCCAATCCCTTCATCCTATACATTCTTCAACCCAATCCCTTCATCCTATACACTCTTCAACCCAATCCCTTCATCCTTTACACTCTTCAACCCAATCCCTTCATCCTATACACACTTCAACCTAATCCCTTCATGCTATACACTCTTCAACCCCAATTCCTTCACCCTTTACACTCTTCAACCCAATTCCTTCATCCTATACACTCTTCAACCCAATCCCTTCATCCTATACACTCTTCAACCCCAATCCCTCCATTCTATACACTCTTCAACCCCAATTCCTTCATGCTATACACTGTCACCATCTCTGCTTACACTTACCCCAATTCCCTTTCATCCTATACATTCTTCAACCCAATCCCTTCATCCTATAGATTCTTCAACCCAATCCCTTCATCCTATACATTCTTCAAACCCAATCCCTTCATCCTATACTATTCTTCAACCCCAATTTCCCTTAATCCTTTACACACTTCAAACCCAATCCCTTCATGCTACACACTTTAACCCAATTCCTTCATCCTATACACTCTTCAACCCAATCCCTTCATCCTATACACTTCTTAACCCAATCCCTTCATCCTATACACTCTTCAACCCAATCCCTTCATCCTATACACTCTTCAACCCAATTCCTTCATCCAATTCTTCACCGTTTACACTCTTCAACCCAATCCCTTCATCCTATACACTCTTCAACCCAATCCCTTCATCCTATATCTTCACCACTTCATGCTAACCCTTAATCCCTTCATCCTATATACTCTTAACCCAATCCCTTCATCTATCACCACTTTAAACCCCAATCCCTTCATCCTATACACTTTCAACCCAATTCCTTCATCCAATTAACACTCTTCAACCCAATCCCTTCATCCTATACACTCTTCAACCCAATTCCTTCATCCTATACACTCTTCAACCCAATCCCTTCATCCTATACACTCTTCACCCAATCCTCCTATACACTCTTACAACCTCTCTAACTTTCAACCCAATCCCTTCATCCTATACACTCTTCTTAACCCCAATCCCTTCATCCTATACACCTCTTCAACCCAATCCCTTCATCCTATACACTCTTCAACCCCAATCCCTTCATCCTATACACTCTTCAACCCAATCCCTTCATCCTTTACATTCTTCAACCCAATCCCTTCATCCTATACACACTTCAACCCAATCCCTTCATGCTATACACTCTTCAACTCCCAATTCCTTCACCCTTTACACCTCACCTACTTCAACCCAATTCCTTCATCCTATACACTCTTCAACCAATCCCTTCATCCTATACACTCTTCAACCCCAATCCCTCCATTCTATACACTCTTCAACCCCAATCCTTCATGCTATACACCTCTTTAACCCCAATTCCTTCATCCTATACATTCTTCAACCCAATCCCTTCATCCTATACGATCTTCAACCCAATCCCTTCATCCTATACATTCTTCAACCCAATCCCTCATCCTATACATTCTTCAACCCCAATCCTTATCCTTTACACACTTCAACCCAATCCCTTCATTACACACTTTTTAACCCCAATTCCTTCATCCTATACCACTCTTCAACCCAATCCCTTCATCCTATACACTCTATCACCTACCTAATCATCACTCTTCAACCCCAATCCCTTCATCCTATACACTCTTCAACCCAATCCCTTCATCCTATACACTCTTTAACCAATCCATTCATCCTATACACTCTTCAACCCAATCCCTTTCTCATCTATACACTCTTTCAACCCAATCCCTTCATCCTATACACTCTTTCAAACCCAATCCCCTTCATTCTATACACTCTTCAACCCAATCCCTTCATCCTATACACTCTTCAACCCAATCCCTTCATCATTTATACTCTTCAACCCAATCCCTTCATCCTATACTCTCTTCAACCCAATCCCTTCATCCTATACACTCTTCAACCCAATCCTTTCATCCTATACACTCTTTAACCCCAATTCCTTCATGCTATACACTCTTTAACCCCAATTCCTTCATCCTATACACTCTTCAACCCAATCCCTTCATCCTATACACTCTTCAACCCAATCCCTTCATCCTGATACACTCTTCAACCCCAATCCCTCCATTCTATACACTCTTCACCCAATTCCTTCATGCTATACACTCTTCAACCCCAATTCCTTCATGCTATAACACTCTTCAACCCCAATTCCTTCATGCTATACACTCTTCAAACCCCCCAATCCCCGCATGAAAATACCTTCTCAATCGTATCTCACTTCATTCATTTGCCCAATCCTTCATCCTATACACTCTTCAACCCAATCCCTTCATCCTATATACTATTCTTAACCCCAATCCCTTCATCCTATACACTCTTCAACCCAATCCCTTCATCATATACACTCTTCAACCCAATCCCTTCATCCTATATACTATTCTTAACCCCAATCCCTTCATCCTATACACTCTTCAACCCAATCCCTTCATCCTATACACTCTTCAACCCCAATCCCTCCATTCTATACTCTTCAACCCCAATTCCTTCTTGCTATTCACTCTTTAACCCCAATTCCTTCACCCTTTACACTCTTCAACCCAATCCCTTCATCCTATATGCTCTTCAACCCAATCCCTTCATCCTATACACTCTTCAACCCAATCCCTTCATGCTATACACTCTTTAACCCCAATTCCTTCATCCTATACACTCTTCAACCCCAATCCCTCCATTCTATACACCCTTTAACCCCAATTCCTTCATGCTATACACTCTTTAACCCCAATTCCTTCATCCTATACACTCTTCAACCCAATCCCTTCATCCTATACACTCTTCAACCCCAATCCCTTCATCCTATACACTCTTCAACCCAATCCCTTCATCCTATACACTCTTCAACCCCAATCCCTTCATCCTATACACTCTTCAACCCCAATCCCTCCATTCTATACACCCTTCAACCCCAATTCCTTCATGCTATACACTCTTTAACCCCAATTCCTTCATCCTATACACTCTTCAACCCAATCCCTTCATCCTATACACTCTTCAACCCCAATCCCTTCATCCTATACACTCTTCAACCCAATCCCTTCATCCTATACACTCCTCAACCCCAATCCCTTCATCCTATTCACTCTTCAACCCCAATCCCTTCATCCTATACACTCTTCAACCCCCAATCCCATGAACCAATAAACACTTTGACCCTAATTCTGTAATCCTATTCATTCTTTGACCCCCTATTCTGTAAACCTATACACTCTTCAACCCAATTATCCTATACACCCTTTAGCCCAAGGTAGTTTAGCTAGTTAATTTGCTTGGTTTGCTTGAGAGGGAATATCAGGAATAGAACACAATGTAGGAGAAGGGGCATCAAAACAAAACACAATTTGCATGCCGGGAATGGGAAATCATTGTTTTATGGAGCTAGCTAAAAATTGAACCAACATGAGTTTATATTTTAAAATATAAAAAGAAAATGTCTACCAGGATATGTGTTACTAGTTACAAGTTATTGCCATATAACATGGCAGTAAGGGGTTGTAGGAAATATATCCAGTGGCCACTTTATGAGTTGGTTATGGGAAGAGACCTTCTGGACTCATTATGGGCATGGGTTGTATTAGTAATGCTTTCCTTTACCATCATGAGTATAAAAATCAAAATGTTTAATTGTGTGATACATTTAGAACTCTATGTGCCTGCAGAAGGAGCTGTGAGACCTGTGATTTCCCTCCAACCAAACTGGAGCCCTGTATTGTATGGTGATACAGTAACCCTGAGCTGTAATGTGGCTCCTACTGCCCAAGGGAACCTGGGATATTCCTGGTACAGGGATGGATACCAAATTTCTGGGGATCAGCAGAGCCTTGTCATTCAGTCTGCCAGAGAGACAGACAGTGGGGATTACCAGTGCCAGGCCGGTGCCAGTGAGAGAAGTGACGAATTTAAAATGGATATAAGAACAGGTGAATTGCTTATTGTATCCCAGAAATCTCTCATCGCATTTTACCCTTCAACTCTGTGCTATACTGTTTCTTTTATTTCAGGCTGGCTCGTTCTGCAGGCGCCCCCTGCTGTTCATGAAGGGGACTCCCTGTCTCTCAGGTGCCACAGTGACAATGATGGGAGAAACATTACTTTTTACAAGGACAATAAGGCCATTCAGTTGGCAGTCACTGGTTCTGCCTTGCAGATTGGAATAGTGAATGTTAAGGCGTCTGGAATATACAGATGTGAAAAACAAATCTATTCACATTATGGGTATCGTATGGTTACAGCTACAGAAACAGTTGCAGTCTCAGGTATGATCAATTGGGAACAAATGTTACATTCAGTAATTATGAATTCAGTTTGGATATGTTCACGGCCATCAGTATTATAGAGTGGTCACTTAATAAATGCAAGTACAAGGGATAAGTGACAACCATATAATTATGTTATATTTTGTTATTTAGCATGTTCTATATTATTGGCTCATAGTTAGACCACTTCCTTTCACACTCTAACATAGTGTTAAGCAAATAGGTCGATCTTCTTCTTTGACTGCATCTGTTGAACCAGGTTGAAGTTCCACTGAGCCTGGGATCAACAAGGCCCCAGTAAAGTCTCATTTGCCCCAGAGGGACTATTACCTTTGGAGAAGTCGGGTAACAGGGACCCCATGAATGAGGATTAGTAAGTGCAGAATAGATATATGTTATAGCACTTTCTAGGAAAGTGAGACAGTGAGACTTTAGTTAGAAAGAGCAGCTTTCTGGCTCCAACCAGGAGAGATAGCTGGGAGTATTCTCCTTTACAGGCTCTGCTGCCAGTGAAGGTACTGACAGGGGTATCAGGCATAGTCTTCTCTTTGATCCACATCTGCTGTAGGGGATCCGGACCATTAAGGTAGAAACCCTAAGGATAAAAGAATTACTATCCAGACCTCTCTCCACAGTGGTGCCGAGCTGTTATGGCTGTCTTTACCTGCCCACACCGGCAGACACTATTTTCACGGTGAGGGCAGTGAGGTTGGGGAATGCCCTTCCTAGTGATGTGGTAATGGCAGATTCTGTTAATGCCTTTAAGAGGGGCCTGGATGAGTTCTTGATCAATCAGAATATCCAAAGCTATTGTGGTACTAATATCTACAGTTAGTATTAGTGGTTGTATTTATAGTTTATGTATGTGAGTGTATAGATTGGTAGGTGGGGGTTAGGTGTGCTGGGTTTACTTGGATGGGTTGAACTTGATGGACACTGGTCTTTTTTCAACCCTATGTAACTATGTAACTATGGGCCTGATTCACTAAAGGGCGATAAAAATTATCGCACGCTTTTTTGCGTTAAAAAAACCCAAAATAATTTGCGCGCGATTTACCATAGTATTATCGCCATTTACGCATGGATTATTTCTCGCACTAGTTTTACCGCATGCGTTAATTTCTGCCCTGAAAAGAATACGATCGCATGATTCACTATAACTTTTGCGCGCTAAATATCGCATTCGGCTATGCGAAAATTAACACCTACTACAGGCAGGTGAAAAATTATACAAAAGTACAGTAAATGATTTTTTGTAATAAAATAAGGACTTACAGTGTTATTTATTCAAGTCTGTGTTTCCCCTAGAGTGACGCAGCCGCCAGTTTGCAGCGAAATGGTCATTTTTAATACAGTCATTTTCTGCAAGTATTGGCGTGTATGGCTAACATGGCGTGCGTTCATTTGCGCGACTATTTCTATTTGGCTACAAGTGATGAAATGCTTCGCCAGACATGGATTCGCAGCGAAATTTTTGGACGTGCGTTGAATTTTTTTGCGGCTGATTTTTTCATGCATTTCGCAAAACAATCCGCCAATGGCAAAACGCATGAAAAAATTCGCCACGCAAAAATTCACCGCACATACAAAAATTGATACAAGCGTCAAAAAATAAGTCACAGCAGCAATTTTTTTGCCCGCACAACATTTTTGCCGTTTCGTGGATCTTTCGAAAGATTTGCTAATTTTTCACTAAAGAAACCAGAACCCATTCGCTCATCACTAGCGGCTACTATTTATATGCTACTATTTATATGCTACTATTTATATGTGGCTAATATTTATATACACTATTTATATGCGGCGACAATTTTTATACACTATTTCTAAGCTACCATTCATATGCGGCGACTATTCGCGGCCGTAATTTAGCACATGTACCAGCAAATACCGCATTGAAATAGTCTTCGCGAGTTAAATAACGCATGCAATATCGCACGTAAAAAAGCGCGAGTATGCTTATAGTGAATCGTGCGAAAAATCTGCAAAATTAAGACGCGGTAAAAATTTTAGCGCACAATAAAAATAGCGCACGTTTTATCGCCCTTTAGTGAATCAGGCCCTATATCTTCATAGTTGCTTTGCCTTGATCTTCCTAATCTGTAACATCTGTATTTGTGAGTATAATCCTGTGGATCATTGCAGGGGCAGCAGATGTTTTACTTTTGCTCTTAAGCTTTTCTTTTTTATTTTACTTCATTTTCACTTTTGTTCTGTTTCTGCCACATTTCCTTTTAGTCCTAACCACATTATTTAGCTGTTTTTGTTCTTTTTTCACACAGTGATTTTTCTCTGCCCCTCTCCCCTACACTCTTCTGATGTCCCCATTCATTTCCATTTTTCCCTTATGCTCTTTTATTTGTTCTCTCCTATACTCCCCTCTGTGCCTACATTTCCTTTCTTTTAGGCAGGTTTTACTTTTATCTTCTCTTTATCACTTTAGCTTCTCTTCTTTTCAGTTCTTCTTTCTGCCTTTCCCGCCCACCGCATGTCTGAGAGCCCCCCTGAAGCCCATCAGCACTGCCTGTCCCCTCCTGCCCGATCTGCCAGCACCTCCGTTCCTCCCAATGTGCCCACCCCTCCTTTCCTCCAGATGCGCTTGCCCGCCCACCCCTCCATTCCTCCTGATGTGCCTGCCCCTCCGCCTCCATCTCTACTCTTCTGTGAGTAGGCTGCTACATAGTAACAATGGAAGCAACCGGCTGCGCCACCTGTTCTTCACCTGCCCGCTGATGCTTCCATCTTTGTTATGTAGCCTACACTGTACAGTAGAAATGAAAGCAGCAGCGATTCTAAGGGGTGGGGCATGGCCCCCCTGCCCCCCCCCCCCAGTTCCGATGCCTATGGACCATTGTCTTCGACAATAAGTTAAGTTTTGTTTTTATGCATTAATAACCTTCTGGCATCTATTTGTATGTATGTATGTATGTATAACTTTATTTATAAAGTGCCACAAGGGTACGCAGCGCTGTACAATCTTACAATATACACAATTACACACAGGGGGGACAAGTGTTATAATAAATGCAATAAATAAGTATAAATACACAGGGAGTAAATGCCATGAGGTATGAGACACAGTAGGAAGGAGGTCCCTGCCCCGTAGAGCTTACAATCTAAGTGGTTGGGTAACATACAGGCACAAACTGGAAGGTAAGAGTGCACCAGGTATGGGCATTTGCCCATTTATTTAATTACAGCATAAGTGAGTTGTAGTTGCACGACATCCCCCTTGATCTTTCAACGTAGCAAAGGCCCATCCTGTGTGTTAAAGTCCAGTGTACCCTATGATCTATAGCCTATCTAGCTGGTCTGTATTTACAGGATTTACAGTTCTTTGCACTTGTTTTTGTCTAAATGGCCTCTAATGGGTATTCATGCAGGTCACTTTCTGTAGAGCAGCAAGAAGCACCACCTGACCTACAAATTGCACTGCAGTAAGTGTGTAGAGGTGATCAAACCACTGGGTTTTCCCAGATTGATTGGGTTCGAAATTAATGGTAAGTGTTGTGAGTAGGAAAGTACCCTGATGACCCAAAACATAGATTAAGGCATGACAGAACTACAGTAGGGTCACTTGGGCCATTGCTATGGAAAAAGTTGAGCCCATGGACATTCAAACTGAACTTAATGCAATTTATGGAGCTTTTAGGAATCAATAGACATTGAATTCTGTCATTACTATAAAGTACTGTAGGAAGTTATTTGTTTAGTATATTGGAAAAATGATTTTTGAAAGTATGGATTCTATTTGTATCTGTTGTAAAGTGGAAATCTGTTTTTTTTTCTAGAGTTGTTCTCTATGCCACAATTACTTGTGACTTCACATTCAATAACAGAAGGAGATCACATGACCATAACATGTGACACAAAGCTCAGCCCACACAGAGAGACTACAGAGCTGCAGTTTGCTTTCTACAGAAATGGGCACAATGTGCAGGGATTCAGTTTATCCAACCAATATGGAGTCCCCTCAGCTCAGCTGGAGGATTCTGGGAATTATACCTGTGAGGTACAAACTCCAACCGGCAGTGTGAGGAAGAGGAGCAGAGAGGCACATATCCACATACAGGGTGAGTATAACTGATTAAAAAAATCTGTTAGACTAGTAAGATACATTTAAGTCCTCTTTAAATTCATAATCACTTTAACCGAGCATCTTTCGTAATAGTTTCATTTGGAAATGTAATCCAAAGCATTATAACTATATATTGTCTTTTCTAGAGCTGTTTAGTTCCCCACAAACAAAAGTGAGCTCAGATCAGGTGACAGAAGGAGATCACATGACCATAACATGTGACACAGAGCTCCGCCCACACAGAGAGACTACAGAGCTGCAGTTTGCTTTCTACAGAAATGGGCACAATGTGCAGGGATTCAGTTTATCCAACCAATATGGAGTCCCCTCAGCTCAGCTGGAGGATTCTGGGAATTATACCTGTGAGGCACAGACTCCAACCGGCAGTGTGAGGAAGAGGAGCAACATGGTGCATATCCACATACAGGGTGAGTATTAATGATTGAAAAATCACTTATAAGACTGATAATTTGCATGTAAGTCTTCTATAAATTCATAGTCTCTAATACTTAGTGTCTACTACAGTGCATAATATTTTTAATTTGGGAATTGAATCTATAGCATTGTAAATATATTTTTCCTTTCTAAGAGTTCTTCTCTTACCCACAAATAAAAGTGAGGCCAGATCAGGTGACAGAAGGAGATCACATGACCATAACATGTGACACAGAGCTCAGCCCACACAGAGAGACTACAGAGCTGCAGTTTGCTTTCTACAGAAATGGGCACAATGTGCAGGGATTCAGTTTATCCAACCAATATGGAGTCCCCTCAGCTCAGCTGGAGGATTCTGGGAAATATACCTGTGAGGTACAAACTCCAACCGGCAGTGTGAGGAAGAGGAGCAGAGAGGCACAAATTTACATAGGAGGTAAGTGCATAGTAATTGTCAAGAACATTTTTTTGTATGTTTTTCATTTAAAGGATAAGTTTGTGAGATACAAACTCCAACCTGAAGTGTGAGGAAGTGGAGTGTTGTGTTATATACAGAGAATAAAGTACCCCCTATTGTACAAACCAGATTCCAAAAAAGTTGGGACACTAAACAAATTGTGAATAAAAACTGAATGCAATGATGTGGAGGTGCCAACTTCTAATATTTTATTCAGAATAGAACATAAATCACGGAACAAAAGTTTAAACTGAGAAAATGTACCATTTTAAGGGAAAAATATGTTGATTCAGAATTTCATGGTGTCAACAAATCCCAAAAAATTTGGGACAAGGCCATTTTCACCACTGCGTGGCATCTCCCCTTCTTCTTACAACACTCAACAGACGTCTGGGGACCGAGACCAGTTTCTCAAGTTTAGGAATAGGAATGCTCTCCCATTCTTGTCTAATACAGGCCTCTAACTGTTCAATCGTCTTGGGCCTTCTTTGTCGCACCTTCCTCTTTATGATGCGCCAAATGTTCTCTATAGGTGAAAGATCTGGACTGCAGACTGGCCATTTCAGTACCCGGATCCTTCTCCTACGCAGCCATGATGTTGTGATTGATGCAGAATGTGGTCTGGCATTATCTTGTTGAAAAATGCAGGGTCTTCCCTGAAAGAGATGACGTCTGGATGGGAGCATATGTTGTTCTAGAACCTGAATATATTTTTCTGCATTGATGTTGCCTTTCCAGACATGCAAGCTGCCCATGCCACACGCACTCATGCAACCCCATACCATCAGAGATGCAGGCTTCTGAACTGAGCGTTGATAACAACTTGGGTTGTCCTTGTCCTCTTTGGTCCGGATGACATGGCGTTCCAGATTACTAAAATGAACTTTGAATCGTGACTCGTCTGACCACAGAACCACAGTCTTCCATTTTGCCACACTCCATTTTAAATGATCCCTGGCCCAGTGAAAACGCCTGAGCTTGTGGATCTTGCTTAGAAATGCCTTCTTCTTTGCACTGTAGAGTTTCAGCTGGCAACGGTGGATGGCACGGTGGATTCACTGACAATGGTTTCTGGAAGTATTCCTGAGCCCATTCTGTGATTCCCTTTACAGTAGCATTCCTGTTTGTGGTGCAGTGCCGTTTAAGGGCCCGGAGATCACGGGCATCCAGTATGGTTTTACGGCCTTGACCCTTACGCACAGAGATTGTTCCAGATTCTCTGAATCTTCGGATGATGTTATGCACAGTTGATGATGATAGATGCAAAATCTTTGTAATTTTTCACTGGGTAACACCTTTCTGATATTGCTCCACTATCTTTCTGCGCAACATTGTGGGAATTGGTGATCCTCTACCCATCTTGGCTTCTGAGAGACACTGCCACTCTGAGAAGCTCTTTTTATACCCAATCATGTTGTCAATTGACCTAATTAGTGTTATTTGGTTTTCCAGCTCTTCGTTATGCTCAAATTTACTTTTTCCAGCCTCTTATTGCTACTTGTCCCAACTTTTTGGGGATTTGTTGACACCATGAAATTCTGAATCAACATATTTTTCCCTTAAAATGGTACATTTTCTCAGTTTAAACTTTTGTTCCATGATTTATGCTCTATTCTGAATAAAATATTAGAAGTTGGCACCTCCACATCATTGCGTTCAGTTTTTATTCACAATTTGTTTAGTGTCCCAACTTTTTTGGAATCCGGTTTGTAAAATATAGGGATATTATAAGGCACAGAGGGGTTCCATGGCCATATAAAGGGTATTTGTGGCTCTTGTATATTATATAGTGAATAAAGTACCCCCTATTGTAACATATAGGGATATTATAAGGCACAGAGGGGTTCCATGGCCATATAAAGGTTATTTGTGGCTCTTGTATATTATATAGTGAATAAAGTACCCCCTATTGTAACATATAGGGATATTATAAGGCACAGAGGGGTTCCATGGCCATATAAAGGTTATTTGTGGCTCCTGTATATTATATAGTGAATAAAGTACCCCCTATTGTAAAATATAGGGATATTATAAGGCGCAGAGGAGTTCCATGGCCATATAAAGGTTATTTGTGGCTCTTGTATATTATATAGTGAATAAAGTACCCCTATTGTAAAATATAGGGATATTATAAGTCACAGAGGAGTTCCATGTCCATGGTTATTTATAAAGGTTATTTGTGGCTCTTGTATATTATATAGTGAATAAAGTACCCCCTATTGTAACATATAGGGATATTATAAGTCACAGAGGGGTTCCATGGCCATATAAAGGTTATTTGTGGCTCTTGTATAATATATAGTGAACAAAGTACCCCCTATTGTAAAATATAGGGATATTATAAGTCACAGAGGGGTTCCATGGCCATATAAAGGTTATTTGTGGCTCTTGTATAATATATAGTGAACAAAGTACCCCCTATTGTAAAATATAGGGATATTATAAGGCACAGAGGGGTTCCATGGCCATATAAAGGTTATTTGTGGCTCTCGTATATTATATAGTGAATAAAGTACCCCCTATTGTAACATATAGGGATATTATAAGTCACAGAGGGGTTCCATGGTCATATAAAGGTTATTTGTGGCTCCTGTATATTATATAGTGAATAAAGTACCCCCTATTGTAACATATAGGGATATTATAAGTCACAGAGGGGTTCCATGGCCATATAAAGGTTATTTGTGGCTCTTGTATATTATATAGTGAATAAAGTACCCCCTATTGTAACATATAGGGATATTATAAGTCACAGAGGGGTTCCATGGTCATATAAAGGTTATTTGTGGCTCCTGTATATTATATAGTGAATAAAGTACCCCCTATTGTAACATATAGGGATATTATAAGTCACAGAGGGGTTCCATGGTCATATAAAGGTTATTTGTGGCTCCTGTATATTATATAGTGAATAAAGTACCCCCTATTGTAACATATAGGGATATTATAAGGCACAGAGGAGTTCCATGACCATATAAAGGGTATTTGTGGCTCCTGTATATTATATAGTGAATAAAGTACCCCCTATTGTAACATATAGGGATATTATAAGGCACAGAGGAGTTCCATGACCATATAAAGGTTATTTGTGGCTCCTGTATATTATATAGTGAATAAAGTACCCCCTATTGTAACATATAAGGATATTATAAGGCACAGAGGAGTTCCATGACCATATAAAGGTACGAGGCTGAAGGCCGAGTGGTTCTATACAGGTCATGGAACTAATATCCTTATATCCTTTATTTATTATAATAAGTTCTAGTGAGTCATGTGACAAAGATTACATCACTAAGCACCGCTTTTAACAGATGACATCACTAAGCACCATTTATAAGGATATGATTTACAGGGCAAGGAAAGGAGACATAATGTGCTAGGCAAGAAAAATAAGGTGCATTCTTTGTTAATATTGTTTCTTTTAGCACTATGCTGTGTTCATAAAGGAATATTATTAGAATGTTCTTTTATACAGATAGCTAGAATCTCAGCCATAAAGCAGGGTCTGTTCCCTCTATAGTTATGCTAGTTTCTCTAACTAATCTACCACACAGACCACTACAGTGCCTCTTAGAATAAATTACATTAGGTAGTGTTTTGTTCTCTGTTAACTAAGTTTTAGCTCCCCATTCACCTACAATAACCTTCAAAATTCCTTCATGATGGCCAACAGGAGGATCCAGACCTAACTAGAGGAACCAAAATATCTATACAGAAGTCTCCTATCTTAGTACAGGTATAGGACCCATTATCCAGAATGCTCGGGACCAAGGGTATTCCGGATAAGGGGTCTTTCCGTAATTTGGAGCTCAATACCTTAAGTCTACTAAAAAATCAATAAAACATTAATTAAACCCAATAGGATTGTTTTGCATCCAATAAGGATTAATTATATCTTAGTTGGGATCAATTACAAGCTACTGTTTTATTATTACAGAGAAAAAGGAAATCAGTTTTAAAATTTTGAATTATTTGATTAAAATGGAGTCTATGGGAGACGGGCTTTCCGTAATTCGGAGCTTTCTGGATAATGGGTTTCCGGATAAGGGGGTCCGATACCTGTATTGAAAAGAAGCAGAGCACTCAGTAGCAAATTTAATGTTTTCCTGCATGTGTCTGCTCTTCAGTCACCCTTTAAAGTGGGGGTCCCCTACCTTTTTTAACTGTAAGCCATATTCAGATGTAAATAGAATTGGGGAGCAACACAAGCATGCAAAAGGTTCCTGGTAGGGCAAATAAGGGCTGTGATTGGCTATTTGGTAGCCCCTATATGGACGGACAGCCTACAGGAGGCTCTGTTTATCAGTAAAATGGTTTTTATGCAACCAAAACCTGCCACCAAGTCAACTTTGAGGCCACTGGGAGCAACATAGTTACATAGTTACATAGGGTTGAAAAAAGACCAGAGTCCATCAAGTTCAACCCATCCGAGTAAACCCAGCACACACCCTATACTTACCAATCTATACACTCACATACATAAA
Source organism: Xenopus tropicalis (assembly GCF_000004195.4). Lineage (NCBI taxonomy): Eukaryota > Metazoa > Chordata > Amphibia > Anura > Pipidae > Xenopus > Xenopus tropicalis. The sequence goes on from NC_030684.2 coordinate 139,877,628, forward strand.
CTATATATACAACCACTAGTACTAACTGTAGATATTAGTATCACAATAGCCTTGGGTATTCTGATTGATCAAGAACTCATCCAGGCCCCTCTTATAGGCATTAACAGAGTCTGCCATTATCCCATCACTAGGAAGGGAATTCCACAACAAATAGGTTGGCGAGCATCAGTCACTTGGCAATTATTATGCATTTTATAGCTGGTCACTAGTGATGAGTGAATCTGTCCCATTTTGGTTTGCCATAAAATTTGCGAAATGGCAAGAAAATTCGCAAAACGGCGAAAATTTTGTAAAGCGCATCTGTCGCATGATTTTTTTGTCGCCGCATCTTTTTTTTTTGTCATCTGTGCTTTTCTTACGCGACCACGCCCTTTTTTGTCTTAACTGCGCCCAATTTTGATGCGCAATGAAATTTTGAGGCTCGACGAAGTCTTCCGCTGCAAATTTTCACTGAAGTTTCGTGAAACAATGGCGAAATGCGGAAATTCGCTGCGAATCCATGCCTGGCAAAAAAATTTGCTCATCACTACTGGTCACAAATCCTCAAGGGGGTGTAAGATGAAAACACAATGAGTTCAAACAGAAGATATCAAATATCCTATATCTTATACTCACCTAAGGGTGCCCTATTTTTCTTTTATTCTATATATTTTCTTTGTCTTTATCATTTTCTTTTATCTTTATCATTGGAAATGATTTCACACAGTGAATTCATGCTTTTGTTCCCAGGCCGACACAAGTACCTCCCTCTGCTGAATTTCACAAGGCTAATATTATCGTTCTTCTTATTCATATGGACAGTGTGCCTGCTCTGTCACCATATGAAGACGTAGGCTTATAACCTGCAGTGATGGAGGGAAGATCGCTTAACTTTGCCTTGGGTAGCTTTAACATGTTAAACAAGAATATATATGCTTTATTCTCAGATATAAAACCTCTTAGCATAAAATATCTTTATGTATAATGTATAAAAGATGTGTAAATATAAAAGCAAATGATGTAAAAACACAACTGACACCTTTATATTAATTATATTTTCTAAATAAATTACATCTGTGCAATTTTCATAGTCTGTTTGCTTTATATTTTTACTCTCCAGTGTATTTTTCAACCTTCAATTCCACCTATCTGGGTGAACTATTTCGAGTGACTTTCATCATATCATATTATTAGATGCATCATTGACAATATTCTATTCCTCTATTATTCTAAGCCTCCGTAGCAGGGGTGGGCCGAGCCGACCGGGCACCCAAAGCAACCCGGTCGGCTACCTCGCCCCTGCACCTATATCACGCACCCCCCATGTGTTTTGACGCGAATGCGCATTTCACGCCGGGGGTGGTGTGCGATGCAAAGTGGCGCGGCGCACAACTGTTGATTGCGTACTAGGGGTAGGCAGGCAAGGCTCCTGCCTGGTGCCCCCCAATCATTGCGCCCTAGGCAGTTGCCTCTTCTGCCTACCCCTAGTTCCGGACCTGCTCCATAGGGCTCTATGGTACTCAACAGATCAAGCCTGACAATTTTTTTTTTTTTTTAAAAAAAGGTAACTAAACATTAATAAACCATAAATACTTAGTAACATAGTAAGTTAGATTGAAAAAAGACATACGTCCATCAAGTTCAACCATAATGCCTATATAAACCCTGCCTAACTACTAGGGGAGGAAGGCAGAGGAAGGCAAAAAACCCCATCTGAAGCCTCTCTAATCTGCTGTATAGGGGAAAAAAATCCTTCCTGACTCCAAGATGGCAATCGGACCAGTCCCTGGGGCAACTTGTACTAAGAGCTATCTCCCATAACCCTGTATTCCCTCACTTGTACTGAGAGCTATCTCCCATAACCCTGTATTCCCTCACTTGTACTGAGAGCTATCTCCCCCTACCCCTGTATTCCCTCACTTGTACTGAGAGCTATCTCCCCTACCCCTGTATTCCCTCACTTGTACTGAGAACTATCCCCCCTACCCCTGTATTCCCTCACTTGTACTGAGAGCTATCTCCCCTACCCCTGTATTCCCTCACTTGTACTGAGAGCTATCTCCCATACCCCTGTATTCCCTCACTTGTACTGAGAGCTATCCCCCCTACCCCTGTATTCCCTCACTTGTACTGAGAGCTATCTCCCCTACCCCTGTATTCCCCTCACTTGTACTGAGAGCCCCTATCCCCCCTACCCCTGTATTCCCTCACTTGTACTGAGAGCTATCCCCCTACCCCTGTATTCCCTCACTTGTACTGAGAGCTATCCCCCCTACCCCTGTATTCCCTCACATTGTACTGAGAGCTATCCCCCCTACCCCTGTATTCCCTCACTTGTACTGAGAGCTATCCCCCTACCCCTGTATTCCCTCACTTGTACTGAGAGCTATCCCCCTACCCCTGTATTCCCTCACTTGTACTGAGAGCTATCTCCCCTACCCCTGTATTCCCTCACTTGTACTGAGAGCTATCCCCCATACCCCTGTATTCCCTCACTTGTACTGAGAGCTATCTCCCCTACCCCTGTATTCCCTCACTTGTACTGAGAGCTATCCCCATACCCCTGTATTCCCTCACTTGTACTGAGAGCTATCCCCCCTACCCCTGTATTCCCTCACTTGTACTGAGAGCTATCTCCCCTACCCCTGTATTCCCTCACTTGTACTGAGAGCTATCCCCCATACCCCTGTATTCCCTCACTTGTACTGAGAGCTATCCCCCCTACCCCTGTATTCCCTCACTTGTACTGAGAGCTATCTCCCATACCCCTGTATTCCCTCACTTGTACTGAGAGCTATCCCCCCTACCCCTGTATTCCCTCACTTGTACTGAGAGCTATCTCCCATACCCCTGTATTCCCTCACTTGTACTGAGAGCTATCCCCCCTACCCCTGTATTCCCTCACTTGTACTGAGAGCTATCTCCCCTACCCCTGTATTCCCTCACTTGTACTGAGAGCTATCTCCCCTACCCCTGTATTCCCTCACTTGTACTGAGAGCTATCTCCCCTACCCCTGTATTCCCTCACTTGTACTGAGAGCTATCCCCCATACCCCTGTATTCCCTCACTTGTACTGAGAGCTATCTCCCCTACCCCTGTATTCCCTCACTTGTACTGAGAGCTATCTCCCATACCCCTGTATTCCCTCACTTGTACTGAGAGCTATCCCCCATACCCCTGTATTCCCTCACTTGTACTGAGAGCTATCTCCCCTACCCCTGTATTCCCTCACTTGTACTGAGAGCTATCCCCCCTACCCCTGTATTCCCTCACTTGTACTGAGAGCTATCTCCCCTACCCCTGTATTCCCTCACTTGTACTGAGAGCTATCTCCCCTACCCCTGTATTCCCTCACTTGTACTGAGAGCTATCTCCCCTACCCCTGTATTCCCTCACTTGTACTGAGAGCTATCTCCCCTACCCCTGTATTCCCTCACTTGTACTGAGAGCTATCTCCCCTACCCCTGTATTCCCTCACTTGTACTGAGAGCTATCTCCCCTACCCCTGTATTCCCTCACTTGTACTGAGAGCTATCCCCCATACCCCTGTATTCCCTCACTTGTACTGAGAGCTATCCCCCCTACCCCTGTATTCCCTCACTTGTACTGAGAGCTATCCCCCTACCCCTGTATTCCCTCACTTGTACTGAGAGCTATCTCCCCTACCCCTGTATTCCCTCACTTGTACTGAGAGCTATCTCCCCTACCCCTGTATTCCCTCACTTGTACTGAGAGCTATCCCCCATACCCCTGTATTCCCTCACTTGTACTGAGAGCTATCTCCCCTACCCCTGTATTCCCTCACTTGTACTGAGAGCTATCTCCCCTACCCCTGTATTCCCTCACTTGTACTGAGAGCTATCTCCCATACCCCTGTATTCCCTCACTTGTACTGAGAGCTATCTCCCCTACCCCTGTATTCCCTCACTTGTACTGAGAGCTATCTCCCCTACCCCTGTATTCCCTCACTTGTACTGAGAGCTATCCCCCCTACCCCTGTATTCCCTCACTTGTACTGAGAGCTATCCCCCCTACCCCTGTATTCCCTCACTTGTACTGAGAGCTATCTCCCCTACCCCTGTATTCCCTCACTTGTACTGAGAGCTATCCTCCCATAACCCTTCCCCCATTGTATTCCCTCACTTGTACTGAGAGCTATCTCCCCAACCCCCTGTATTCCCTCACTTGTACTGAGAGCTATCCCCCTACCCCTGTATTCCCTCACTTGTACTGAGAGCTATCTCCCCTACCCCTGTATTCCCTCACTTGTACTGAGAGCTATCCCCCCAACCCTGTATTCCTCACTTGTACTGAGAGCTATCTCCCCTACCCCTGTATTCCCTCACTTGTTCTGAGAGCTATCTCCCCTACCCCTGTATTCCCTCACTTGTCTGAGAGCTATCTCCCTACCCCGTATTCCCTCACTTGTACTGAGAGCTATCTCCCATACCCCTGTATTCCCTCACTTGTACTGAGAGCTATCCCCCATACCCCTGTATTCCCTCACTTGTACTGAGAGCTATCTCCCCTACCCTGTATTCCCTCACTTGTACTGAGAGCTATCCCCCTACCCCTGTATTCCCTCACTTGTACTGAGAGCTATCTCCCATACCCCTGTATTCCCTCACTTTGTACTGAGAGCTATTCCCCTACCCCTGTATTCCCTCACTTGTACTGAGAGCTATCTCCCCTACCCCTGTATTCCCTCACTTGTACTGAGAGCTATCCCCCTACCCCTGTATTCCCTCACTTGTACTGAGAGCTATCTCCCCTACCCCTGTATTCCCTCACTTGTACTGAGAGCTATCTCCCCTACCCCTGTATTCCCTCACTTGTACTGATTGCTATCCCCCATACCCCTGTATTCCCTCACTTGCTAAGAATCCATCCAGCCCCTATATAAAGTTATATAATGTATCAGCCAGTACGACTGATTCGGGGAGGGAATCCCACAACTTCACAGCTCTCACAGTAACAAATCCTTTCCCAATATTTAAATGGAACCTCCCTTCTTCTAAATGGAGTGGGTGCCCTCATGCCCGTTGGAAGGACCTACTGGTAAATAAAACATTAGAGAGGTTATTATATGATCCCTTTATATATTTATACATAGTTATCATGTCACCTCTTAAGCGCCTCTTCTCCAGTGTAAACAAACCCAACTTGGCCAGTCTTTCCCCATAACTTAGACTTTCCATACCCTTTACCAGCTTAGTTGCCCTTCTCTGGACCCTCTCTAACTCAATCATGTACCGTTTGAGCACTGGAGACCAAAACTACTCGACAGATCAAACCTGCAAAAAATATGTTTGCCAAAAAAAGTTCACAAAAGATTAATAAATCACAAATTATGGGAGTTATTTTATAAAAACTTGAACTTTTCAGGGAAAATTTCTGAAAAACTCCAGAAATAATATCAGAAAAATTGAGTACTGGCAAAAACCCATTTGTAAATTGCAAAAATATCTTTTTTCTCAAAATTGCTTAGTAAATGTGCCCTAAGACTCAGTTTCCTTTAAGTAGGTGGAGGTTGGCCTTAGCTTTATTAAATGATGTTAACCAAGTATATGTCCTTGCCCCACTATAACCAAAAGAAGCATATGCCCAGATGCCGGCCACCGCAATGGCCAGGTAAAGTACAACCTATTAAAACATACCCCAAAGGGCAAGGACCAAATTCAAAAACACCCACGTGCAGCTGTGACAATGTACCTAAAGTATCAATAACAAGATAGTGTAATAGAACAAGATTAATTTTACTATTGTGCATGAAACAATATACATGTACCATTCAACTAGAAACACAAAAACACAATGCTCCAGGTGCCTGTGATGTGAAGGAAAATGTAAGGTTTTTCTCTTTTATATACCATCCCTCCCTTAGAACATACAGCCAATCCTGTACCCCACATAGCAGCTGTACAATACAGGGCTCCAGATTGGTGAGAGGGACAGGTCTCACAGCTACTTCTGCAGTTCTAAATTTATCACACGATTAAACTTTTTTTCTGGTTAGCCGGCAAACGTCTAATACAGTTCATTTAAAAAAATCCAACAGACAAGGGGCAGATTTACTAAAATTGAGGCTGTCGGTTATTCTTTGCAAGAAATTTAGATGGGTATCTGGGTAGTATTTCTTTAAGTTCTTTAACTGTCCCCTCTCCAGTCCATAATGAATACTGCTGTCAGGCTCATACACCTCTCCAACCGCTCCTCCTCTGCCATGCCACTCTGCCAGTCCCTCTGCCATGCCACTCTGCCAGTCCCTCTGCCAGTCCTTCTGCCATGCCACTCTGCCACTCCCTCTGCTGTGCCACTCTGCCATGCCACTCTGCCAGTCCCCCTGCTGTGCCACTCTGCCAATCCCTCTGCTGTGCCACTCTCCCTCTGCCGTGCCACTTTGCCACTCCCCCTGCCATGCCACTCTGCCAATCCACCTGCCGTGCCACTCTGCCAATCCCTGCACTGGCTTCCACTGCCATCCAGGATAAAATTCAAACTAATGACTCATTTGCTTGCAGGGGAAACAGCTGGAAAATGTCCTTCGAGCCGGAATCGAACCAGCGACCTAAGGATTGCTTGATTAGACCTACAGTCCTCCGCTCTACCAGCTGAGCTATCGAAGGCCGGCGGACCCTTACCTATCTGTGTCTTGTTAAAGGGATGGGGTGGATGGACTTCAAAGAGGAAACTTTAGAGAGACTGAAGACATAAAGGGTACTGCTCACTGGGTTTTCTTTAGTCATAGCCTTCCTTTCAACCACAGGCTCTGCTTCCTCTGTAGTTAAGCTCTTGGAACCTTGGAGGGAAAAAGAACAGATGAATAAAAAAAAACCCCTCATTTTTTCTATGAGAAGTATTCATTTCCAGGTGGAGCCAGGGTACAATTTTGGGCCCCGTTATGTGCAGGAACTGTACTAGTATTGTACCTACAGTGGTTTCTCACCAGCCTACCACAGAAAAATTTAGGTTGATGAGTGTTGGCTTGAGTTCGAGTTTCAGTTTTCATTTACTCAAACAATATCTGCCCACATAGCAGTAAGTTGTTTGCAGCACTTTTCATACAAACAAAATTCTATTTTTGTAAAATATACTCTAGACACTGACATAGAATTGTAACACAGGAAGCCATTAGACACTGATCATTGCCGGAAAAAGGTAAAATGTTCGAGATGATAATGACGGCAATTATCTGTAAGTACAATTCTTTGACTAATTCTGGTTTGTAAATGCACCATCAGAAGCAATTGTGACAACTCAGAACTTCAAATTCTGATGATATTTTTCAACCGAGCACCAGTGACTGCCCAGGACTAACTAATTGCTATGACCTTATTAGGACCTGGGACTAAGTATGGAAACACAATTTTAATATCATTTTCATAGAAATGTAATTTTTGGTGAAGAGAATATTTGTTGTTGTTGGGGAGGTTAATCATGTCTTTAGGACAGGGTTGTTTATCCGGAGGCTCGTGGGCTTGATGCATCTCTCCAATAACTTTTTGTGCCACCCAACCTTCCCAACAGCTGCATATTCTTCTCTTTATGATTTTGCTAGATGGACTGAGAAGTTCTGCACAAATACATGATAGGAGATGTTCCTTCCATGATCCCTGTTGGTCCTAGCATGCCAGTCCTTCTTAGAAGGTTCCATCAGCTACCTGTATGTTATTAGATCCAATTCAATCCCTTGGGCTCATATTTTTGGCATATCATAATAGGCACTGCCATTCATCTTGCAAGGGTACTGGTAATCAAAGGGGTAATATGAGGTTATCAAAGAACTACCAGTTTGCTTTATTTGAGTGGAAACCTCAATGCTATTTATTTTCAATTGTGTTAATAGGGTTTAGACAAGGGGCAGGCAATAATTTCATGGTTTGGATGTTGGAGCAGGACAGGTATCAATGTGTAGCTATAAAAATTACATTTATGATTGCCCCAATCACTCTCTAAGGAGGTGAGATAAGAATTTATTTCAATGATAAGATGTATTTGTCCACTAGATAGCACCAAGAACTAGGGCTGGCCTGTATGGGGGGCTCCTTCGGGAGCCAATATAAGGAGATGTATTAGCAGAGCATGTCCTCTTTGGCCTAAAGAGCAGACTTAAGGTCCCCATACACCATAAGATCCTCTAAGCATGCAGATCTTTTCCCAATATCCCCCACCTACGGGTGGGCGATATCGGGAGAATCCAGGGTAATTCGATCGTTTGGCCCTGGGGTTGTGCACAGCCTGACTGGATGCCACTCTAACCTCACAAATCATAGCTCTGACTCCATGAAGACTAAAGATTGGGCTACTCACCTAAAACCCTTTGAAGCCCCATCATAAAAATAGAAAAAAATTAGCAAAAATCTATGGGGGGGGTGAAAAGTATTATCCCATCACCAAAGAGACTGTAAGAGCCCGCTGGGGCTTGATCCCAGGACCTCGTGGTTGAAGGCTGCTCTCCCTAACCATTGAGCTAGGAGAGCAGCCAGTAAGAGGCAATTGCCTTGTGTTTCCTTTCACCTGTGTCCTGGGCTTGGGTACATCACCCCAGCAGCCTTATTGGCTAGGTGGGATCAGCCAATCAGGGCTGACTCTGCCCTATATAAGCCCAGCCCGCCTCACACTTGTTGCCTGAACATTGGTTAACATTAAGCACTGTGGCCTGTCCCTAGTTTGTGTTTCCTGTTCTGGCTCCTTTGTTTTGCTCCTTAGCCTTGCTTCCTTTGCTCCTTTGTCTTGTTCCTATCTTGCTCCTTTCTCCTTACTCCTGATCTTTGCCTATGCCTGCTCTGTCCTGCCTGGTCTATGCCCACTCTGTCCTGTCCTGCCTGGTCTACGCCCACTCTGTCCTGTCCTGTTCTGCCTGGTCTACGCCCGCTCTGTCCTGTCCTGTCCTGTTCTGCCTGGTCTACGCCTGCTCTGAGGACCGTACACATTAATAAGGCGAAGATTCTGCCCTTTCAGCAGGATGTCTAAGACCATACATCTGCCCATCTCTACCTCAATCACTCATTTGACTGTTACCTGACAGCCTCTCTGCTGTAAGTCTCGGCCGCAAGAGACCAATAGGAAGGACCGTGCACCCATTCATCTTGGCCCTATGGAGCACCTGTAGATTGCATAATCTGGTCTCTTGCTAAATAAAATGGCTGCCTCAACTCGGGAGAGCAAAAAGTCCATGTCCCTTGTGCCTACAGACTAACGCTTGCGACATTAATGGTCACAACGTGTATTGGAGGGGGAACAGTCATTTATAGGGTGATTAAGATGATGAGGTTTCCGCCCTCCTTTTTACCTTCCTATCATCATCAGAGCATTCCCTCTTTGCAGAGAGACTGGATGGGAGCTTCTCCGCTTCAGCAGGACTTATGTCCTCAAACTCAGAAGAGGAAGAGTCGGCATTGTAAGAACGTGCCAGCTCCCTATTTAGTTCCTTCTCCTCTAACTCTGCCCTCTCCCCCCCAAGATAATGGAGCGAACCGATTTACAGATAGGGGAATGGGATCAGCCCCCTCCTTAGCATGGATACACGAAGGGGCACCCTCTGCACTTTCCTCTTTCTTCCTCATTCATTGTCTTAGTGGATTTCTTTTTGGCTAAGGTAGCTTTCTGGGGATCGCCCACCTTAACCCAATCTCCCAATGTGCTTTTAACTGGCCGTTGCCACACTAGGGCACTCAGAAGGGGGGTCTACTGAACTACCCCTTGGGAGATTTGCATCAAACCACTAGGTCCCTCTCCCCCTTCCCCATTTTGCCCTAAAAGATTTGGAAGGGGGGGGGTCCTGGGAAGGCTGGGGGCCATGGGGAGGCTGAGATGGATTATGGGGGATGAATGGGTCAGGATTAGGCACAGGCTGAGTTTCCCCAACCACCGGACCCTGTGTGGCCTCGGACTCAAGCACCCCCATTTCCTTACGGTATTCCTCATCAATGCTTTGCCACGACATCGGACAGGAACCGTACGCATGGCCGAGCTCTCCGCACAAGTTGCACCGGATACTTTTGGGACAGTGCTTTGCCACATGACCTACCCCAAGGCACATGGCGCATTTCAGTACATCGCAACTAATACTGAAATGCCTGGTGGAGCCGCACTTCCAACATTCCCTGGGCTGCCCGGGATAAAAGCAGCAGACTAAATCCCGGCCAATGTATGCGGAGCTGGGGATGTGCTGGGTGACATTGCCTACAGTGCGTAGGCGCACCTTAGCCTGCCAGCCCCCCGTCCATATCCCCCTGTACCCAAAGTCCCTCTCCAGCTCCCCTATCACATCCCCATGCCTTCTCAGCCAGATCTTAAGGTCTGCGGGGGGGATGGACTCGTTCTCTATGAGGATGGTGACCTTACAGACTGTGTCTCTGGGTGTCTCCCAGGCTGCCACTCAGTCAGCTGAGAATGTTGGGGTGCAGTCACGTTGGGGGTAATTCCCCCACTGCAGGTTTGTCACCCTGCCCCACACGCGCCCCACTCACAGCCACATGTGCACTGCCAGACACTTTAGCTTTGCCTCGAACAACATTTGCAAAGCTTTGGCAACTCCCCCTCGCCACATCATTCGCTGAACACTGCACCCACACCACTCATACCTGCACCCACACCACTCGTACCTGCACCCACTCCACTCGTACCTGCACCCACTCCACTCGTACCCACACCCACATTCATCTCTTGCACAACAGCATTTGACCCTTGCACAGTTGGACCCGAGCCCCCCAACACTTCCCCCCCACACACTTACACCCACAGATTTCCCTTTCTCAGTGCACTCACCAGCCAGACCCTCAGGCTGTTGCTCACTGATCCCCTCACTGCAGTCATGCACACTCACACCATTGGAAACAGCAGGATTAGGAATTGCTGAACTATAAGAAGAGTCTGCTGCAGAGTCTTTTGTAGTCTTCTTACTGCTAGCTTTAGTAGCAGCCTTGGTCCTCTTCTTCTTTCCCTTTTGCTGTTCCTCCTGCTGCTCAGTGACTGCAGCTTTGCCTTTACAGCTCTGCTCCATGTTGTTCCCATCACTTCCTGCTTTTTCCTGCTCTAGAGGAGACACTGTAGCTGTTGCCAAAGCCTCTGGTTGCTGTGAGATGTCGCCATCAGGGCCCGCTTGTTGCTCTATGCTGATATTTGCAGCAATGTGGTAAACTGCTTCCCTTTCAGCCATTTCCTGCACTGACTGCCCTGCATTCCTCCCAGATGGCAGATTCTAAGTGTCCCCTGCTGCAGCCACATTAGCATTTGCTTTCTGTGCCCAACTGGCCAACGCAGCAGGGGCTGACTGCACCCCAACATTCTCAGGTGGCTGAGGGGGAGCCTGGGAGACACCCTGAAACACAGGCTGATTTTGGGGTGAGGGCAGAACAGAGAAATCAGACTCCGTATAAACAAAGCAACTTTGGAAAACCACATTGGCTTTTAAGCCAGACGTTGGCGTGACCCTTCCAAAGATCTTTGTATTTAAGGTCAGTGTCTCTATTCACTGTTCTCCCACACCTAATTAGTCTAACGGGCCATTTAATATTTGCCCACATAGTAGTAAAATGACCACAGCGTCTGTCAGTTTCCTGTGCATAAAATTCTATTTTTGAAGTATTACCTTGAGACTGACAGAGCCCCGTGCCACAGGAAACTGCTACTCACTGCTCATTGCTGAGAGAAGGCTGAATGTCCAAGATGATAATGATGGCAACGATCTGTAAGTAGAATATCAGTTTTGGTGGAACAAGATATTCGGTAGATGTTGGGGGGGTTGGTTACTCGTGTCTTTAGGGCAGGGCTGTTTATCTGGAGGCTCCATGCTTGATGCAACCCTCTACAGAACTTTATAACCCTGACCTTCCCAACGGCTGCATATTCTACTCTGTATGGGTTTATTATTTTGATGTAGGGACTGTGAAGATCAGAATTGTACAAAATATATGCAGTTGACATGACCCTTTGGAAATATTGTTCCAACAGAGTACCTGGACATCATTGCACCTAACTCAATCCCTAAAGTTATTTTTTCTCATAATGGACCGATGGCTTTCTAGCATAGTGTTGGGCTAAGTCAAGGATCCCCAATCTTTTTCGATTGTAAGCCACAATCAGATGTAAAAAGTGTTGGGGAGACACACAAGCATGAAAGGTTTATTGGGGATGCCAAAGGAAGGCTGTGATTGGCTATTTGGTAGCCCCATGGGGACTGCTGACCTGCAGGAGGCTCTGCTTGGAGTAAAACTGTATCTCTGGGCTTCCAAAATGTGGAAAAAATGTGTCCAGAAATGTAAAATACTGGGAGCAACATCCAAGGGGTTGGGGAGCAACGTGTTGCCCCGAGCCACTGGTTGGGGATCACTGAACTAAGTAGTAATATGAGATACAAGGTTATTAAAGATCTGTTTATATAGATCTATGATATATTTTAGATATATTTGTGGCTCTTCGGTTTGCTTTATTTGAGTGCAATTCCCTTTTAAATTGTGTAAATAGTGTGTTTAAACAAGCAGTAATAACTGGTATCTGCCCTTGGCCAGACAGGGATTTCAGGGTGTGGTGCGTATGTTGGAGCAGGGCAATATCACTGTGTAGCTGTAAAATTACATTTACGATTGCCCCAATCTCTGTGTATCATATTATTCTGACTGTAAGATACAGTATCCGCATACTGATATATAAAATCACTTATATTAACAGGGCATCTCCTCCTGTTAGCAGCATTTTTTGAAATATCAGGTAAGAATTTTTTTCTTCATGTTATTGTATTATAAAGAACTTATAAAGTAAATATAACTTATATAAGATATAAATTCTTAGGATGAGAATTCTAAGTAGTTTCAGCTGCAACTTGCATGCAATGCAACGCTATGAACACATAGTTGCATCCATTACATAGCAAATAATTCCCTCTGCCATTTAACATTTTATTCTTGAACCAAGAAATGTATTTTTAGCTGTAATATTGGTGTGTAGGCGCCATCTCAGTGCCTTGTGCCTGAGTCTGAGCTTTCAGCCGGCGCTATACATTAGAACTGCTTTCAGCTAACCTATTGTTTCTCCTACTCCCATGTAACTGGAGGAGTCCCAAGCCGGACTTGGATTTCTTACTATTGAGTGCTATTCTGATACCTACTGGGAGCTGCTATCTTGCTCCCTTCCCATTGTTCTGCTGATCGGCTGCTGGGGAGGAGGGGTGGGATATCACTCCAACTTGCAGCGCAGCAGTAAAGTGTGCCTGAGTCTGAGCTTTCAGCCAGCGCTATACATTAGAACTGCTTTCAGCTAACCTATTGTTTCTCCTACTCCCATGTAACTGGAGGAGTCCCAAGCCGGACTTGGATTTCTTACTATTGAGTGCTATTCTCATTTCTACCACTATGTGGCACATAGGAGCATTTTAGCAATGTAATAATCACTCCAAATTGCAGTGCTGCAACAAGTCACATGGCTGAGGGCACCTGGGGAAACTAAGAATATGACTAGTCGCATGTCGAATTGGAAAATCAAATTAAATTAAAAAAATCTGTTTGCTATTAACGGATGTGGTTTGTAAAAACCATGTTCTCCCATGACGGAATCCCTTTAACTTGTGTGCAAGTTGGGTACACTTTTGTATTATTACTAAGAGCAGAAAAGGGAGAGCAGTGATATTTTCATTTTTTGGTGTTACTGTTTAAGCAAACCAAGGATTGTGTGTGTCCATATATTGTAACATTTTTCTAACCTTGGAAAAACAACTTGCAGGTGAAACTTATTCCCTGTAGAAATTGCCCATAGACATAGTGAGATTCTTACTAAGTCAGATGAGAGTGGCTGTAGGACTGGCCAGACCGGGGGTGAATATGATGCAGTATATTGAATATATTGTAAATGTTATTAGCCATTATGGTCACTTGCCTTCACTGTGTGATCAGTTTTTTAAGGCTTTGATTTGTTTTATTGGAGACAGGGGGCGGTCCAAATCAATAGGGTTTTTATACAAATAGTATAATTGGTTTCTGATACATGCCTCAATGATAAACAAATGGCCACCACCATGCTTGTTTCTTTACCAGGGGTTGGATTTTGATTCCTCTTAATTGACACTGTTTTTTGTTGTGGGACAGGAGAATGTTTGTTATGTAAAAACCAGCAGCATTAACTACTGAATTAAAGTAAATTAAACCCTGTGCCTGTAGGAGCTGCTGTGAGACCTGTGGTTTCCTTCTCCCCAAACTGGACCCCAATATTCCCAGGGGAGTCTGTAACTCTGAGCTGTAATGTGGCTCCTACTGCCCAAGGGAACCTGGGATATTCCTGGTACAGGAATGGATACTGGATACATGGTGATCAGCAGAGCCTTGTCATCCAGTCTGCCAGAGAGACAGACAGGGGGGATTACCAGTGCCAGGCCGGTGCCAGTGAGAGAAGTGACCCTGTTACATTAGATATTAAGTCTGGTAAGTAAAAAAGTTTCTAAAATGGCCTACAAAGTTCACTTTTTGATTCATTACAACTTGTATAACATGTTTCTTTCTTTCTTAGATCTGCTCATCCTGCAGGCGCCCCCTGCTGTTCATGAAGGGGACTCCCTGTGTCTCAGGTGTCACAGTCAGCCTGGATATGATACAAGGAACCCAGTATTTTACATGGGTGATAAGATCATTCAGACCCCAGACACTGTGTTACTGATGGGAAAAGTGAATGCTACTGCATCTGGCACATACGGATGTATAAAAGATATATATTATAATTACGTGTATCGGACAACTCATGCAAAACATGTTATCAGAGTCTCAGGTAAGGTCCAGTGGAAACAAACGCACATTAATGAATCTGAACAATAAATGTTAAATTGCCTTTAGTTATTGATTAGTTTTGTCTGTTCACTAAGAAAAAACAAAAAACTTGTATGCTGTCCCTAACAACACAATCAAATCAGGCTTCAGCTGGGAGAGGAGAGGGGTTTGTTTATGCAGAGGGCATTGTTACATTTTTTTCAGTTACTTTCTAAACCCTGTTTAGTGCAGAAATAACACCCAAAAACTACCACCTATGATGGGGTTTTTATTTTTCTCTTGATCAGCTAGGGTAGTCATATCCGACCAGTGGCTCGGGGGTAACACTGGATGTTGCACCAAGTGGCCTAAAAGCAGTTGCTAATTTCTGAATTCCTGACTGGGAGGAAAGTTTTGGTTGCAGTAAACCAGGTGTACAGCCATTGAGAACTTCCTGCAGGCTGCCAGTCCACATAGGGGCTACCAATAGCCAATAACAGCCTTTATCTGGCACCCCAGGAACTTTTTCATGCTTTTGTTGCTCCCCAAGCTTGAACTAAATATGTCTATATTTCAACCTAAATTAGTATGTTACTATGTAATAAAACAATAGGCAACACGGTTACGAAATAAAAAGCATAACGTTTGCCCAGGGGCAGTAACCTATAGCAACCAATCACCAGGTAGAATTTGATGACCACCTGCTTAAAAGCAAACATCTTATTGGTTGCTATGGGTTACTGCTACTGTGCAAATAGTGTCTATTATTACATATGGGGGTATGTATGTTCACCACAAGCCCTATTCATTTAACCAGTGTGGAAACAGGGGGAATACGGCCTGTTTTAATGCACATTAAATGCATTTTTTCCTGTAAGAAAGCAAAAAAATATACAGCTAGGATGTCAGAAACCACAGTGCCCTGTAATACTGGGACAAATGTGTTATGAAAGAGAATATTTGATTATTTCAGGTGTTATTTATTTTAGAGCTGTTCACTGTCTCACAACTAAATGTGAGCCCAGATCAGGTGACAGAAGGAGATCACGTGACCATAACATGTGACACAGAGCTCCGCCCACACAGAGAGACTACAGAGCTGCAGTTTGCTTTCTACAGAAATGGGCACAATGTGCAGGGATTCAGTTTATCCAACCAATATGGAGTCCCCTCAGCTCAGCTGGAGGATTCTGGGAATTATACCTGTGAGGTACAGACTCCAACCGGCAGTGTGAGGAAGAGGAGCAACATGGCGCATATCCACATACAGGGTGAGCTCTGCCTCAGCAAAGCTTGTTATATATTTCGATCATGACTGAGCATCAGCCACAGTCATCTCAAAAAGGGTAATTGATTCTGATACTGATAGTTGGGAAGATTTGTCATCATCATTTTCTGCATTACTACTTTTTTTTTTTCCAGAAATGGGGGGGAAATGATTTGTACCTATTTAGACTTGGGTGACCGGACCACTGGACTGAAACTACAGGGACACATCTAGAAAATCCAGCTAGTAGGGCCGAACTGATTTACAAGATCAAAACAATCCTATCTTATACTCGTATCACTAACACTGTATATATATAGCCATGAGAACCACACCATCCACCATAAACCCTGCCCAGTTCTTCATAATCCTTAGCCATCTCCTTTCCAAGAGTCAGAATATACAAAATACAAACAGATTCAGCAACAGAGATTCCCTTTACCCTTTAAGTGCCACAGGACGTAGAATCTACGTCCTGCTGCACTTCCGGATTTGGGAGCAGAGGAGAGGCTTTTCAAGCCACTCCTTCACTCCCTGCTCGTTCCCTTAGCCCCTAGACAATGAGCAGAGGCGGGGAACGAGTGGCCCCTGGGGTGCAATCACCCAGGGCCCCCATAGGAAAAGCCAGGCATCCTGTTTGTATGTGCCTGACATTTCCTGCATCCCCCTTCCGCTGGATCGCAGGAAGAAGCTGCAGCTCAGCACTTGGGTCCTTCCTCCCACCTCCAGAGGATCTGTGTGACTGCTTGTCCCAGGTAGGTGTTAAAAATCACACAACCACACACATATTACACTAATACACACTTATACTCACACTTACACACACACACATAGATTTGGGGAGGGTTGGGGGTTTCACACATTCACAGCACTTACAGCACTCACACTTACTTGCACACAACACACATTTTGCCATGTGTACACACACACTTACACACAGAATTTTTTTATTGCACTGTTTTTTTTTCTTGCCTGAAAAATGTTTTCTTGCCATTGCAGATAGCATATTCGCTAACCGCACTGCGCAAAACCTTTTGTGTATTTTGGTGTTTTTATTACATTTTCTGTAATTTTGGTGCATTTTTAGTCATTTTATTGCATTTTCAGTTATGCATAGTTGTTGTTCGCTTGACTTTGTCTGTAAAACTAATTTGCCAAAACCAAAATACTCAAACTGTGATTCTGACTGCAGATATCATTAGGGAAAAAAACATTGATTTTAGTGATTTTTTTTTTTTTAGATTTTAGCAATTTTATTTCATTTCACATTGTGACAATTTTCAGAAATGTTATAAAAACCGTTCTGTTTAGCATAGCTTTGTAGTTTGGTAGTTTGCAGTAGAAAGATGTATTTACCAATTTTTGTTTTGTTCAGAATTTGTACTTTCGGAAAATGTGTGGTTTTCTAGGGTCTCCATACTGTTAGGGGGTCATATGGCACATAATACACATACTGGGTGCAAAAACTGCATGAGCCTTATGTGAAAATTCATATGCACTATTTTTATTTGGGTGCCCCTGTACGCCACATAGTTTGGTAAATCTATGCATATAGGGCATCAAACTGTTCAGTAAACCCCTGGTGTTCATATTTAGAATGTTTATGTTGATACGGTACAAAATGTGGGGGTACATAATGAAGTAAAATGCAGCTTTGTGACAATTTTCAGAAATGTCATAAAAACTGTTCTGTTTAGCATAGCTTTGTAGTTTGGTAGTTTGCAGTAAGATGTATTTACCCATTTTTGTCAGAATGTGTACTTTCGGAAAATATATGGTTTTCTAGGGTCTTCGTACTGTCTTATGGCACATAATACACATGCTGGTAGCTTATATTGCAGCATATTCACTTTGTATGCACTAACTTCCTTTTGGGGTCTCTAAATGCCAGATACATCGGTGATCCTATGCACAATGGGCATCAAACTGTTCAGCGGACCCTTGGCTTTCGTATTTAGGATGTGTTTTCTTGGTAACTAATGTTATGTGGGAGATAAGGAGCTTGAAAGTGGAAGGTTTGATGCGATTTTCAGCTATTTCATCAAAACTGCCAATTTTGGGAAAGCATTGTGACTATGTAGTTGGGAGTAGAAAGACATGGGTGCCCATTTTGAATTCGCCTGAATGTGCACTTCCCAAAAATATATGGTTTTGGGGGTTCAATGTGTTTTTTTTGTGTTTTTACCCCACAGAAAATGCAGTAAACATGTTGAATTTTCAGTAGCTAAAGAGATCTCTGGGGCACTTTGTATGCACTAACTTCCTTATGGGGTCTCTAAATGCCAGATACATTAGTGATCCTATGCACAATGGGCATCAAACTGTTTGGTGACCCTTGGCTTTCATATTTAGGATGTTTTCTTGGTACCTAATGTTATGTGGGAGATAAGGTGCTTGAAATTGGAAGCTTTGAGGCAATTTTTTAGAATTTTCATAATTTTTTATAGAAACTGCTAAATTCAGGAAAGCTTTGCTGTTTGGTAATTGGGAGTTAGAAGACATAGTTACCCATTTTGGATTCAGCAGGATGTGTACTTTTTAAAAATATAGTTTCCTGGGGTAAACCTAATGTTCCAGGACTTTTAGCTTTGGAATCTAAAATATGCCGAATTCTGCTGTAATGCTTTGAAAATTTAGTAATTTACTGCTGGGAGTTTTTGATCTATAGAAGTAAGAAATCTCCATAAATCTATACATATCAGATATTGGCACATTCGGGAGACATAAGGCTTTCCAAATCAGTTGAATTTTTGTCTATAAAATATGTTTCTGGTATAAAATCCCTATATTATGAAAAATATAAATTTTCCTACTTTTTTTTGTATTTTGAGCTCTAAATCTTGTTCCAGAAGTGGAAATACACAAAAACTCTGGCAGTTTTGGAAAGCTCAGGTTCTCCTGCAAAAAACAATATATAGTTTGGGGAACCGAAATGTGAAATTCTGCCGGCACTTAAAGGGTTAATGAAACATAAATGTAATGTGATCAGATCTACCAGAGAGTTTATCAATAGAATGGAAGATATCCAGGAGCAAGATTATAGGGTTCCAATGAGTGATGTTGTAGATTCCCCCCCCCCCCCAATAAAGCAAATGATAGAGATGGAGTCTAATCTCCCTCTGTCTGATGTTCCCTACCCCGACCAATTTGACACAACCGCGGAGACAGGGGGCGGTCTAAATCAATAGGGTTTTTATACATATAGTATAATTGGTTTCTGATACATGCCCCAATGATAAACAAATGGCCACCAACATGCTTGTTTCTTTGCCAGGGGTTGGATTTTGATTCCTATTAATTGACACTGTTTTTTGTTGTGGGACAGGAGAATGTTTGTTGTTGTTATTATGTAAAAACCAGCAGCATTAACTACTGAATTAAAGTAAATTAAATTAAACCCTGTGCCTCTAGGAGCTGCTGTGAGACCTGTGGTTTCCTTCTCCCCAAACTGGACCCCAATATTCCCAGGAGAGTCTGTAACTCTGAGCTGTAATGTGGCTCCTACTGCCCAAGGGAACCTGAGATATTCCTGGTACAGGGATGGACAGCGGATACCTGGGGATCAGCAGACACTTGTCATTCAGGCTGCCAGAGAGACGGACAGTGGGGATTACCAGTGCCAGGCCGGTGCCAGTGAGAGAAGTGACCCTGTTACATTGGATATTAAGTCTGGTAAGTAAAAAAAAGTTTCTAAAATGGCCTACAAAGTTCACTTTTTGATTCATTACAACTTGTATAACATCTTTCTTTCTTAGATCTGCTCATCCTGCAGGCGCCCCCTGCTGTTCATGAAGGGGACTCCCTGTCTCTCAGGTGCCACAGTCGGCCTGGATATGATACAAGGAACACAGTATTTTACATGGGTGATAAGATCATTCAGACCCCAGACACTGTGTTACAGATAGGAAAAGTTAATGCTACTGCATCTGGCACATACGGATGTATGAAAGATATATATTATAATTCTGAGTTTCAGACAACTCATGCGGAACTTGTCATCAGAGTCGCAGGTAAGGTCCAGTGGAAACAAACGCAACCCTAATGAATCTGAACAATAAAAGTTGAATCACCTTTAGTTATTGATTAGTTTTGTCTGTTCACAAAAAAAAAACTTGTATGCTGTCCCTAATAACACAAAACAGGCTTCAGCTGGGAGAAGAGAGGGGTTTGGTTATGCAGAGGGCATTGTTACATTTCCACCTATATCCTAATGACTATTGTTAGCACAAAGTTAATTCAGGCACTGATTTGGTTACACCTCGGAGTCAGGAAGGATTTTTTTCCCCCCTCTGAGGCAAATTTGAGAGGCTTCAGATGGGGTTTATATTTTTCTCTTGATCAGCTAGGGTAGTCATACCTGACCAGTGGCTCGGGGGTAACATGTTGCTCACCAACCCATTGGATGTTGCACCCAGTGGCCTCAAAGCTGGTGCTTATTTTTGAATTCCTGATTGGGAGGCAAGGTGTACTGCCAATGAGAACTTCCTGCAGGGCTGCCAGTCCACATAGGGGCTACCAATAGCCAATAATTTATTTGGCACCCCGGGAACTTTTTCATGCTTTTGTTGCTCCCCAAGGTTGAACTCAATATGTCTATATTTCAGCCTACATTACTTTGTTACTATGTTATTAAAACCATAGACAACAAGGTTACATAATAAAAAGCACAAAGTTTTCCCAGGGGCAGTTACCTATAGCAACCAATCACCAGGTAGAATTTGATGGCCACCTGCTTAAAAGCAAACATCTTATTGGTTGCTATGGGTTACTGCTACCGGGCAAACTTAGTGCCTTTTATTACATATAGGGGTATGTGTGTTCATCACAAACCCTATTCATTTAACCAGTGTGGAAAAAGGGGTAATACGGCCTATTTTAATAAGTATTAAATGCATTTTTCCTGTAAGATAGCAAAAAACATACAGCTAGGATGTCAGAAACCACCTGAAATGATGGGACAAATGTGTTAAGAAAGAGAATATTTGGTTATTTCATGTTCTTTATTTCAGAGCTGTTCACTGTCCCACAAATCCAAGTGAGGCCAAATCAGGTGACAGAAGGAGATCACATGACCATAACCTGTGACACAAAGCTCAGCCCACACAGAGAGACTACAGAGCTGCAGTTTGCTTTCTACAGAAATGGGCACAATGTGCAGGGATTCAGTTTATCCAACCAATATGGAGTCCCCTCAGCTCAGCTGGAGGATTCTGGGAATTATACCTGTGAGGTACAAACTCCAACCGGCAGTGTGAGGAAGAGGAGCAGCATGGCACATATCCACATACAGGGTGAGCAGCAGGAATAATAAAAATATGCCTCCAAATCCAGGGCAGGGTTTTCATGTCAAAATGGAATGCATAGCAGTATAAATATATTTTTTTCCAGAGCTCTTCACTTACCCACAAATCCAAGTGAGGCCAAATCAGGTGACAGAAGGAGATCACATGACCATAACATGTGACACAGAGCTCAGCCCACACAGAGAGACTACAGAGCTGCAGTTTGCTTTCTACAAAAATGGGCACAATGTGCAGGGATTCAGTTTATCCAACCAATATGGAGTCCCCTCAGCTCAGCTGGAGGATTCTGGGAATTATACCTGTGAGGTACAGACTCCAACCGGCAGTGTGAGGAAGAGGAGTAACATGGTGCATATCCACATACAGGGTAAGGTCTGCCTCAGCAAAATTTTCTGGATTACTAGAGATGGGGAGGGCAATGATTTGTGCCGATTGAGCAAGTTTGCTATAGACTAGTGTGACCAGACCACTTGAAACTACGGGGACACATCTAGAAAATCCAGCTAGTAGGGCCGAACTGACTGCAGTTTAATTTAAAAGCAATCAGTGCTGACCCAGACAGTCAGTTTTTTACCCGAACAACCCTTCCGAAAACAATCTTCCCGGTTTCCCGAATTTAGGACTCTTTCAGATCAACATGGTGGTTGGCCAATTTCCAATCATCACAGCCCCATCCTGTGACATCATAGCCCCACCCATGTCACAGCACTGCCCTGCCCAGTGACATCACTGCCCGGAGTCAGCCATGGCAAAAGGTGGCAACCCTACCTACTATAGACTTCTATTGTATTGAACTTTGAGTTTAATGCACATATATTGGCTTCAGGCCTTTAGATCTCATATCAACTGTAATTATCTTGTTTCTAGGGAGATACCAAGTTATTCCGTGGGTGAATCTCCTGAGACTGATATTGTCTTTCTTCATATTGATCTGGACCGTGTGTTTGATCTTCCACAACATAAAAACACATGGAACTAGGGAACATCAGACAGAGGGAGATTAGACTCCATCTCTATCATTTGCTTTATTGGGGGATCTACAACATCACTCATTGGAACCCTATAATCTTGCTCCTGGATATCTTCCATTCTATTGATAAACTCTCTGGTAGATCTGATCACATTACATTTATGTTTCATTAAGGAAATCTCTGTTGCTGAATTGGTTTGTATTTTGTATAGAGCATTCTGATTCCTGGAAAGGAGATCGCTAAGGATTATGAAGAAATGGGCAGGGTTTATGGTGGATCATGGTGTGGTTTTCGTGGCTATATATACAGTATTAGTGATATGAGTATAAGATATGATATTGTGCTAATCTTGTAAATACAATACCAATAGTATAACCCTGTATTCCCTCACTTGTACTGAGAGCTATCCCCCCTACCCCTGTATTCCCTCACTTGTACTGAGAGCTATCCCCCCTACCCCTGTATTCCCTCACTTGTACTGAGAGCTATCCCCCCTACCCCTGTATTCCCTCACTTGTACTGAGAGCTATCCCCCCTACCCCTGTATTCCCTCACTTGTACTGAGAGCTATCCCCCTACCCCTGTATTCCCTCACTTGTACTGAGAGCTATCCCCCCTACCCCTGTATTCCCTCACTTGTACTGAGAGCTATCCCCCCTACCCCTGTATTCCCTCACTTGTACTGAGAGCTATCTCCCCTACCCCTGTATTCCCTCACTTGTACTGAGAGCTATCTCCCCTACCCCTGTATTCCCTCACTTGCTAAATACCCATCCAGCCCCTAAAAAGCTTTTTGCAGAAAGGAACTGATACTGCCACTTGGAAGCTCCCTCTCTGCACTTTCTCCAATGATGGTTTTGCATTTGTGATGTTCTCATAAATCCAATGAAGAACCAGTTTCTGGTCAACATGTCTCAGTTTTGGGATTTAAACAAAAGACAAAAATCCCAGTGACCCATTAATAGTACAACAATCTGTTAATATGCAGCCAAACACTTACCATCATTTACTTCACTCTTTGGAGTACACATTTTAGTTTCCTGAGGAATTCTTTTATTATTTTTTTTCCAAAACATTTTTTAAGTTAAAAAATATCTACATACATTACAACACATGGTAATATAATAATAATAACACATATTCTACTGTTGGGGGCCCATTTACTAACATTCAGATTTTTTTTTTTTAGCTGTGAAAATCACGGATTTTCCCTACACAAAAAAAATCACAATTTATTAAGCATAAAAACCATGAAAAACACTAATAGAAACCTTCGTCATCTACAAGCTGAAGTCAGAAGTCAATGGTACTTGATCTTTTTCACTTGGTTTCAGAGGTTTTTAGATTTTTTGGACACTTTCATTAGTACAAAAATTCTTAAGAAACTGAGGATTTCGAGGTTTTTTTTTTAGATTTTTATTTGAAATCTTTTAGCATTTTTTTATTTATGCTTTTTAGAAAATGCAGTTTTAATAAATTACTTGGCATTTGTGGTTTTATTGAAAATGAGTTTTTGGTTTTTTTTCATGGTTTCGAAATGTTGAGAAATCTGCCCCTAAAGTCCCAAGATATCATCCCATCTCTGGGTGGAATGGTTGTTGAATGCATTGATCCTTCAGCCTAATATAATAATTTTACACATCATTATATGAGTGTTATTACTTTATCATATTATTTCTATCATTATAATTTAATTTAAATCCCAGAAAACCAAGATGAACATTAAGACACTGAGGGGCACATTTACTAACCCATGAACGGGCCGAATGTGTCCGATTGCGTTTTTTTCGTAATGATCGGTATTTTGCGATTTTTTTCAGAAAATTATCGCGACTTTTTCGTTACCAATACGATTTTTGCGAAAAAACGCGAGTTTTTCGTAGCCATTCTGAAAGATGCGATTTTTTCGTAGCGTTAAAACTTGCTCAAAACGTCGCGCCTTTTAAGTTTTAACGCTACGAAAAAATCGCAACTTTCGGAATGGCTACGAAAAACTCGCGTTTTTTCGCGCAAATCGTATTGGTAACGAAAAAGTCGCGATAATTTCCGAAAAGTCGTAAAGGCGCCGAAAAAATCGCAAAAAATACGAAAGTCGCAAAATGTTCGTTTTCCAATCAGAATTCTTCCAATTCGGTCGGAATTCGTGTCTTAGTATATCAGCCCCTAAGGGGCACATTTACTAAACTTTTTTGAGATAATTTCGTATTTTTTCTGACTTTTTTTTTAACTTATAGAACATTTTGGAAAGTATGAGAAAAGTTTGTTAAAATTCCACAAACTTTTCGTGGTTTTTGTTATGAAAAAATAGTATTTTGCACAAAGACTATGAACATTTTGAATTCTTTAAAGCTTTGGTTAAACTTTCATTGGGACTATCTTTTCACCAGGTTTGATCAAGTCCCATGGAAAGCTTCCAAAGCCAGACATGGAAGGCATCAAAGCCAGAAAGATTTTCGTGGCTTAACGGACTCTTCGGCACGAAAATTCCATGACTTTCGGAATGCAATTGTGATATTTTTGTGTGACCGATAAAAGATATTTTAGAACATCAGAAATTATTGGGGTTAGTGGTTTCTATGAATTTTTACCATATTGTGAACTCTAACTTCCACCCATTGAAAAATACCCTTCCCATCCCATAGGAATGAACAGAACATGGGTGAGTTTTTACATATTAAGCCCTAAACTCCTCACATTTTGTAAATCTGCCCCTAAGATTGACCTTTCCAAAGTTGGGTTTCCGGAAGACCTTTCTACTGACTTATCAAACAGGCCTGTCAATCACAGAGCATAATTACTTTATATGAAGCTGATTGGTGCTGACGTTCTGATAAATGCTTGAGTTGGGCGCATCCTCCATGTTGGATAAGTGAATGTCCTTTCTTTCATTGTCTCCCTTTAGAACTGCATACATCACTGATAATTTATCCTGTATGAACCACAAATAACATTAAATCAAAATTTGCATGACTTTGCAATTAAAAAATTCTCAATTTAATGAGTCTACAAATTTTAAGCAGAATACTAAATTTAATATCAAATAAATTAAAAAAATGGTCAGGGATATTGAGGTAGGGTTGAAATATTTATACATTTGACCTATAAGCCATTTTTCTAGTTCTGATTATAAAAAGTATAATGTATGTGTACCTGCCATACTCAGGATATTGTACCTAACCCCAAAATGTAATAAAAGGCACTAGGTTAGCCCAGGTGCAGTAACTTATAGCAACCAATAAGATGTTTGCTTTTAAACAGGTGACTAGTAATGAGTGAATCTGTCCCATTTTGCTTTGCTGAAAAATTTGCGAAATTGAGGAAAATTCTCAAAAAGTGGCTACAGTGCAACTTTTTTGATGCATGCAACTTTTTTTGACATGACTGCAACTTTTCCCCCAGTTGCCAAATATTTTTTGCAACAAAATTTATCACATTCATGGCTGGAGAAATATTTCGCTCATCACTACAGGTGACCAGTAAATGCTACCTGCTCATTGGTTGCTATAGTTTATTGCATCTGGGAAAAACTTAGTGCCTTTTAATACATAACCTCATTTTTTTCAAGGATTTTTGCAAAACATAATATCTGCCTCTGTGCCAAATACTGTAGGTGCTGAACATCCTATTTATTTTTGAAAGTTTACTTACATGTTCAGAGCTGGATGCTGGAGAAGATAAACCTATAATAATAATTATAAATACATAACATGAATACATATAATGAGGAAGAATGCCATGGTCACTAATAACTCCATACTGTATGTTGTATATGTATATGGACAGAAGGGAACCCAATGACCCAAGTCAAATGAAAGGGAAGAAGGGCATGACTAAGCTAGGAGGACAACACCCTTCCCCCCCCCCCCCCCCCCCCACTGGATATCTTAGTTACAGGTTCAGGGCAAGAAAAAGAAGGACCTCCCCAGAAGTGAGCTCACCAGTCTTTCGGCGGGCAGGAGAAGCAGGAGCCGTCAGCATCCCTCCCTAATAGGTGGGAATCGATAGTCGCAGTGTGGGGTCGAATTTGAGCCCCAGAGGAAATTAAAAAGGTACAGTTGGTAGAGGTGATTGGGTAACTGGGTAGGCCTGGGGTCCCTAGGGGGATGGATAATCCAGAATGGGACTTGGATAGTAGGCAGAACACAGGCTCCGGGCCTGGGCTCAGGGTCAGACCTCTTTGGAGGATATAAGTTATTTGACTGTTTAATGTTTGGATTTACAAACGGTTTAATAAAAATTATGGTTGTTTATATCTATATATAATTGCTGATTTATTTTGAATAATTCGCAATAAACAAATGTGGCCTTCCCTCCCCAATTAAGTTGTCCGTTGCTTTATTGTGGGCACAGGGGGAGGGTAAAGGGGCACAACGGTCACGGCACTGCAATAGTCAGAATGCGTATAAAGAGGTTTGGAACATTAAAGGGCTTTATGGGGTCATATCTGTAACCAGAAGACATTGCACTACCAGTTATTGGGTCTGGCCCTCACTTGGGTAACTTAATCTTTTCATACCCAAGGCACCATTCTCCATTTACTCCTTCAGCTAATAGAGAATGGGCATAGTGCCTTCCTCTCACCAAGCCTCCATCTGTACGTGGTTTAATGAAAACATATTGAATTTCCCATTCATTGAGAACATGATGGAAAGTTTACTTGTCGTTATACCAAGCAGATGTGAATGTCCTAGTGGGTGTAACGTTAAAACTCATGAATGGAACCACCCCAAAGGGCACAGTTACTAAGCAATTTTGAGAAAAGGTTGATTTTTTTTTTTTTACTTCTAGATATTTTCGAGATTTACAAATGTGTTTTTGCCAGTACTCGATTTTTCAATATCGTTTCTCGAAAAATTTGAGTTTAGAGAAATTTTGAGTTTTTCTAAAATAACTCTCATGATTTATTAATGTTTAGTTAACTTTTTTTTTATCAATGAAAATTCGGTAGGTTTGAGTACCATTGAGTCCTATGGAGGCTTAGAATAGTAGAGGAAAGAGGAATAGAAGTCAGTGACAGTCTGTCTATGGCACATTTTCGAGGAGAAGTTAATCCCATCATTGTTTTCTGTTTCACGTGTTTTCAAGGGGAAGTTAATCCCCTGATTGCTTTCTATTTCTCATGTTTTAAAGGGGAAGTTAATCCCATAATTGTTTTCTATTTCACCCAGTTTCAAGTCCAGGAATGAGCGCCAATGCTCCTAAAATGGTGGCTGCTAAAGCAATTCCTGCTTGGGATAAATAAAGAGAATTCATGGAAACAAACTTCCGTTTAAACTCAAATTTTTCGAGTTTTAGGCTAGAAAAATTCGGGATTTTTGAATTTTCTAAGTTTCTGGAGGACACCCTAGTCAACCATACTTAATTTTTCATTATTGTATCTGAGGATGTAGTAATTTTAGGAAACTCACCTTTTAGGGCATGACTGATATCAATGCAGGCATAAAGGTAATCTTCTGGCATTGCTAAACCACTGGCACCTACAGAAATAAAGAAGTAACTCTTGGGTATCTATCTGATTGGTTGTTATGAATATTGCATTGGAATCAGACTCTCTTTTCATTTCTTATAGGCTTCCTGTGGTTCTCAAATCCTTCTCAAATTACTATCTTTGCTCATAGACTGTACAGAGAGATACCATAAAACTATGGCACATAGGGATTCCCCTGTACTAAGCACAATTCAGCAGGAACAGCCCCCTAAGTTTGCTCATAGCCTGTACAGAGAGATACCATAAAACTATGGCACATAGGGATTCCCTGTACTAAGCACAATTCAGCAGGAACAGCCCCCTAAGTTTGCTCATAGCCTGTACAGAGAGATACCATAAAACTATGGCACATAGGGATTCCCCTGTACTAAGCACAATTCAGCAGGAACAGCCCCCTAAGTTTGCTCATAGCCTGTACAGAGAGATACCATAAAACTATGGCACATAGGGATTCCCCTGTACTAAGCACAATTCAGCAGGAACAGCCCCCTAAGTTTGCTCATAGCCTGTACAGAGAGATACCATAAAACTATGGCACATAGGGATTCCCCTGTACTAAGCACAATTCAGCAGGAACAGCCCCCTTAGTTTGCTCATAGCCTGTACAGAGAGGTACCATAAAACTATGGCACATAGGGATTCCCCTGTACTAAGCACAATTCAGCAGGAACAGCCCCCTAAGTTTGCTCATAGCCTGTACAGAGAGATACCATAAAACTATGGCACATAGGGATTCCCCTGTATAAGCACAATTCAGCAGGAACAGCCCCCTAAGTTTGCTCATAGCCTGTACAGAGAGATACCATAAAACTATGGCACATAGGGATTCCCCTGTACTAAGCACAATTCAGCAGGAACAGCCCCCTAAGTTTGCTCATAGCCTGTACAGAGAGATACCATAAAACTATGGCACATAGGGATTCCCCTGTATAAGCACAATTCAGCAGGAACAGCCCCCTAAGTTTGCTCATAGCCTGTACAGAGAGATACCTTAAAACTATGGCACATAGGGATTCCCCTGTATAAGCACAATTCAGCAGGAACAACCCCCAATCCAGTTCTTCACCCACTCTGCCTTGTCCCAGTTTGTTCTGTGTCCCACTTTTGGGCTCCTGATGTCTCTTGACATTGGAGATTGGAGAATACATCAAGAAATCATAATATGGATAATATTATTTCCTTACCCATGTTGCAGTCTGTCCGATCATCATTAGATTGGGCCATTGTCAGGCTCGTGCCAACTTGTTTCTGTTCATTCCTGCAATTAATAAATATCCAAAATCATACAACTGATCACACATGTATTAATAAGACCTGTACGCTCCCTGTATTTTAAGAAATTATTTCAAAGTTAGTAGGTAACGATATTGCCATTTACGGCAGTGTCTGTGTTTCTTCCACCATTGGGTTTGTTTTCTAAAAAGAAAAACTACATGTATATCCCATCTAATCACATAGAGGGGAATGTAATAAAAAATCACTAGCGGTGTGTTTCATCAAACTATCCCCCCAGAATGAATACGTAACCAACAGACAGTTTATCAGTTTATATTATGTTAAGGGGCCTATTAAAGAATCTCCCCAAACTGGAATATATATATCAGTAAATATTGCCCTTTTACATCCTTTCCCTTGAGCCACCATTTTGTGATGGGCTGTGTGCTCCCTCAGAGATCAGCTGACAGGAAGTGATGCAGCTCTAACTGTAACAGGAAGTAGTGTGGGAGCAAAAGGCAGAACTCTGCCCATTCATTGGTTGATGGGGCCTAGCATGTATGTGTGCCTTGGCTTGTTTGTGTGTACTGTGACTCCTATGATCCCAGGTAGAGATGTAGCGAACTGTTCGCCGGCGAACTAATTCGCGCGAACATCGGGTGTTCGCGAACGCGCAAGTTCGCGAACTTTCCGCGTATGTTCGCAATTTGGGTTCGCCACGTTTTTTTTCGCTGCGTTTTTTCTCTGCGTTTTTCTCAGCCTAAAAAAACGCACAACCACACATGCCGTTTTTCAGCCTAGTACTGGTGTAAGCAAATCCCGTTTCCATGGTGCCAATAGCGCGAAATAGCAAAAAACGCCACGTATTTCCGCTAGGTCTGCCCGTTTTTACGCCAAGCTTTTTCAACAAAGTATTTTTTAGAGAAATTTTTGCCCTTCATCCCCCTCCTGCATGCCACTGTCCAGGTCGTGGCACCCTTTAAACAACTTTAAAATCAGTTTTCTGGCCAGAAATGGCTTTTCTAGGTTTTAAAGTTCGCCTTCCCATTGAAGTCTATGGGGTTCGCAAAGTTTGCGAATATTCGCGCTTTTTGGCGTAAGTTCGCGAACGCGTTTGCAAACTTTTTTTTTTAGGTTCGCTACATCCCTACTCTTACGGTATAGCAGGAACTCCCAGCCCTTCCCGGTCTTCACCGACGCCCTTTTGGGGCCCCGGAACATTATGCTGTGGTCCAAGCTGGGGCCCTGCAAACTTTCAGAGTTCAGACAAAATACGAGGTACCGGCAAGGCTAATGCAGAATTGTAGTCGGGGTACAGGCAAAGGTCAAAACCGGAAATAACAATCAAAAAGCTTGAGCAGGTACTGATTAATAACCAGAAGCCAGCTTGGGCAATGAAACACTGAAGGAAGGGGTTTAAATAGCAGCTTTTTGTGCCAAAACAAAAGGAACCAGAAGAACTAAAAAATCTACACAAAGATGGCGCCCAAAGCTTCAAGGTATGCAACTGTGCATGTCAGCACGTCATCGAGCATGCGCAGTAACGCCGCGCCGTTCCCGACGAACCCGGAAGTTTGGGCCCTTGCCAGAGCGCGTCTGCCGCCCGGCACGAACTAAGGTAGGAGAACGCGCTGGACCGGCAGAGCGCCTTAAACGGCCTAGTGTTACAAATTTACCAGCAATGTAGTTGCAAGTAAATTTGTTCTCCGCTCCCAGTCTGCCTTCTATTCCCTCTCAAGCCACCTTCAAACTATTATCCCTCAAATTATTAACGTAATTGCTCCACCCCTAACATCATGCCCTGCCCCCTGCTGACCCATCGCCTGTTCTGGCCAGTAAGAAAAGCCCTGAAAGGTTGCAACCCAAAAGACAGCAATTTTTATAATGCTGAAGCAATTTTTTTGGCAACAAATAACTCAAACTGCAAAGAACAAACTGCTAAAATTCATTAAAAAAGTAATGTAATGGCATAGAGACATGGTTAGCAATACAAAGTATTATTTCCCAGGCCCCAACAATGAAAGGGCAAACTGTACCTCTGTACCTGCCCTGAGTAACTGCCCTGGGAACCAGACTTCTTCACTAAATAACAATTAACTGGTTCAGAGAGAGGCACATAAAGGCAACACACGATTCAGGCTCATTACTCACCCAGTTGTAGTTCTACCAATGTCCTTATCTGGAAGAAAAAAATCATGTAGGAAATGTAAAAAAAACTTTATTTAAACAAACATTGTGGAACAAAAAAAAAATGTTTTCACTTATTTTTTAAATAAATGTAAATTATATGTAGGGGATCAGAGAACCCTGTCCCCTGTTTCTCAGTCTGTGATCTCATCCAGCCTAGCTACAGCCTGGGGAGGAACCCGATTGGACGTGCACGTCTGGGAGAGGTGTGCCTAAGTTTTGAAGCCATAAATCTAGGGGCGGGCCCAGCAGTTTATTAAGGGAGCCCCTGCTGTTATTTGCCAGTGCAGAGAGAGAGACCCAGAGTGAGCAGTCAGCACAAACTGTGTGAGTTCAGACTAGAAAGTATAAAAGTCTGCTGGACTGCCAGGGAGTATAAAGTCCTCTGTGGAACTATCTGTGTATATCCCCTGAGTGAACAGAAATAATTCTCAATTCTTTTCTATTGCATAGGTCAAGTAAAATAAACTTTATTTACACTATATAAATAATATAAATCTTGTTTCATTCAGTCTTGGAATTACACAATAACAGCAAAAAGGCAGGCGCCATTTTGTGGGCATTGTTATCAAGGCAAGCTTTGCATCCTTCAAACATCTTCTGTATGTGCTAAAATGGGGGGCCTAATGCCCATGTACTGACTACACAATCAGATGGTAAGGAGGGTGGGGGAAAGACAGTGCTGAATGGAAAGTGAAAGTATCTGTCTGCTCCGCCTCTATATCTAAGGCAGGCAATATATGATTGACAGCTGTGATTTTTAAATTAATTTATAATGGGTATGGGTGTGTTAACAAAAAAAAGCAATTTGGGTTTCAAAAAACTCAGTAAGCTTTATCAGAAAGGTCTATGTAAATACAGCCATAAGCACTTACAGAAACGCTGCACTGAGTTCTATGTCAAAATATTTATTGTGTCTGTTTTCCTGTGCCAGAGACACGCAGCTTTCTGCTCTCTCCCCTCTCCTGCTCCCCCCTCCCTCAGGAATGCTAAGAACTCCCTCCCCCCTTAGGAATGTGTGATCTGAGCCAATCAGCAGGAAGCTTCCCCATAGTCTAACTAACTGAGTATGTTCACCAGGTCTTGGTGTCTGTGCAGGAGCGAGGCATTATGGGAACTTTCTTTGCACAGCTCAGTGTTTTTTCTTCCTGTTTGGCTTCTGATCATCTGAACAGGAGAAATATGGGGAGACTTAAGGGCACTATTGAGACAACTGAAGGTATGCCTGCAGCTTGGGATTAACTCTTTATTAGCTTTTCCTTCTCCTTTAAAACAATCAGTGCAAAATGAAATTTTTTACTTCTCCAACATGCATGTAATGATATATGACATTTAAATTACCGTTACCGCTCACTGGCTGCTGATGACAGATAAGACATGCTGTAAGTTTATTTCTCATCATAAAAATGGCGCCAACAATGAGGAATAGCACTAGAAATACTCCGACGACTGCTGGAACCAGAGTCCTCCAACTTCCCCCTGTAAAGAATAGATGGTTATCACCGTTCATAGTGCTGGAGCAGCCATGGTGGGAAATAAGGCAAGAGCCCATCAAGAACATTCACTGAAACAAAATCCCAGTTGATCAGTAAATAAATAGATCAGTCCAAAAGTAGTACTTATAGTTTAGTGATTGCTGATTAAAATTATTGATATCACTTTAGTAACACTTACAGTAGGGGCCTAATGGGTCAACATTCCCTATAGCTTTAAATCCCTACATGTCCTTATTTCTCTGTTACTGGGCAAATGCCCATGTATCTATTTGCTATTATCATACTTCCTTATTATTGGCTTATGTGCCTTATGACCACTTCCTGCACACTGTATGATGTTTAGAAAAGGGGTGGGGCTTCCTCTTTGGCTGCATCTGTTGACTCAGGTGGAAGTTCTACTGACCCTGGGATCAACAGGGCCCCAGTAATGCCATCTTACCCCAAAGGTATCTTTATCTCTGGAGATGTCAGGAAGCAGGGACCCCCTGAACTAGGGATTAGAAAGTGCAGGATATTTTGTTTATTAGTACTTTCTAGGAAAGTGAGACAGTCAGCTTTATTTAGCAAGAGCAATTTCTTGGCTCCAACCAGGAGAGAAAGCTGGGAGTATATTCTCCTTTACAGGCTCTGCTGCCTTAGTGTAGGGGCCGCAGTACTGACAGGGGTATCAGGTATAGTCTTCTCCCTGATCCATGTCTGCTGTAGGGGACTTAGGCCATTAAAGTGGTAACCCTAAGGATAAAGAATTGCTCACCAACTGCTCTGCACAGTCGTGCACCAGTGCTCTGCTTTTGATTCTATTGAACCTGCCATTCCATTTACTCTACCTCAGTATTGTGAGTATTGTTAACCTTGTGAATTATTTGTCTTGGACAAATACATTCAGTTCTGTTTGAGTTTTCTGCAAGAACCTTCTGGCCTCCTTTATTTCTTATATTTTTGCATGCAGCATAAGTGAGTTATAATAGTACCTCCCCCTTGATCCTTCCACATACCAAAGGTCCATCCTGTACCCATGCTCTATAGCCTATCTAGCTGGTCTTCATCTGTTTTACAGTCAAAAAGGGATAACATTACCAACATTTAATAAGTCTCTCCTTACAGAGAGCACAAAGATCTAATATTACCTGGCATCGAGTGATCTATAATTTAAATAAGAGTAGAGATAGTTACGTAAACATAACAGCTAACCTTGGATCTGCACATTCACCTCACTGCTGTTCTTGCTCACACTGCCGGTTGGAGTCTGTACCTCACAGGTATAATTCCCAGAATCCTCCAGCTGAGCTGAGGGGACTCCATATTGGTTGGATAAACTGAATCCCTGCACATTGTGCCCATTTCTGTAGAAAGCAAACTGCAGCTCTGTAGTCTCTCTGTGTGGGCGGAGCTTTGTGCCACATGTTATGGTCATGTGATCTCCTTCTGTCACCTGATCTGGGCTCACTTTTATTTGTGGGGGACTGAACAGCTCTACAAAAGAAAAAAACATTTTATACATGCAATATTTGCATTTAAAATTGAAAACTCTTTTAGTACATGCTCTGTAATAGTGGCTGAATTTACAGATGACTTTTAGTTGTATTACTAGTTTATTTTCTTAAAATTATTTTATATTCACCCTGTATGTGGATATGTGCCTCTCTGCTCCTCTTCCTCACACTGCTGGTTGGAGTCTGTACCTCACAGGTATAATTCCCAGAATCCTCCAGCTGAGCTGAGGGGACTCCATATTGGTTGGATAAACTGAATCCCTGCACATTGTGCCCAATTCTGTAGAAAGCAAACTGCAGCTCTGTAGTCGCTCTGTGTGGGCGGAGCTCTGTGTCACATGTTATGGTCATGTGATCTCCTCTAGTCACCTCATCTGGCCTCACTTTTATTTGTGGGGGACTGAACAGCTCTTATATAAAAAGAAACAAAAAAATAGGCTTGGGGCTAGTAATGTCAGGCACAATTTCTATCCAGTAATGATCTAATTAAGTAAAATACTCAATAAATAAACCAATTTTAACAGGTTTTAGAATGGCAACAAGCCCAAATGATTTCCCTATTTATTTTATTCCCCACTGCTGATTCTGAAGCAGACATCAAGATCAAGATTTTTAAAGAACACATGAATGTAGTAAAATCACATTTTACCATTTATTTCCAATGAGCCATATTTCAAATATTAAAACAGCTTTTTTTTGGAAAACACAACTCCCAACTTCTACATAACCTAGCCCTCTTCTAGCAGATTTGTTATATCTAATACAGGTATCGGACCCCTTATCCGGAAACCCATTATCCAGAAAGCTCCGAATTACGGAATGCCCGTCTCCCATAGACTCCATTTTAATCAAATAATTCAGAATTTTAAAACTGATTTCCTTTTTCTATGTAGAAATAAAACAGAACCTTGTAATTGATTCCAACTAAGATATAATTACCCCTTATTGGGGGCAGAACAGCCCTATTGGGTTTATTTAATGGTTAAATGATTCCCTTTTCTCTGTAATAATAAAACAGTACCTGTACTTGATCCCAACTAAGATATAATTACCCCTTATTGGGGGCAGAACAGCCCTATTGGGTTTATTTCATGGTTAAATGATTCCCTTTTCTCTGTAATAATAAAACAGTACCTGTACTTGATCCCAACTAAGATATAATTACCCCTTATTGGGGGCAGAACAGCCCTATTGGGTTTATTTAATGCTTAAATGATTCCCTTTTCTCTGTAATAATAAAACAGTACCTGTACTTGATCCCAACTAAGATATAATTACCCCTTATTGGGGCAGAACAGCCCTATTGGGTTTATTTCATGGTTAAATGATTCCCTTTTCTCTGTAATAATAAAACAGTACCTGTACTTGATCCCAACTAAGATATAATTACCCCTTATTGGGGCAGAACAGCCCTATTGGGTTTATTTAATGGTTAAATGATTCCCTTTTCTCTGTAATAATAAAACAGTACCTGTACTTGATCCCAACTAAGATATAATTACCCCTTATTGGGGCAGAACAGCCCTATTGGGTTTATTTCATGGTTAAATGATTCTCTTTTCTCTGTAATAATAAAACAGTACCTGTACTTGATCCCAACTAAGATATAATTAATCCTTATTGGATGCAAAACAATCCTATTGGGTTTAATTAAAGTTTTATTGATTTTTTAGTAGACTTAAGGTATGGAGATCCAAATTACAGAAAGACCCCATACCCGGAATACCCTTGGTCCCGAGCATTCTGGATAATGGGTCCTATACCTGTATACATTGTATATATACAATTTAAACTCAGTGAAACTCTGCATGAAATTGCCAGCTTTTAGATGGCACAATTGTATATTTGAGTTCACAAGTCTTTTGTACTTAATATCAAAAATTCAAGTTTTGGAAGCTCCAATTCACAATTTTTTTCTGCAAAAAAAACCCTTGAATTGTGATAAAAAGTTAAATTCAAATGCTGATAATCTGCACCTAAGAGTCAAATTGGAAAAACTTTTTCGACAGAATCTTTGAGATATTTTTTTTCTTTCTTGTTAATCTCTATATTCCAAGTTTGTTTTCATTTTATTTATATACTTATTGCAATTATCTTTTAAGAAGTTTTTGGTAATGTCTCTAATTTAAAAACATGTAAAATGTATTTATCCGGTTGAAACTTTCTGGAAAAATCTTTCTGAAGTTCTTTAATAAACAGGAAAACAATTCTAGCAGAAATGTCCAGTATGGAAAGGTTGGTAGGGAGAAGTAGGGAGGACATAGTACAGGTATGGGATCCCTTATCCGGAACCTGTTATCCAGAAAGCTCTGAATTACAGAAAGTCTGTCTCCCATAGACTTCATTTTAATAGGAATTCTAACACTGATTTCCTTTTCTCTGTAATAATAAAACAGTACCTGTACTTGATCCCAACTAAGATATAATTACCCCTTATTGGGGGCAGAACAGCCCTATTGGGTTTATTTCATGTTTAAATGATTCCCTTTTCTCTGTAATAATAAAACAGTACCTGTACTTGATCCCAACTAAGATATAATTACCCCTTATTGGGGCAGAACAGCCCTGTTGGGTTTATTTCATGGTTAAGTGATTCCCTTTTCTCTGTAATAATAAAACAGTACCTGTGCTTGATCCCAACTAAGATATAATTACCCCTTATTGGGGGCAGAACAGCCCTATTGGGTTTATTTCATGGTTAAATGATTCCCTTTTCTCTGTAATAATAAAACAGTACCTGTACTTGATCCCATCTAAGATATAATTACCCCTTATTGGAGCAAACAGCCCTATTGGGTTTATTTCATGGTTAAATGATTCCCTTTTCTCTGTAATAATAAAACAGTACCTGTACTTGATCCCAACTAAGATATAATTACCCCTTATTGGGGCAGAACAGCCCTATTGGGTTTATTTCATGGTTAAATGATTCCCTTTTCTCTGTAATAATAAAACAGTACCTGTACTTGATCCCAACTAAGATATAATTACCCCTTATTGGGGGCAGAACAGCCCTATTGGGTTTATTTAATGGTTAAATGATTCCCTTTTCTCTGTAATAATAAAACAGTACCTGTACTTGATCCCAACTAAGATATAAATAATCCTTAAGGTACAGAAAGGCCCCTTATCCGGAATGGATCCTTTGTCCTGAGCATTGGATAATGGGTCCTATACCTGTATATGTTATTGCAGCTTAGATTCTGGGAAACTTGGGTTTATCCTAGATGGAGCAAATACAATGAAGACATTTGGGTCATGTGATGTTTGGTTCAGCATGTGACATGGTGCGCTGTGGAGCACTGAATAAGCTTCATGATGATCATAATGATCTTTTACCTGTGACAGAGATGGACCTTTCATCAGAGTTTGTTGCTTGAGCACATCTGTATATTCCTGATGCATTCATATCCACCCTTCCTAGGTCTATACTCTCGTCTTTGAATGAGGTTAGAAGGAACTTATTGTCCTTGTAAAGTGTTATCTCTTTTTTAGAACCTCCAAACCGACTGTGACATCTGAGAGTGAGAGAGTCCCCTTCATAAATCTCAGTGGGCCCCTGCAAGATGAGTTTGGCTGAAATAAAAATAAAATTAATTTCCATAATTTCCAAAATTTCCATTTCAAATTTTGATTTGAAACTTCAACAGAGATTTGCATGTAGTGGTATGCATGGAGGTGTTATTCGTGAGCCACAATATAAAAAGACTTGGGGAGCAACATAAGCACCATAAAAGTTCATGGAGGAGCCAAATAAAGGCTGTGATTGGCTATTAGGGGCCTCTATGCACCCTATCAGCTTACAGGGGCTTTATTTGGTAGGAAATCTTGTTTTTATTCAACCAAAACTTGCCCCCAAGTCAGGAATTCAAAAATAACTCCCTGGTTTGGGGGCACTGAGAGCAACATCCAAGGGGTTGGGGAGCAACATGTTGCCCCTGAGCCACTGGTTGGGGATCACTGGTCTACAGGATGTTTATAAATGACCCCTTAAGTGATTTGGCCCATCTGTGGAACATATGTATCAGGTAGATATGGTTCTTTGTTGACACAATAAA
This sequence comes from Xenopus tropicalis, assembly GCF_000004195.4. Taxonomy (NCBI): domain Eukaryota; kingdom Metazoa; phylum Chordata; class Amphibia; order Anura; family Pipidae; genus Xenopus; species Xenopus tropicalis. The sequence continues at coordinate 139,915,818 of NC_030684.2, forward strand.
AGGAACACTTGCGAACTGAATCATGAATGGACAACTTTAATTTTGTGTTATGCCTATAGAATAAAGGGATTTCGGTTGGTTCACATTAGTGACCTATGATATCTCATTCCAAGTTTATGTAGAATAACAGGGTTATTTACAAATGCAACCAGAAATGAGATTGTGCTAAAATGTTGCAGGCATTGATAGTATTCATTAAGGTTACTTGTTTAAACACATTCCTGGCACCTCCATGTGGTCGCACTAAGTGTGTATTGGTACTGCCCTGGCTGCTGATGATTAGAGCTGTAGAACACATACTGGGGGTAATCAACACTGGGCAAATTTGCCCATGGGCAGTAACCCATGGCAACCAATGAAAATGTTGCATTCATTTTTCTACCTCCAGCTGGCTGAAAAAAGCCAATCACTGATTGGTTGCTATGGGTTACTGCCCACTGGCAAATTTGCCCAGTGTTGATAAATGAGCCCCACTGATGCTAGGGAGCCATAGAGCAACCTCAGCCTTGGATGTGGTGATAATTCAGTTAATACCATGGTAGGCTGTATCACAAGGTGCACCAGAGATGCAACAAAAGAATTACATGCAAATGGTATTTTAACATTTAATGTCATCTCCACTCGCACAATGGCTTTAATTTTTTTTATCATTGGGCTCAACTCCACCGGAGGGAAACCAGCCGGGAAAAGCGAAAATATAGGAAGGTTCCCACTTGATGTTGGAACATTGCTGGTGGGATTTGCTTCTGATCAGCCACAGATGCATTAGTAAGGTTGGGCACCGATTTGAAAATACAGGTATGTGATGGATGTGTGTTTTTTCCAATCTCACCTACTATGTTACTGTGTAAAAGCAAAGCTTGGAAGAATAAGTCTATTTTAGCTAATAACATATGAGAAATCATTATCACTGAATTGTGCTATGGGTAATATGAATATGTTTCCATTGATAAACTGAATTACTCACAAGAACTCACATCCAGTCTAACAGGGTAACTCCTCTCACTGGCACCGGCCTGGCACTGGTAACTGCCACTTTCTTTCAGTTTGGCAGAATGAATAGTAATGCTCTGCTGATCCCCCTCTATCCAACTGCCATCCTTGTACCATGAATACCTCCGCCTCTGGGCAATTCTCCCATTCTCTGACACAGTCGGAGCCAAGGAACAAGTCAGAGTCACAGAGTCACCAGTGAGAATTGTGCTCCAGACTGGAGAGAGGGAAAGCACCGATCTGGCTGGGCCTTCTGTCAACACAACACAATGTCAGATGGTCATACACTTGAAACACAATACAGTATAACAATGAGATTAAAGACACACATAGTTTTGTAGTTGTGCTTACAAGTCTATAGGGAGACATCACTGTGATGTTATGGAAAAGTAACACTAAAAATTTTTAAGTAAAAAATCTATTCTACCCTCCCCAATAATAGCCCTATCCCCAATAATAGCCCCATTTATTATTTTGAATGCTTTATTAGAAAATACCTGCTAAAACTTGGCTTCCGGTCATTTGAAATAGTGCTATACAGCGATGCAGGGCAGAATCCACTATGCGACGATCGATTGATCAATCCTAGCCCTCCTTTTGTATAGGTAGGAGTCAGGCTAGGATTGATCAATCGATCATCGCATAGTGGATGCTTTCCCTGCATCGCCGTATCTTCTTATTTCAAATGACAGGAAGCCAAGTTTTAGCAGGTATTTTCTAGTAAAGCATTCAAAATAATAAATGGTGGGCAGGATAGGGCAATTATTGGAGCAGGGTAGAATAGATTTTTTTTTTACTTAAAAATGTTTAGTGTTACTTTTCCTTTAAGAAGTTTGATTTGCGAGAGAAAGGACAGACCCTTTTTTAAAGAGACAGTAACACCAAAAAAATGAAAGTATATTAAAATAATTAAATATACTGTACTGTTGCCCTGCTACTATGGTTTCTCTCAGCCATTCAAGCTGAGAGAATGGAGAAAAGGCACAGGTTACATAGCAGATAACAGATACGCTCAGTAGAGTACAATGGTATTCTATGCAATGTATCTGTTATCTACTATGTAACCTGTGCCTTTTCTGCTTTTTTTCCAGCTTGAATAGCTGCCCCCGAGACTATACAGCAGGGTACAATTAGGGCTCGCCAACCCATTGCATGGCATCTACCTGTGGCTGCAAAGTCTCACTGAGTTGTAATCTCCTTATATTTAGAGAATGCACTCAGTATAATGATTTACCTTCAATATAAATAAATTCTTCTTTACTGTATTTGGGAGATGAATAGTCGGGTACTTTAGAACATTTGTAATTGCCAGCCGTATTCCTATCTGCCTTTCCAGCATTTAAAACTGATTTATTGGCTGGTAAATCGATCACAACACCATCTTTGTAAAACACTGCACTCTTCTCTTTATAACCATTCCAACCGCGGCATCTAAGGAACAACATGTCCCCTTGCCGAACAGTAGGGGGAGCCTGTAGCACAATCTGGTCTGAAATAAAAAACAATTATTATTAGTAATAAGTGAATCTGTCCCATTTTGCTTTGGTGAAAAATTCATGAAACCATTTTTTTGCGCATAAAATGCTGTAGTCATTTTCGAACAGAACACATTGAAGTCAATAGGCGTTTTTTACCCACACAAGGTTTTTGTCATAGTTACATAGTTACATAGGGTTGAAAAAAGACCAGAGTCCATCAAGTTCAACCCTTCTAAGTAAACTCAGCACCCACATGCTATACTTACCCATCTATCCACTCACCTACATAACTATATATACAACCACTAATACTAACTGTAGATATTAGTATCACAATAACCTTGGGTATTCTGCTTGTTCAAGAACTCATCCAGGCCCCTCTTATAGGCACTAACAGAATCTGCCATTACCCCATCACTAGGGGCATTCCCCAACCCCCTCACTGCCCTCACCGTGAGGAACCCCCTACCCAACATCCCCCGGCAGGGCATTCCCCAACCCCCTCACTGCCCTCACCGTGAGGAACCCCCTACCCAACATCTCCCGGCAGGGCATTCCCCAACCCCCTCACTGCCCTCACCTGAGGAACCCCTACCCAATCCCCCAGGGCATCCCCACCCCTCACTGCCCTCACCGTGAGGAACCCCCTACCCAACATCTCCTGGCAGGGATTCCCACCCCTCCTGCCCCCGAGGACCCCTACCCAACCCTGGCAGGCTCCCACCCCTGCCCTCAACGTGAGGAACCCCCTACCCAACATCCCCCGGCAGGGCATTCCCGAACCCCTCACTGCCCTCACTGTGAGGAACCCCCTACCCAACATCCCCCGGCAGGGCATTCCCCAACCCCACTGCCGCTCACTGTGAGGAAACCCCCTACCCAACATCCCCGGCAGGGCATTCCCCAACCCCCTCACTGCCCTCACCATGAGGAACCCCCTACCCAACATCCCCCGGCAGGGCATTCCCCAACCTCACTGCCCTCACTGTGAGGAACCCCCTACCCAACATCCCCCGGCAGGGCATTCCCCAACCTCACTGCCCTCACCGTGAGGAACCTCCTACCCAAACATCCCCCGGCAGGGCATTCCCCAACCCCCTCACTGCCCTCACCGTGAGGAACCCCCTACCCAACATCCCCCGGCAGGGCAATTCCCCAACCCCCTCACTGCCCTCACCGTGAGGAACCCCCTACCTAACATCCCCCGGCAGGGCATTCCCCAACCCCCTCACTGCCCTCACCGTGAGGAACCCCCTACCCAACATCCCCCGGCAGGGCATTCCCCAACCCCACTGCCCTCACCGTGAGGAACCCCCTACCCAACATCCCCCGGCAGGGCATTCCCCAACCCCCTCACTGCCCTCACTGTGAGGAATCCCCTACCCAACATCCCCCGGCAGGGCATTCCCCAACCCCCTCACTGCCCTCACCGTGAGGAACCCCCTACCCAACATCCCCTGGCAGGGCATTCCCCAACTCCCTCAATTCCCTCACCGTGAGGAACCCCCTACCCAACATCCCCCGGTGGGGCATTCCCCAACCCCCTCACTGCCCTCACCGTGAGGAACCCCCTACCCAACATCCCCGGCAGGGCATTCCCCAACCCCACTGCCCTCACCGTGAGGAACCCCGTACCCAACATCCCCCGGCAGGGCATTCCCCAACCCCCTCACTGCCCTCACCATGAGGAACCCCCTACCCAACATCCCCCGGCAGGGCATTCCCCAACCCCCTTACTGCCCTCACCGTGAGGAACCCCCTAGCCAACATCCCCCGGCAGGGCATTCCCCAACCCCCTCACTGCCCTCACTGTGAGGAACCCCTACCCAACATCCCCCGGCAGGGCATTCCCCAACGCCCTCACCGTGAGGAACCCCCTACCCAACATCCCCCGGCAGGGCATTCCCCAACCTCACTGCCCTCACCATGAGGAACCCCCTACCCAACATCCCCCGGCAGGGCATTCCCCAACCTCACTGCCCTCACTGTGAGGAACCCCTACCCAACATCCCCCGGCAGGGCATTCCCCAACGCCCTCACCGTGAGGAACCCCCTACCCAACATCCCCCGGCAGGGCATTCCCCAACCTCACTGCCCTCACCATGAGGAACCCCCTACGCTGCTTCAAATGGAAGCTCCGTTCCTCTAATCTAATGGGGGGGCCTCTGGTGCGCTGATCATTTTTATGGGAAAAAAGAATGCCCTTATCTGCCTATAATCCCCTCTAATGTACTTGTACAGAGTAATCATGTCCCCTCGCAAGCGCCTCTTTTCAAGAGAAAACAACCCCAACCCTGAAAGTCTAACCTCATAGTTTAACCCTTCCATCCCCTTTACCAGTTTAGTTGCAAAAATAATGTAACAGTAGTCGACTGTCCTCAGCCTGCATCCTCCAAATCCCACAATCCCCAGCACACGTGACGTCAATAAGGAAAGGAACATTGCAGTGCAATGCATTGTGGATAATGTAGTTCCCACATGTTGTCTGTAAGCAATGAAGAGCTTTTACAATTTGTAACGTCAATGTTTTAGTCCCTACTCCCATTCAAAGATTTTAAATTATGCAGAAAGAGAAGAACTGTTTGCAGCTGGATTTCATCATATAAAAATGGTATTTATTAATACTTTTTAAAGGAACAGATTACAGTTATAGGTATACAGTATTAGGGGGTTCTGTGTTGTGTGGGGCAAATTTTGATTCGGAAGCCCGAGTTCCCCTTTAATGATGTGAGCTTTTTTCTAATATATGTAGGAGGGCTTTATCCACAATTAAATAATATATATATATATATATATATATACAGTGGTGTGAAAAACTATTTGCCCCCTTCCTGATTTCTTATTCTTTTGCATGTTTGTCACACTTAAATGTTTCTGCTCATCAAAAACCGTTAACTATTAGTCAAAGATAACATAATTGAACACAAAATGCAGTTTTTAAATGAAGGTTTACTTTATTAAGGGAGAAAAAAAAACAGAAATCTACATGGCCCTGTGTGAAAAAGTGATTGCCCCCTTGTTAAAAAATAACTTAACTGTGGTTTATCAATTTCAATTTTCAATTTCAATATCAATTTCAGTAGTCACCCCCAGGCCTGATTACTGCCACACCTGTTTCAATCAAGAAATCACTTAAATAGGAGCTACCTGACACAGAGAAGTAGACCAAAAGCACCTCAAAAGCTAGACATCATGCCAAGATCCAAAGAAATTTAGGAACAAATGAGAACAAAAGTAATTGAGATCTATCAGTCTGGTAAAGGTTATAAAGCCATTTCTAAAGCTTTGGGACTCCAGCGAACCACAGTGAGAGCCATTATCCACAAATGGCAAAAACATGGAACAGTGGATCCTTCTTTAGAACTGGAGCCCAAAACTGCCCCCCATACTCACTGTGACTGCCCCCCATACTCACTGTGACTGCCCCCCATACTCAAGGTGAGGCCTTACCAGGGACCTATAAAGAGGCAAAATTATGTTTCATCCCCTGAGTCAATGCCCTTTTTTATACAAGACAGCACTTTATTTGCTTTAGTAGCCACAGAATGACACTGCCTGGAATTAGACAATTTGTTATCTACAAAACCCCCTAGATCCTTCTCCATTAAGGATACCCCCAACACACTACCATTCAGTAGATAGTTTGCGTTTATATTATTTCTACCAAAGTGCACAACTTTGCACTTATCAACATTGAACCTCATTTTCCAGTTTGCTGCCCAGTTATCTAATTTTGTCAAATCGCTCTGCAAAGCGGCACATCCTGCATGGAACTTATAGTTTTGCACAATTTAGTGTCATCAGCAAAAATAGAAACAGTACTGTCTATGCCCACCTCCAGGTCATTAATAAACAAGTTAAAAAGCAAAGGCCCAAGGACTGACCCCTGCGGTACCCACTAACCACACTGGTCCAATTAGAAAATGTTTCATTTACCCCACTCTTTGTACTCTATCCTTCAGCCAGTTCTCTATCCAATAAATGTCAGCATTTAAAGATTCATTTTCATCACCATTTTTTTTAATCAGCATGTTAATGGCAGCAAATTAAGCTGCAAATCTGTGACCCTAAATCTATTTTGTTGTGCTGAACTGGTAACTCACCATAACTCAAGTCCAGTCTCAGGGCGTCACTTTTATCACTGGTATCTGTCTGGCACTGGTAATTCCCACGGTCATTCCAATGCATGGATGGAATAGAGAGATTCTGCTTGAGATTCCCCAGTTCATTATTGTTCTGGTACCATCTAAACCACTGGTTCCCCTCGGCCAATAGAGGCACATTACAGATCAGAGTCAAAGAGTCTCCATTGTAGACTGGGACCCAGTTTGGCCAGAGAGAAACCACTGGTCTGATGGTGCCTCCTGTGAGACAAAAGGGAAAGAATAGTAACAAATAATATATATATATATACATGTAAATCATTGCTTGAACACATGAAATTGAAGCTGGAGTTACATGTTCATTAACATGAATGTTCATGTTACATCTACATATAAAAGTTCTATTTGTGGGATCAAAAATGTGGGCTACACATACAACAGACAAACAGAAAACAGAAACAGAGGTCCAAAAACATTGACACTAAAAGGGGTAGAATACACCAGGGGCAATGTCCCGAGATTTGGGCACCCAAGGCCGCCTTCAGGAAACTTGTGTCCCCTTATACTGGGTCCTCAGCTGCAGCCTCTGCTATCAGAAATAAACCCAGTCCCCCATTAAATGGTTAAATGATTCCTTTTCTCTGTAATAATAAAACAGTACCTGTACTTGATCCCAACTAAGATATAATTACCCCTTATTGGGGCAGAACAGCCCTATTGGGTTTATTTAATGGTTAAATGATTCCCTTTTCTCTGTAATAATAAAACAGTACCTGTACTTGATCCCAACTAAGATATAATTACCCCTTATTGGGAGCGGAACAGCCCTATTGGGTTTATTTCATGGTTAAATGATTCCCTTTTCTCTGTAATAATAAAACAGTACCTGTACTTGATCCCAACTAAGATATAATTACCCCTTATTGGGGCAGAACAGCCCTATTGGGTTTATTTAATGGTTAAATGATTCCCTTTTCTCTGTAATAATAAAACAGTACCTGTACTTGATCCCAACTAAGATATAATTACCCCTTATTGGGGGCAGAACAGTCCTATTGGGTTTATTTCATGGTTAAATGATTCCCTTTTCTCTGTAATAATAAAACAGTACCTGTACTTGATCCCAACTAAGATATAATTACCCCTTATTGGGGGCAGAACAGCCCTATTGGGTTTATTTCATGGTTAAATGATTCCCTTTTCTCTGTAATAATAAAACAGTACCTTGTAATTGATCCCAACTAAGATATAATTACCCCTTATTGGGGCAGAACAGCCCTATTGGGTTTATTTAATGGTTAAATGATTCCCTTTTCTCTGTAATAATAAAACAGTACCTGTACTTGATCCCAACTAAGATATAATTACCCCTTATTGGGGCAGAACAGCCCTATTGGGTTTATTTAATGGTTAAATGATTCCCTTTTCTCTGTAATAATAAAACAGTGCCTGTGCTTGATCCCAACTGAGATATAATTACCCCTTATTGGGGGCAGAACAGCCCTATTGGGTTTATTTCATGGTTAAATGATTCCCTTTTCTCTGTAATAATAAAACAGTACCTGTACTTGATCCCAACTAAGATATAATTACCCCTTATTGGGGCAGAACAGCCCTATTGGGTTTATTTAATGGTTAAATGATTCCCTTTTCTCTGTAATAATAAAACAGTACCTGTACTTGATCCCAACTAAGATATAATTACCCCTTATTGGAGGGCAGAACAGCCCTATTGGGTTTATTTAATGGTTAAATGATTCCCTTTTCTCTGTAATAATAAAACAGTACCTGTACTTGATCCCAACTAAGATATAATTACCCCTTATTGGGAGCAGAACAGCCCTATTGGGTTTATTTCATGGTTAAATGATTCCCTTTTCTCTGTAATAATAAAACAGTACCTGTACTTGATCCCAACTAAGATATAATTACCCCTTATTGGGGCAGAACAGCCCTATTGGGTTTATTTAATGGTTAAATGATTCCCTTTTCTCTGTAATAATAAAACAGTACCTGTACTTGATCCCAACTAAGATATAATTACCCCTTATTGGGGGCAGAACAGCCCTATTGGGTTTATTTCATGGTTAAATGATTCCCTTTTCTCTGTAATAATAAAACAGTACCTTGTAATTGATCCCAACTAAGATATAATTACCCCTTATTGGGGCAGAACAGCCCTATTGGGTTTATTTAATGGTTAAATGATTCCCTTTTCTCTGTAATAATAAAACAGTACCTGTACTTGATCCCAACTAAGATATAATTACCCCTTATTGGGGCAGAACAGCCCTATTGGGTTTATTTAATGGTTAAATGATTCCCTTTTCTCTGTAATAATAAAACAGTGCCTGTGCTTGATCCCAACTGAGATATAATTACCCCTTATTGGGGGCAGAACAGCCCTATTGGGTTTATTTCATGGTTAAATGATTCCCTTTTCTCTGTAATAATAAAACAGTACCTGTACTTGATCCCAACTAAGATATAATTACCCCTTATTGGGGCAGAACAGCCCTATTGGGTTTATTTAATGGTTAAATGATTCCCTTTTCTCTGTAATAATAAAACAGTACCTGTACTTGATCCCAACTAAGATATAATTACCCCTTATTGGAGGGCAGAACAGCCCTATTGGGTTTATTTAATGGTTAAATGATTCCCTTTTCTCTGTAATAATAAAACAGTACCTGTGCTTGATCCCAACTGAGATATAATTACCCCTTATTGGGGGCAGAACAGCCCTATTGGGTTTATTTCATGGTTAAATGATTCCCTTTTCTCTGTAATAATAAAACAGTACCTGTACTTGATCCCAACTAAGATATAATTACCCCTTATTGGGGGCAGAACAGCCCTATTGGATTTATTTCATGGTTAAATGATTCCCTTTTCTCTGTAATAATAAAACAGTACCTGTACTTGATCCCATCTAAGATATAATTACCCCTTATTGGGGCAGAACAGCCCTATTGGGTTTATTTCATGGTTAAATGATTCCCTTTTCTCTGTAATAATAAAACAGCCGCAAGCGGGGGAGGATTTGGTCTGGGGAACCAGGCAATCTCTCTCTATATAAGCAAAAGGCATGGGAGTGACTAAGCCCTCTGATTCTAACCAGCACCCAGGTCAAGAATGGCAATAGTGCACGGGAGTGCCAGCCTTTGAAAAATATGACCAGAGGTAAATAGATAGGACCACCATACGGGGTTTACCTTGACGTGGTATGGTGGCTTACCAATCTTATGATCATAATTTTGTAACTAAAAACCCCTGTTTCTTGTCAATATACTGTATGCACTAGCATGAAACTAATAGACAATTTACTTATGAAACAGGGGACCAGGGAATGTGCATTGATCAATCCCTTTTGTCTTTCTGTATGTTTGTAGTTAATTTGGCCAGATCAGTTGCACTTCCATTGTATTTGTATACTTTATTTAGCCTTGGAGTGCTCCCACAACCTCTTTTTGTGTATTTAATAATAAAACAGTACCTGTACTTGATCCCAACTAAGATATAATTACCCCTTATTGGGGGCAGAACAGCCCTATTAGGTTAATTTAATGGTTAAATGATTCCCTTTTCTCTGTAATAATAAAACAGTACCTGTACTTGATCCCAACTAAGATATAATTACCCCTTATTGGGGTAGAAAAGCCCTATTGGGTTTATTTAATGGTTAAATTATTCCTTTTCTCTGTAATAATAAAACAATACCTGTACTTGATCCCAACTAAGATATAATTACCCCTTATTGGGGGCAGAACAGCCCTATTAGGTTAATTTAATGGTTAAATGATTCCCTTTTCTCTGTAATAATAAAACAGTACCTGTACTTGATCCCAACTAAGATATAATTATCCCTTATTGGGGGCAGAACAGCCCTATTGGGTTTATTTAATGGTTAAATGATTCCCTTTTCTCTGTAATAATAAAACAGTACCTGTACTTGATCCCAACTAAGATATAATTACCCCTTATTGGGGGCAGAACAGCCCTATTAGGTTAATTTAATGGTTAAATGATTCCCTTTTCTCTGTAATAATAAAACAGTACCTGTACTTGATCCCAACTAAGATATAATTATCCCTTATTGGGGGCAGAACAGCCCTATTGGGTTTATTTAATGGTTAAATGATTCCTTTTCTCTGTAATAATAAAACAGTACCTGTACTTGATCCCAACTAAGATATAATTACCCCTTATTGGGGGCAGAACAGCCCTATTAGGTTAATTTAATGGTTAAATGATTACCTTTTCTCTGCAATAATAAAACAGTACCTGTACTTGATCCCAACTAAGATATAATTACCCCTTATTGGGGCAGAACAGCCCTATTGGGTTTATTTCATGGTTAAATGATTCCCTTTTCTCTGTAATAATAAAACAGTATCTGTACTTGATCCCAACTAAGATATAATTACCCCTTATTGGGGGCAGAACAGCCCTATTGGGTTTATTTAATGGTTAAATGATTCCCTTTTCTCTGTAATAATAAAACAGTACCTGTACTTGATCCCAACTAAGATATAATTACCCGTTATTGGGGTAGAACAGCCCTATTGGGTTTATTTAATGGTTAAATTATTCCTTTTCTCTGTAATAATAAAACAGTACCTGTACTTGATCCCAACTAAGATATAATTACCCCTTATTGGGGGCAGAACAGCCCTATTGGGTTTATTTCATGGTTAAATGATTCCCTTTTCTCTGTAATAATAAAACAGTACCTGTACTTGATCCCAACTAAGATATAATTACCCCTTATTGGGGGCAGAACAGCCCTATTGGGTTTATTTAATGGTTAAATGATTCCCTTTTCTCTGTAATAATAAAACAGTACCTGTACTTGATCCCAACTAAGATATAATTACCCCTTATTGGGGGCAGAACAGCCCTATTGGGTTTATTTAATGGTTAAATGATTCCCTTTTCTCTGTAATAATAAAACAATACCTGTACTTGATCCCATCTAAGATATAATTACCCCTTATTGGGGCAGAACAGCCCTATTGGGTTTATTTAATGGTTAAATGATTCCCTTTTCTCTGTAATAATAAAACAGTACCTGTACTTGATCCCAACTAAGATATAATTACCTCTTATTGGGGGCAGAACAGCCCTATTGGGTTTATTTAATGGTTAAATGATTCCCTTTTCTCTGTAATAATAAAACAGTACCTGTACTTGATCCCAACTAAGATATAATTACCCCTTATTGGGGTAGAACAGCCCTATTGGGTTTATTTAATGGTTAAATTATTCCTTTTCTCTGTAATAATAAAACAATACCTGTACTTGATCCCAACTAAGATATAATTACCCCTTATTGGGGGCAGAACAGCCCTATTAGGTTAATTTAATGGTTAAATGATTCCCTTTTCTCTGTAATAATAAAACAGTACCTGTACTTGATCCCAACTAAGATATAATTATCCCTTATTGGGGGCAGAACAGCCCTATTGGGTTTATTTAATGGTTAAATGATTCCCTTTTCTCTGTAATAATAAAACAGTACCTGTACTTGATCCCAACTAAGATATAATTACCCCTTATTGGGGGCAGAACAGCCCTATTAGGTTAATTTAATGGTTAAATGATTCCCTTTTCTCTGTAATAATAAAACAGTACCTGTACTTGATCCCAACTAAGATATAATTATCCCTTATTGGGGGCAGAACAGCCCTATTGGGTTTATTTAATGGTTAAATGATTCCTTTTCTCTGTAATAATAAAACAGTACCTGTACTTGATCCCAACTAAGATATAATTACCCCTTATTGGGGGCAGAACAGCCCTATTGGGTTTATTTCATGGTTAAATGATTCCCTTTTCTCTGTAATAATAAAACAGTACCTTGTAATTGATCCCAACTAAGATATAATTACCCCTTATTGGGGCAGAACAGCCCTATTGGGTTTATTTAATGGTTAAATGATTCCCTTTTCTCTGTAATAATAAAACAGTACCTGTACTTGATCCCAACTAAGATATAATTACCCCTTATTGGGGCAGAACAGCCCTATTGGGTTTATTTAATGGTTAAATGATTCCCTTTTCTCTGTAATAATAAAACAGTGCCTGTGCTTGATCCCAACTGAGATATAATTACCCCTTATTGGGGGCAGAACAGCCCTATTGGGTTTATTTCATGGTTAAATGATTCCCTTTTCTCTGTAATAATAAAACAGTACCTGTACTTGATCCCAACTAAGATATAATTACCCCTTATTGGGGCAGAACAGCCCTATTGGGTTTATTTAATGGTTAAATGATTCCCTTTTCTCTGTAATAATAAAACAGTACCTGTACTTGATCCCAACTAAGATATAATTACCCCTTATTGGAGGGCAGAACAGCCCTATTGGGTTTATTTAATGGTTAAATGATTCCCTTTTCTCTGTAATAATAAAACAGTACCTGTACTTGATCCCAACTAAGATATAATTACCCCTTATTGGGAGCAGAACAGCCCTATTGGGTTTATTTCATGGTTAAATGATTCCCTTTTCTCTGTAATAATAAAACAGTACCTGTACTTGATCCCAACTAAGATATAATTACCCCTTATTGGGGCAGAACAGCCCTATTGGGTTTATTTAATGGTTAAATGATTCCCTTTTCTCTGTAATAATAAAACAGTACCTGTACTTGATCCCAACTAAGATATAATTACCCCTTATTGGGGGCAGAACAGTCCTATTGGGTTTATTTCATGGTTAAATGATTCCCTTTTCTCTGTAATAATAAAACAGTACCTGTACTTGATCCCAACTAAGATATAATTACCCCTTATTGGGGGCAGAACAGCCCTATTGGGTTTATTTCATGGTTAAATGATTCCCTTTTCTCTGTAATAATAAAACAGTACCTTGTAATTGATCCCAACTAAGATATAATTACCCCTTATTGGGGCAGAACAGCCCTATTGGGTTTATTTAATGGTTAAATGATTCCCTTTTCTCTGTAATAATAAAACAGTACCTGTGCTTGATCCCAACTGAGATATAATTACCCCTTATTGGGGGCAGAACAGCCCTATTGGGTTTATTTCATGGTTAAATGATTCCCTTTTCTCTGTAATAATAAAACAGTACCTGTACTTGATCCCAACTAAGATATAATTACCCCTTATTGGGGGCAGAACAGCCCTATTGGATTTATTTCATGGTTAAATGATTCCCTTTTCTCTGTAATAATAAAACAGTACCTGTACTTGATCCCATCTAAGATATAATTACCCCTTATTGGGGCAGAACAGCCCTATTGGGTTTATTTCATGGTTAAATGATTCCCTTTTCTCTGTAATAATAAAACAGCCGCAAGCGGGGGAGGATTTGGTCTGGGGAACCAGGCAATCTCTCTCTATATAAGCAAAAGGCATGGGAGTGACTAAGCCCTCTGATTCTAACCAGCACCCAGGTCAAGAATGGCAATAGTGCACGGGAGTGCCAGCCTTTGAAAAATATGACCAGAGGTAAATAGATAGGACCACCATACGGGGTTTACCTTGACGTGGTATGGTGGCTTACCAATCTTATGATCATAATTTTGTAACTAAAAACCCCTGTTTCTTGTCAATATACTGTATGCACTAGCATGAAACTAATAGACAATTTACTTATGAAACAGGGGACCAGGGAATGTGCATTGATCAATCCCTTTTGTCTTTCTGTATGTTTGTAGTTAATTTGGCCAGATCAGTTGCACTTCCATTGTATTTGTATACTTTATTTAGCCTTGGAGTGCTCCCACAACCTCTTTTTGTGTATTTAATAATAAAACAGTACCTGTACTTGATCCCAACTAAGATATAATTACCCCTTATTGGGGGCAGAACAGCCCTATTAGGTTAATTTAATGGTTAAATGATTCCCTTTTCTCTGTAATAATAAAACAGTACCTGTACTTGATCCCAACTAAGATATAATTACCCCTTATTGGGGTAGAACAGCCCTATTGGGTTTATTTAATGGTTAAATTATTCCTTTTCTCTGTAATAATAAAACAATACCTGTACTTGATCCCAACTAAGATATAATTACCCCTTATTGGGGGCAGAACAGCCCTATTAGGTTAATTTAATGGTTAAATGATTCCCTTTTCTCTGTAATAATAAAACAGTACCTGTACTTGATCCCAACTAAGATATAATTATCCCTTATTGGGGGCAGAACAGCCCTATTGGGTTTATTTAATGGTTAAATGATTCCCTTTTCTCTGTAATAATAAAACAGTACCTGTACTTGATCCCAACTAAGATATAATTACCCCTTATTGGGGGCAGAACAGCCCTATTAGGTTAATTTAATGGTTAAATGATTCCCTTTTCTCTGTAATAATAAAACAGTACCTGTACTTGATCCCAACTAAGATATAATTATCCCTTATTGGGGGCAGAACAGCCCTATTGGGTTTATTTAATGGTTAAATGATTCCTTTTCTCTGTAATAATAAAACAGTACCTGTACTTGATCCCAACTAAGATATAATTACCCCTTATTGGGGGCAGAACAGCCCTATTAGGTTAATTTAATGGTTAAATGATTCCCTTTTCTCTGCAATAATAAAACAGTACCTGTACTTGATCCCAACTAAGATATAATTACCCCTTATTGGGGCAGAACAGCCCTATTGGGTTTATTTCATGGTTAAATGATTCCCTTTTCTCTGTAATAATAAAACAGTATCTGTACTTGATCCCAACTAAGATATAATTACCCCTTATTGGGGGCAGAACAGCCCTATTGGGTTTATTTAATGGTTAAATGATTCCCTTTTCTCTGTAATAATAAAACAGTACCTGTACTTGATCCCAACTAAGATATAATTACCCGTTATTGGGGTAGAACAGCCCTATTGGGTTTATTTAATGGTTAAATTATTCCTTTTCTCTGTAATAATAAAACAGTACCTGTACTTGATCCCAACTAAGATATAATTACCCCTTATTGGGGGCAGAACAGCCCTATTGGGTTTATTTCATGGTTAAATGATTCCCTTTTCTCTGTAATAATAAAACAGTACCTGTACTTGATCCCAACTAAGATATAATTACCCCTTATTGGGGGCAGAACAGCCCTATTGGGTTTATTTAATGGTTAAATGATTCCCTTTTCTCTGTAATAATAAAACAGTACCTGTACTTGATCCCAACTAAGATATAATTACCCCTTATTGGGGGCAGAACAGCCCTATTGGGTTTATTTAATGGTTAAATGATTCCCTTTTCTCTGTAATAATAAAACAATACCTGTACTTGATCCCATCTAAGATATAATTACCCCTTATTGGGGCAGAACAGCCCTATTGGGTTTATTTAATGGTTAAATGATTCCCTTTTCTCTGTAATAATAAAACAGTACCTGTACTTGATCCCAACTAAGATATAATTACCTCTTATTGGGGGCAGAACAGCCCTATTGGGTTTATTTAATGGTTAAATGATTCCCTTTTCTCTGTAATAATAAAACAGTACCTGTACTTGATCCCAACTAAGATATAATTACCCCTTATTGGGGTAGAACAGCCCTATTGGGTTTATTTAATGGTTAAATTATTCCTTTTCTCTGTAATAATAAAACAATACCTGTACTTGATCCCAACTAAGATATAATTACCCCTTATTGGGGGCAGAACAGCCCTATTAGGTTAATTTAATGGTTAAATGATTCCCTTTTCTCTGTAATAATAAAACAGTACCTGTACTTGATCCCAACTAAGATATAATTATCCCTTATTGGGGGCAGAACAGCCCTATTGGGTTTATTTAATGGTTAAATGATTCCCTTTTCTCTGTAATAATAAAACAGTACCTGTACTTGATCCCAACTAAGATATAATTACCCCTTATTGGGGGCAGAACAGCCCTATTAGGTTAATTTAATGGTTAAATGATTCCCTTTTCTCTGTAATAATAAAACAGTACCTGTACTTGATCCCAACTAAGATATAATTATCCCTTATTGGGGGCAGAACAGCCCTATTGGGTTTATTTAATGGTTAAATGATTCCTTTTCTCTGTAATAATAAAACAGTACCTGTACTTGATCCCAACTAAGATATAATTACCCCTTATTGGGGGCAGAACAGCCCTATTAGGTTAATTTAATGGTTAAATGATTCCCTTTTCTCTGCAATAATAAAACAGTACCTGTACTTGATCCCAACTAAGATATAATTACCCCTTATTGGGGCAGAACAGCCCTATTGGGTTTATTTCATGGTTAAATGATTCCCTTTTCTCTGTAATAATAAAACAGTATCTGTACTTGATCCCAACTAAGATATAATTACCCCTTATTGGGGGCAGAACAGCCCTATTGGGTTTATTTAATGGTTAAATTATTCCTTTTCTCTGTAATAATAAAACAGTACCTGTACTTGATCCCAACTAAGATATAATTACCCCTTATTGGGGCAGAACAGCCCTATTGGGTTTATTTCATGGTTAAATGATTCCCTTTTCTCTGTAATAATAAAACAGTATCTGTACTTGATCCCAACTAAGATATAATTACCCCTTATTGGGGGCAGAACAGCCCTATTGGGTTTATTTAATGGTTAAATTATTCCTTTTCTCTGTAATAATAAAACAGTACCTGTACTTGATCCCAACTAAGATATAATTACCCCTTATTGGGGGCAGAACAGCCCTATTGGGTTTATTTCATGGTTAAATGATTCCCTTTTCTCTGTAATAATAAAACAGTACCTGTACTTGATCCCAACTAAGATATAATTACCCCTTATTGGGGGCAGAACAGCCCTATTGGGTTTATTTAATGGTTAAATGATTCCCTTTTCTCTGTAATAATAAAACAGTACCTGTACTTGATCCCAACTAAGATATAATTACCCCTTATTGGGGGCAGAACAGCCCTATTGGGTTTATTTAATGGTTAAATGATTCCCTTTTCTCTGTAATAATAAAACAATACCTGTACTTGATCCCATCTAAGATATAATTACCCCTTATTGGGGCAGAACAGCCCTATTGGGTTTATTTAATGGTTAAATGATTCCCTTTTCTCTGTAATAATAAAACAGTACCTGTACTTGATCCCAACTAAGATATAATTACCTCTTATTGGGGGCAGAACAGCCCTATTGGGTTTATTTAATGGTTAAATGATTCCCTTTTCTCTGTAATAATAAAACAGTACCTGTACTTGATCCCAACTAAGATATAATTACCCCTTATTGGGGGCAGAACAGCCCTATTGGGTTTATTTAATGGTTAAATGATTCCCTTTTCTCTGTAATAATAAAACAGTACCTGTACTTGATCCCAACTAAGATATAATTACCCCTTATTGGGGCAGAACAGCCCTATTGGGTTTATTTCATGGTTAAATGATTCCCTTTTCTCTGTAATAATAAAACAGTACCTGTACTTGATCCCAACTAAGATATAATTACCCCTTATTGGGGGCAGAACAGCCCTATTGGGTTTATTTAATGGTTAAATGATTCCCTTTTCTCTGTAATAATAAAACAGTACCTGTACTTGATCCCAACTAAGATATAATTACCCCTTATTGGGGCAGAACAGCCCTATTGGGTTTATTTCATGGTTAAATGATTCCCTTTTCTCTGTAATAATAAAACAGTACCTGTACTTGATCCCAACTAAGATATAATTACCCGTTATTGGGGTAGAACAGCCCTATTGGGTTTATTTAATGGTTAAATTATTCCTTTTCTCTGTAATAATAAAACAGTACCTGTACTTGATCCCAACTAAGATATAATTACCCCTTATTGGGGGCAGAACAGCCCTATTGGGTTTATTTAATGGTTAAATGATTCCTTTTCTCTGTAATAATAAAATAGTACCTGTTCTTGATCCCAACTAAGATATAATTACCCCTTATTGGGGGCAGAACAGCCCTATTGGGTTTATTTAATGGTTAAATGATTCCCTTTTCTCTGTAATAATAAAACAGTACCTGTACTTTATCCCAACTAAGATATAATTACCCCTTATTGGGGGCAGAACAGCCCTATTGGGTTTATTTAATGGTTAAATGATTCCCTTTTCTCTGTAATGATAAAACAATACCTGTACTTGATCCCATCTAAGATATAATTACCCCTTATTGGGGCAGAAAAGCCCTATTGGGTTTATTTAATGGTTAAATGATTCCCTTTTCTCTGTAATAATAAAACAGTACCTGTACTTGATCCCAACTAAGATATAATTACCTCTTATTGGGGGCAGAACAGCCCTATTGGGTTTATTTAATGGTTAAATGATTCCCTTTTCTCTGTAATAATAAAACAGTACCTGTACTTGATCCCAACTAAGATATAATTACCCCTTATTGGGGCAGAACAGCCCTATTGGGTTTATTTCATGGTTAAATGATTCCCTTTTCTCTGTAATAATAAAACAGTACCTGTACTTGATCCCAACTAAGATATAATTACCCCTTATTGGGGGCAGAACAGCCCTATTGGGTTTATTTAATGGTTAAATGATTCCCTTTTCTCTGTAATAATAAAACAGTACCTGTACTTGATCCCAACTAAGATATAATTACCCCTTATTGGGGGCAGAACAGCCCTATTGGGTTTATTTAATGGTTAAATGATTCCCTTTTCTCTGTAATAATAAAACAGTACCTGTACTTGATCCCAACTAAGATATAATTACCCCTTATTTGGGCAGAACAGCCCTATTGGGTTTATTTCATGGTTAAATGATTCCCTTTTCTCTGTAATAATAAAACAGTACCTGTACTTGATCCCAACTAAGATATAATTACCCCTTATTGGGGGCAGAACAGCCCTATTGGGTTTATTTAATGGTTAAATGATTCCTTTTCTCTGTAATAATAAAATAGTACCTGTTCTTGATCCCAACTAAGATATAATTACCCCTTATTGGGGGCAGAACAGCCCTATTGGGTTTATTTAATGGTTAAATGATTCCCTTTTCTCTGTAATAATAAAACAGTACCTGTACTTTATCCCAACTAAGATATAATTACCCCTTATTGGGGGCAGAACAGCCCTATTGGGTTTATTTAATGGTTAAATGATTCCCTTTTCTCTGTAATGATAAAACAATACCTGTACTTGATCCCATCTAAGATATAATTACCCCTTATTGGGGCAGAACAGCCCTATTGGGTTTATTTAATGGTTAAATGATTCCCTTTTCTCTGTAATAATAAAACAGTACCTGTACTTGATCCCAACTAAGATATAATTACCTCTTATTGGGGGCAGAACAGCCCTATTGGGTTTATTTAATGGTTAAATGATTCCCTTTTCTCTGTAATAATAAAACAGTACCTGTACTTGATCCCAACTAAGATATAATTACCCCTTATTGGGGCAGAACAGCCCTATTGGGTTTATTTCATGTTTAAATGATTCCCTTTTCTCTGTAATAATAAAACAGTACCTGTACTTGATCCCAACTAAGATATAATTACCCCTTATTGGGGGCAGAACAGCCCTATTGGGTTTATTTAATGGTTAAATGATTCCCTTTTCTCTGTAATAATAAAACAGTACCTGTACTTGATCGCAACTAAGATATAATTACCCCTTATTGGGGGCAGAACAGCCCTATTGGGTTTATTTCATGGTTAAATGATTCCCTTTTCTCTGTAATAATAAAACAGTACCTGTACTTGATCCCAACTAAGATATAATTACCCCTTATTTGGGCAGAACAGCCCTATTGGGTTTATTTCATGGTTAAATGATTCCCTTTTCTCTGTAATAATAAAACAGTACCTGTACTTGATCCCATCTAAGATATAATTACCCCTTATTGGGGCAGAACAGCCCTATTGGGTTTATTTAATGGTTAAATGATTCCCTTTTCTCTGTAATAATAAAACAGTACCTGTACTTGATCCCAACTAAGATATAATTAATCCTTACTGGATGCAAAACAATCCTATTGGGTTTTTTCAATATTTAAATGATTTTTTAGTAGTCTTAAGGTAAGGTGATCCAAATTATGGAAAGATCCCTTATCCCTTATCCGGAAAACCCCTGGATAATAGGTCCCATACCTGTATGAAAATTACTAACTGTAAATATTTTTTGAACTGAGGGGCGCACAGACAATCATAGATACTAAAATACTCCTCAACATGGTCGCCCAGACCCACGGGTTACATGCAGAAATTAAGGATAGTGTATTAGACTATTGGGGTGCAGCTGTAATACAGATACATAGGGGCACTTAGATAAATACTCACCGGAGACTTCCAGGCTGAGAACTGAAAACAAGAGCAGAGAAGGGCAATAAAATGAATGGAATGAATAAGTTACGTGTTATCCTGTCTCATAATTATGGGAAATGTTTTCTAGATTGTAAAATATTGTTTAATATCTTATTTCCAATAAAATGTATTGATTTATCAAACTATGAAATGTGCAAAATAACAATGTATTAGTATTAAGATTTAATGCCGCATCTTAATAACATTAAACATTGGCTGTCACAATTCATATCAACACTATAAAGAGAAATGCACCTAAACAATAACTATAAACAAATAATTAGATATGCGATCATACGGTATAACTAATGTTGAGGTAAATCAAAGATAAGACCGTACCAAGTACAGCCGAGGACTCAGGTGTACAAAACCCCGGGTCAATCACCAGATCCAAAGTATATAAATGTTCATATGTGCATTGAATATGCTCACCGCAGTCCAGAGATGGTCCGGGTGCCCAAGGCCCCGAACCCGCAGCCAAGGGAGAAATCCAAATTTGTAGCGGTAACGCTGAACACACCGGACGACAGGATATACTTCTAAAACTCAATCTTTATTCATCCATTAAAATAAGGAAAACGCCTGACGCGTTTCGTACACAAATGTACTATGTCCTGCCTATGATTAAGTACATTTGTGTACGAAACGCGTCAGGCGTTTTCCTTATTTTAATGGATGAATAAAGATTGAGTTTTAGAAGTATATCCTGTCGTCCGGTGTGTTCAGCGTTACCGCTACAAATTTGTCACAATTCATAGACATATACAGCTGCAATTCATACACCTTTATATAGTGTGTCTCATCTCAATTAATACATGCCAAAATAATCTAAAAAGATAAAGGATTTTATACAGGTATGGGATCCATAATCCATAATCCAGAAACCTATTATTCAGAAAGCTCCAAATTACGGGAAGGCCATCGGCCATAGACTCTGTTTTTATTCAAAAAATTCCAATTTTTAAAAATGAGTCCCTGTTTCTGTATAGTAATAAAACAGTTCCTTGTACTTGACCTCAAGTTTATTCGCCATGCATGGATTCACTAAAAAATTCCGCATTGCGCCAATAGGGGATTTATTAGCAAAACTGGCGCAAAAATTCCCCACAACAAAAATGAGGGAAAAGTCCAAGTCTCATCAAAAAGGGCGTTATCACGTAAAAAAAAGCAGTTTCGCGAATTTTTCTGGCAAAATGGGAAAGACTCACTCATCACTAATAATTAATCATTATTGGAGGATACATAATAATTTGGGGTTTATTTAATGTTTAGATTATTTTATTTAGCAGAGTTGAGGTATGGTGATCCAAATTACGGAAAAAACCCTTATCTAGAAAACCATAAGTCCCGAGCTTTCTGGTCATATACCTGTATAAATAGTTAAATAGGATAAAAAGTCACTCTTTCCCTTATTTAAAGGTCATAGAAGAAGTTGGATATTCCTTAAAGGGCACCTATCACTGGAAAGTTGTTTACCCCACTGAAAGTGCGGGTTAATAGAGTCCACAATTTAGATAGAGGAAACAATACAATTCTGGGCAATAAAATAATCCTAATGGGCACCAGCAACAGGAGGGAGCTCCCAGTGGGGGCAGCCATCTTGCACATGCTCTCCAGGGCCAGCAGCCACATTGATATGCAAAATAATCATCCAATGAGAATCCTGTGTAGGGGATCAGAGAACCCTTCCCCCCTATTCTGCCTGTGACATCATTTAGCCCGGTAACAGGCAGAGGAATAATCTGATTGGCTGGGAGCCCAAGTGCACTTCTGGGAGAAAAGGAGGGATCCAGGGAGTGCCTGGCTTTGGAGCCAAGGGTGGGGCCAGTAGAAACCCCTGCCCTATATCCAGCCAGAACTAGTGAGATAAAGACTGTCTAGGGGATTAGACAGGCTTCATCTTTATCCTTTTGGAGTTTGGACAGGAGGAAAGCCTAGAGCCCCAGCTGTACAAGGAGAGCCCATCCTGTTCCCTGCCAGGCTGCTAGATACCCAGGAGGTGCCCAGTGCCCAGGGGAGAGTGTCTGTGCTGCAGAGCTGCCTGTGAGCCCCAGTGTGTCTGCCTCTGAGAGCCCCCCAGTGAGTGACCCCCCAAAGGGAGGATACATAGTAACATAATAAGTTGGGTTGAAAAAAGACATTCGTCCATCACGTTCAACCATAATGCCTATATATAACCTGCCTAACTGCTAGTTGATCCAGGAGAAGGCAAGGCTACAATGTGGGGCCCCTGTGTGAGGGCAGGTTTTGCTCATGTACTTGCTATGTGGGAGCAGCTACTAAATCAAAGGTGGTATTTTGGGGCAGGTAGCACTACCTGGGGTATAAGAGCTCTGGGGAAGGGACATTCTGCATTTAACTGAACTGTGCATTATTAATCCCACCCAGAGTTGAGGGACTGTGTTTACAAAGGGACTGTGCCAATTAGACAGTCAGTGTGTATTATCTGCTAGTGAGACAGGTCCCCAAGTGTCCCCAGTGTAGCATTGTTTCTGTATTAAATGCAGTTAATCTTTGCTGAAAACGTGTGTGATTTATTTTCCTAGTGGAAATCCCCTTGAGGGGTGCTCCTCTGTGTCCACTAGGGGGAGGCACTGTGCTAAAATACCAGTTCCCAGTACCTTTCATGCAAGAGGGACAAGGCTACTGGATTCCAAATTACAGGTAACAGCCCAGAAAAGAGTGTAATCCACTTCTACAAGAGTGTGCCCATCTGATCTGTGTAAACCTGACTCCATGAGCAAACTGGGGCACTAAATATGATTTGCATGTTAGTGTCCCAACATGGCCGCCCCCACTGGGAGCTCCTTTCTGTTGCTGGGGGCATAGTGCCCATTAGGAGCATTTTCTGCACAAAATGGTATTGTTTCCCCCAGCTAGAGTGTGGGCTCTATTCAGCCATACTTCCAGTGGGGTAAACAAATTTTCACCAATAGGTAAGGGTAAACATTTGCAGATATATCCTGTGTTTTTTGAAGAAGAGCAAGAAATGATTATTATAAACTGTATTATTATTAGTAATAATTATATTAATAATAATAATAATAATGCAGGTACAGGATCCCTTATCCGGAAACCCATTATCCAGAAAGCTCCGAATTACGGAGAGGCTGTCTCCCATAGACTCCAGTTTAATCAAATAACTCAGAATTTTAAACCTGATTTCCTTTTTCTCTGTAATAATAAAACAGTACCTGTACTTGATCCCAACTAAGATATAATTACCCCTTATTGGGGCAGAACAGCCCTATTGGGTTTATTTCATGGTTAAATTATTCCCTTTTCTCTGTAATAATAAAACAGTACCTGTACTTGATCCCAACTAAGATATAATTACCCCTTATTGAGGCAGAACAGCCCTATTGGGTTTATTTCATGGTTAAATGATTCCCTTTTCTCTGTAATAATAAAACAGTACCTGTACTTGATCCCAACTAAGATATAATTA
Source organism: Xenopus tropicalis (assembly GCF_000004195.4). Taxonomy (NCBI): domain Eukaryota; kingdom Metazoa; phylum Chordata; class Amphibia; order Anura; family Pipidae; genus Xenopus; species Xenopus tropicalis. The sequence continues at coordinate 139,940,092 of NC_030684.2, forward strand.
CCCCTTATTGGGGGCAGAACAATCCCATTGGGTTTAATTAATGTTTTATTGGGTTTTTTTTAGTAGACTTAAGGTACGGAGATCCAAATTATGGAAAGAATACCCTTGGTCCCGAGCATTCTGGATAACGGGTCCTATACCTGTAATAACACCTTTTATGGATAACTGCCCCAAAAGCAGTAGAGTAGCACTATTAGTATGAATACAAATATGCAGGTAAATTAGACTTCTGAGCCACATTATCTATTCCCTCTTGTGTGAAGCTTTGTATTAAAACAATAATGGTGAGCTCAGTTTTACCTGTAATACACGGGGCTACATTTGCTTTAGTACAACCATATTATACTGCAGGCAAATTCTACATTAAGGACATTCTGTGCTTGGATAAATGCCCCATAAAAAGTGAATAAAATGCCGGTACTTACAAATAGTGAATATAAATGCCAGGGGTGCCATGGCGGTTGGTGAGTGTCTGAGAGACAAAGCAGAGAGATTATAAATAAAATGCAGAAGTGCCGCATGAGTGGATTTTTTTGCATAAAAACCTCACGTACGATTTAACTTCCTTCCTGAAATCTAAACCTGCAGCAGTGTTAGTTATTATCTAATTATTATTGGTACATCACACACAATTGCGCTGAACCTTTTCTAACTCCTGTTGCCGTCATTCCCAGGGATTATAGCAAGATTCCCTCTTTAGATGTAAGTGCGCTGCACCCATGGAAGCAGGAAACTTAGGGAACCCTGGGGCTACAGCCTGGTCTGGGGGTGGTAGTAGCTCCAGGGTTCCTCTGTGTCAATAGGCGCACCGCCACTCAGTTTGGATCAGGAGGAAAGGGGCTGCAAGTAGTGATGAGCGAATCTGTTCCATTTCTCTTCGTTGAAAAATTCACGAATCTTTCAAAAGATCTGCGAAACGGCAAAAAATTTGCGAAACGGTGAAAATGGCGTGCAGCAAAAAAAATTGTCGCCCGCGGCTATTCTTTTGTTGCCCGCGGCTATTATTTTGTCGCACGGCTATTCTTTCGTCGCCCATGGCTATTATTTTGGCGCACGGCTTTTATTTTGTCGCCCACGGCTATTATTTTGTTGCACGGCTATTCTTTCGTCACCTGCAGCTATTCTTTTGTCGCCCGCAGCTATTCTTTTGTCACCCGCGGCTATTATTTTGTCGCACGGCTATCCTTTTGTCGTGCGGCTATTCTTTTGACGTCCGCGACTATTCTTTTTTGATGCCTGCGACAATTTTTGGACGTGTGGCTAATTGTTCCATCCGTTTCGCAAAAAATCCGCCAATGGTGAAACGCGGAAATTCCCCGCGAATCCATGCATGTCGAAACATTTCGCCCATCACTAGCTGCAAGCGTAACTCTATGGAAGTGCAAAGGGTGAATCTGCATGAACACAATTGCCCTTGTGGTCTGATCTATTTTTTATTTTCAACTAAAAAAAAAAAACGCTCTACACTAAGGGGCAAAACAATCTGTTTCTTTCGCAACAGCGACGAAAAAGTCACGGAAAATATACGAAAAAGTCGCGACGGCGACGAAAAAATCACAGGACATACGAAAACGTCGCAACGGCGACGAAAAAGTCGCAAAAATACCAATCATTACGAAAAAATGCATTCGGGCGCCTTCGGACCGTTCGTGGATTAGTAAATCTCCCCCTAAGGGACAGATTTATTAAGACACAAATGCTTGGAGCATTCATTTGAACGCTAGGGGGCACATTTACTAAGCCACGAACGGGCCGAAAGCGTCCGATTGCGTTTTTTTCGTAATGATCGGTATTTTGCGATTTTTTCGGAAAAATGCCGCGACTTTTTCGTTACTAATACGATTTGTGCGAAAAAACGCAAGTTTTTCGTAGCCATTCCGAAAGTTGTGCAAAATCTGGCGATTTTTCGTAGCGTTAAAACTTGCGCAAAAAGTTGCGCTTTTTTCGTAGCGTTAAAACTTGCGCGAAACGTTGCACCTTTTAAGTTTTAATGCTACGAAAAAGGCGCAACTTTTCGCGCAAGTTTTAACACTGCGATTTTGTGCAACTTTCGGAATGGCTACGAAAAACTTGCGCTTTTTCGCGCAAATCGTATTGGTAACGAAAAAGTCGCGACAATTTCCGAAAAGTCGTAAAGACGCCGAAAAAATCGCAAAAAATACGAAAAAGTCGCAAAATGTTCGTTTTCAAGTCGGAATTTTTCCAATTCGGTTCAGATTCGTGTCTTAGTAAATGTGCCCCTAAGAGTATATTTTCGCTGAATTTTTTGACACTTGCACGACTTTTTTGACGCCCGCGGGACTTTCTCTTACGCTTGGTCGACTTTTTCGTCCTCTTGCGCGAAAAAATCTGAAAGGTTTTCCTGCTGTTTACAATCGTTCGGTACGAAAATTTCATGGCTTTCGGATCACCAATAAGATATTATTGTGACTAATACGATTTTTTCTTAAGCATTTTCGTGATATTTGCGATCTTCAGAAATTATCGTATCTAATCCAAATTTATCCCATTCGAACTCGTGTTTCAATGAATTGGCCCCTAACAGTTGGTCTGATGTTGGTAGATAATTGTTTTCTATCTGACCTAGCAGGAACTGTTATTATTTGTAGGATCTTTCCATATTTACCCCCTCTCTCTCTCTCTCTATATATATATATATATTATACCTGATTATCCTGCTGTATCATGTTTTAGTGCCACCTAGTGAGTATATAGTAGAAGGAACCTACCCTGGGCCTTTTTTTTACTTGACGTTGATGTCCCCATCAGTGATGAGTGAATCTGTCCCATTTCCCTTTGCCATAAAGTTTGCGAAACAGCAAGAAAATTCACGAAATGGAGAAAAATTCATGAAACGCATTTTTGTCGCCTGCGTCTTTTTTGCTGTCCCCGTCTTTTTTGGTTGCACAAGTTTTTTCTTTTTACGTGACCATGCCCTTTTTTGATGCTACTGCGCCCAATTTTGATGTGACTGCTGCAAACTTGATGCGCTCCAAATTTTCACTGAACCCTCGCGAAACAATTCGCCAATGGTGAAATGTGGAAATTCGCTGCAAATTCATGCCTGGCGAAAAATTCACTCATCACTAGTCCCCACCACTCTTTCCACACTTAACTCTTCCATTTGAGGACAAGGGCAGGGAGGACCAGATTAATAGCATAGATAGTGCTCTCTCCTACTCTAAAAGAGCAAACTTTCTGCTTGATTCATTCAGTAGGGTCTTTTTATATCGTCCCTGATTAAGTGCCACCTGAGGCAAGGAAGCCATCTACAGAGCTGCCAACTTTCACTTGTTTTCTCAAAGTAATTTAGAAACTGGAACAAGTGGAGCCTGGCCCCAGGGAGTGCAGAGGGCTTGGCCAAAAACATTCCAGAAATGTCTGCGACCAGATCCAGGACAAGCACCATTTTGGCACTTAAGGCAACAGGGCCAACATATTTGCATCAATTTACAGAAGTTATACATATTTCACATAGGGTTGCCACCTTTCTAATGCAGGGAAACTGGGCATTGACATCTTGGGGTGGGGTGTTAAATGATATCAGGGGGTGGGACAATGATATTTAGGGTTTGGGGGCATGTCCATGATGTAGTAAGCAGAGATTGAACACATTTGGGACATTTTAGGTCATTGTGTCCATGTTACAAGTTTTATGACAGTGTGTGGCAGTGTTATTAATATGTATTTGGACAATAACCTGCAATGAACATATTTTCTGGAATTGCTCCCCCTACTTTTTCCAAAATGGTCCCATGCTAGGCAAGTGTCTCTGTCATCTCCTCAAGTTAAAACATTCAGCCCAGGGAGCAGTGGTGAATCCCATTAAGGTCTATCCAAGGGGTCTCTTGGGGCCCATAATCACTAGGGGACCAGTGTTTTTGGGTTGGGGTGGCATATATGTGGAGCATTGATGGGACAGAGGTAGAGTAAGTGGTGGGATATTAGAGAGGCATGAAATAGAAGTCTTCAGGTTCAGGCAGATAAAGGTCCTTCAAGAGCAGGTTAGGGCTGGCCCTTCTATAATTACTGATTGGCTGAAAGGTTGGTGACACTGTTAAACAGATTCCCCACTTATGTAGTCCAGAGAAGCGGATCCCTCCTACTAACAAAGTGTTTTCTTTATTAATTTTAAGACCTCTATTTTATTTTAATCATATTTTAGTTATTGTTCGCTTCACTGGTGTATTAGTTAGTATTACAGATCATGTGTCAGGCACGCATCATCTCAAAGATAACTTCAAAAATTGATGGATCTTGGCTGACGACTGGCCTTTGCATTCTCTTAGTGATCCTGATTGTAGTACAAATCAAATTCATCCTGGATAAAATGAAACACACAAACACACAATTAGCTACTGTACATCCTCCAGAGACCCAATACATCATTGATTGATTTGTGGCCACTCATTAAAAAGGAAATATTACATTGTCTCTCTTATGACCATAGCTATTTGTAGCAGTTTGGCTTGAAATGAATTACTAGTATCTCCCCACAGTTGAAGAAGAGGGAACTACGGATTTATTTATAAAGTCACAACATATTTTAAATGTCTGTATAAAGAAATAGAACAATAGATACAAGCCATTCAGAATGAGGTTGAACTTGATGGCCATGTACCTTCTCTCATCTTCATCTAAACATCTCAGTATCCTATGTGAAGGTGGCCATACCTGGGATGATTCTAGCTGCCGATATCGGTCCCTAAGACCGATTTGGCAGCTTATCGGCCCATGAAGGGACAATAACAACTGGGCCTAAAATCAGCCAGATATCAAATGGGCAGGTTTAAAAATAAAGTCGGATCGGGGATTGCATCGGCTTGTTGACTGTGCCTATACCCATTGTTCTAATTCAATTGGTTGGCCCCAGGGACCGAATTAGCCTGAATTAGCCCAATATCGGCCACCTGTAGGTGGGGATATCTTGAGAAGATCCGCTCACTTGGCGACCTTGCCAAGTGAGCAGACCTTAGTGTGTATGGCCACCTTAAGTCATAAAAAATACCCATAAGATCTTGTGGTCAGCTTCCAATATTCCACCCAACCAGGACCAAGCTTGATAACTCCCCACTACACCCCCAAAATAGCAATCTAATTTCATTAAGCTCCATCCTTTCCTATTTATGGGTTCTCCAGATTAATTCTATTGTTTTAATAGCTTCTTGGAAATGGTTGTTTTTCAAACAAGTTATTTAGGATACTTACATTTCTGATCTTGGAAGACCGAGAGACTGAAAAATAAAAGAATAAATGTAGAATCTGTGGGCTCTACAGATCAGTATGAGCTAGCTAAACTCTGTGTTTAGGGTGCATATTACAGTATAATGGCACTACAGCATATACTAATTTCAATATACAGAAGTACAGATAGAACCATCTGGTTCCATCTGGAACCAAAATAACCTTACAGTTAGTGATGCACCGAAACCAGGATTCGGTTCAGGATGTGGCCAAAATGTTGCCTTTTTTGGCAGGATTCAGATTCAGCCGAAGCCATGCTCCTGGCCAAACCAAATCTGAATCACGTGACTTTTTGTCAAGTAAACATGAAAGTTGAACATTTTTCGCTGTGGGCTGCAGGGAAGGTTACCCTTTGGTGACCTAATTTGCATATGCAAATGAAAAATTCTGATTCGGTTGAGTATTCGACCGAATATTTTAGGAAGGATTCGGGGTTCCACTGAATCAGAAAGGGATGCACCGAACCCAGTTTTTTGGGTTTGGCCGAACCCCCGAACCCACCCTGATGGATTCTGCTGAATCCCGAACTGAATCCTAATTAGCATATGTCAATTAGGATTAAGAAGGATTAAAAATTGTCTTGCGCAAAGTGCGTGGTGAAATGTTTCCCCCCCTACCATTTAACCCTTCCAAATGCTAATTAGGATATGCTAATTTATGCTAATTAGGATTCGACTAACGTTCGGCTGGGACCATAGCTTCGTACGAAACCGAATCCAGGATTCGGTGCATCCCTAATCCCTATTTACAGTATTTCCAACTAAAATAAACTTTTAGGGGCCGATTCATTAAAACACGAGTTCGAATCCCGAATGGGAAAAATTCGGATTGGATACGATAATTTCTGAAGATCGCAAATATCACGAAAATGCTTCCGAAAAAAATCGTATTAGTCACGATAATATCGTATTGGCGATCCGAAAGTCACGAAATTTTTGTACCGAATGATTATAAACAGTGGGAAAACCTTTCCGATTTTTTCGCGCAAGCGCCCGAAAAAGTTGCGTGGGAATCCGGAAAAGTCGGCAAGCGTCAAAAAAATCATCGAAAATACGCTCGGATCGTTCGAATGAACGCTCCGAGCGTTCGTGTCTTAATAAATCTGCCCCATAGTATGTAATAAATGGACCATTTCTAAGCAACTTTTTGAATGGTTCTCTATGCTGAATGGTCTTTGAATTATTAGTCTCTCTATTCTGCCTCTTTCTGGTCTGCAAAATAGTTTCTGGTTTTTCGGAGGTCCCTAATGAAACAATAAAAGTAAATGATTTAGAAACCAGAAAACAAAATTAAAAAATGAAGAACAGTTTGCATATTCCCATAGAAAACCACTGTCTATCTACAAAAATCTGGAAAAAATTATTTTATGCTGAAAATCAGGTTGATCTTCTTGCACCTTTATAAAACTAGTAAGTAAAGAAGCTCATATTAAACCACAAACAAGTAGCATAGTGGTTTTCTCACTTTGTTGGCTCAAGATGCCCTTTTGTTGTGATGGGATCATCATCATATCGTATGACCATAATAAAGAATAGAGAGAGCTCCATGTTAACTTTAAAAAGTGACAGCTAATCAGCTAACTGAAACTGTCACAAGTTAGCACTTCATTCCAAAGTTTGATATATCAATATGGCTGTGCTATGTCTACTTTTCCTATATCTAAGTAGCTTTTTATACAGTATATATTTCAGCAGTTTGTTATGCTTTACAAGCAGCTGCCTGACATTGAGAACTGTTACTAGCGATAGTTTTGCTAAAATGATTTTATGCAATTGTATAATACCCAAAATTGGGTTCATAGAATATATTTAACCAAGCCTAGGGGCATAACCTTGTATTGCTGGACAAACATATATTTAGCTTGCCAAAGAGTGAGGGTAAGATGAACATAACATGATTTGAACTGAAGAAGCCACTCGGATAAGTGTTAAAACGTTTTCAAGAAAAACTCAGAAAAGTCCAGTTGTTTTAGACTTAATTCTACTAGATAATGAACATAACATACAAACGATACCCACCTGTTCTATTGTGGTGAAGCTTTTGGCCACAGAGTAACAAGCATATTCTTTCTCTGTAACTGAATACCAGGGCAGCAGTAATAAAACAAATGACCAGCAAGCTCACAATCAGCCTTACGAGGGGGAATGGGTGCTCTGTTGCTATGACAAAAAGGAACAGTCAATTTGGCCAGTACTTACATACATATAGTAGATATTGTTCTTCTCAACTTTTGCATGTTCTATAAGATTTAAAGACTACAGCTGTTGTCATAAATGACCAAAGACTGGTGTCCACCACGTGGACTATTAAGGCCCACCCTCAGACTATGATCCCAAAGCAAGGCCAAATAGACAGTAGATGGATCAGCTGTAGATGTATTTGGTGCATCCCAGACAGTATAAGTGCCACTAAGATCTACTCCAGCTGACTCTTTGTCAGGGGACGGGCAGATAAGGGAGTCACTGGCAATGTTTTTCTTTCAGAATTCTGAAACCCAAACAGTTTTTAACCTGACAGCTCAAGTCAAAACTGGGCTGTCCAGCTCAAAACTAGCTAGGTGGACACCTTATCTTCTGGGTCCTCAGCACTCCAATCCAACACTCATGGCTGGATCCCTGTACATAATGCCTGGTGAGCAACTGTAAGTATGAGCACCAACTAGGCGTAAAACCCATAACCCAAGTGGTTTATTTATGGAGTTTGATCACAAGCCCAACAATAGTAAATGAGGCCTGTAGTCCAACACATGGCACAAATATATTCAAGGCTCTTTGTCGGCCATTTACTTGCAGTGGATATAAGGAGTAATACCTGTGGGTGTAATATTAACTGTAGAGTTTCCCATTCCTGTAACAAACAAACAAAAAAATGTCAATTATAAGTGACATTTCTTGTAACAGTAAGAAAACAAAAGCCTTGTACCCCCATCCACCCCAGTAGGTACCTGTAGTTTTATTGGTAGGTGCAGTGTTCCTGGTTCCTGTAATACACAAACAAACATTTCTAGTAAAACTAATGGAAAGAAAAGAATAAAGCTTTGAAGCAGCCCCCTCTAGTGATGAGTGAATGGTATTGTTTCGCAACAAATTTCCGCATTTCGTCATTGGCTAACCGTTTTGCGAAACGTCCATGAAAATTTGTTGCAGGAAAATTCGTTGCGTGCAAAAAAGGCGCAGGCGTGTAAAATTGGGCACAGTCGTGTCAAAATAGGCGCGGTCACGTAAAATAAAAAGACACGGGTGACAAGAAAGTCGCACACCAAACGCTTTTCACAAATTTTTCTGTCAATTCGTGAAATTTTTGGTGCAACAAAACGGGACAAATTGGCTCATCACTAGCCCCCACTACTCCCAATTGTTACCTGGGGTGATATTGCTAGAAGCAATGCTTCTGGTTCCTGTGAGAAAATACAAACATATAATTTCTGCAATACTCCATCTGAGGTGAGGGGACTCCATATTGGTTTGATAAACTCAATCCCTGCACATTGGCTCTTTGTCACATGTTATGGTCATGTGATCCCCTTTAATTAATAAGTATGGGTCCACTTTTATTTTTTAAGTATGGAGAAAAAAATTAGGATGACACTTTGAAGACTGGGCAACACTACTACACTGCAGATTTTACCTTATTTGGTAGTCCTACTTAGGGAAGTCCAGCTCAGAGTCACCACCCTTCTTACCCCAGTGATCCCCAACCAGTGGCTATGGGGCAACACGTTGCTCACCAACCCCTTGGATGTTGCTCTCAGTGCCCCCAAACCAGGGAGTTATTTTTGAATCCCTGACTTGGGGGCAAGTTTTGGTTGAATAAAAACAAGAGTTACTACGAAATAAAGCCTCCTGTAAGCTGATAGGGTGCATAGAGGTACCTAATAGCCAATCACAGCCCTTATTTGGCACCTCCATGAACGTTTATGGTGCTTGTGTTGCTCTCCAAGTCTTTTTACATTTGACTGTGGCTCACAAGTAAGGTTGGGGACCCTGATCTACCCTGTTCCAATCCATCAAAATCTCAGTAAGCTTACAGCTACAGTACGTGTGCCACCTTTTTATAATTATACTTCACCACAAATAAGGAGCCACAGTAGCAGTGGCATTACTAAACTGGGGAGCCCCCTCGGTATTAGCTCAAGGTAGAGCTTTAATAGAATTTATGATTCTTCCAACCAGAGATGGATTACAGTTTAGACCATTTCTAGAACCTTACTGCTCCACTGGCAAAATATGCAGCTTGGGCTCATACATCCTGTTCCCTATCAACACAAGGACATTGTTTATCTGCCTACACACATTTTACCCCTAGCTCTTGGCTCTCTTTAAAAGTCTGGCTATGTAAATATAAGAAAATGAGCCCACATTTTTTTGAAGAATCACAAAACAAGCTGATGTTCCTTGGTGCACTTATCCAAATCTCCATGGCATTTGCAGCAGTTTATACTGATCTTTTACCTGTGACAGACATGAACCTTTCATCAGAGTTTATTCCATCGGCACATTTGTATATTCCCGATGCATTTATATCCACCCTCCCAAGTTCTATACTCTCGTCCTTGAATGAGGTTAGAAGGATCTTATTGTCCTTGTAAAGTGTTATCTCTTTTCTAGAACCTCCAAACCGACTGTGACATCTGAGAGTAAGAAATTCCCCTTCATGAACTGAGGTAGGTCCCTGCAGGATGAGCCTGGCTGAAATACATTTCCATAAAAAAATGTTATAAAAGTTACATATTTATTACAGTTCAACGGAGATTGTTGACTAATTTTCTGATTTTTTTTCAGACTCACTTTCATTGGGTATGGTAACTATGGAGAAAAGCTGATGTAATGTCGATTTTTAAAAAATCATTTCAATCTCAGCCTGGTGATTATAGGCCTGTAAGTCTGACATCTGCATTAGCAGTTTATATGAAGGTTTCTTAAGGGATCAGATTCAAAATTATATTTTGTAGAATGGCTTTATGAGCAGGAATCAGCATGGCTTTATGAAGGACAGGTCATGTCAGGCCAATTTGATGTTGGAGAATGGAGCTGCAGTAGATCTATTTGGATTTTGCCAAAGCGTTTGGTACAGTGCCCCACAAACGACTGCTTTCTAAGCTAAGGTCTGTTGGGCTTTGTAATGTTGTTTGTGCATGGATAGGAAACTGACTACAGGATCGGGTACAGAGGAGGGTTGTTAATGGTACATTCTCCACTTAGAGTAAGGTTCTTAGTAGGTCCCAAAGGGCTCTTTCTTGTGTTCACTTTGTTCATTAAGGACTTTGGGAAGGATATCTTTAATAATGTATCTTTGTTTGCATAATGTACAAAACTATACAGGCCAATTCCAACTCCATCAGGGATGTGGCATTTGTGCAGGGATATCTGGACAAACTGGTAGACTGGGAGGCTAATTGGCATATTAGATTCAGTGTTGATAACTATAAGGTCTTGCATTTAAAATATAAAAATATACATCCTTCCACTTTGCAGAGCCCCATCTAGAATATGCCGTGCAGTTCTGGTCTCCAGGGCTCAAACAGGACATTATTGAGTTAGAGAGGGTCAAAGGAGGACAACTTAACCATTAAAGGCTATGAAAAATAGAGAAAGAAACTCTTAAGGGGGGATATGATAACTATGTATAAATATATAAGGGGATCACATAATAACCTCTTTAATGCTTTATTTACCAGGCACGAGGGCATCTATTTAGATTAAAAGATTCTAATCTAACGTAATTGAAATATTCAAAGAGAGTTTGTTACAGTGAGAGCGGTGGAGTTGTGGAATTCTCTCCCTGTATCAGTCGTACTGGCAGATAAAGAAGCTTCAAGAGGGTTAGAGAAAATAGCTCTTGGTACAAGTTGATCCAGGGACTGGTTCAATCTTGGAGCCAGGAAGGATTTTTTCTTCCAATGACATAAATAAGTGATAATGGCACAAGGTGATGGGAGAAGAAAGGTTAATAGACAGAAATTAGATGGATAAACAATAAAGGAATAGACAGGGGAAATATGGGGAGTAAATGCATAAGAAAAAGTATGAATATATTTCCATTGTTAAACTGAGTAACTCACCACGTCTCACATCCAGTGTAACAGGGTCACTCCTCTCACTGGCACCGGCCTGGCACTGGTAATTCCCACTGTGTCTCAGTTCAGCAGAGCGAATAGTAATGCTCTGCTGATCCCCCTCTATCCAACTGCTATCTCTGTACCATGAATACCTCCGCCTCTGGGCAATTCTCCCATTCTCTGGCACAGTCGGAGCCAAGGAACAAGTCAGAACTACAGAGTCATCAGTGAGTATTGTGCTCCAGACTGGAGAGAGGGAAAGCACCGATCTGGCTGGACCTTCTGCCAACACAACACAATGCTTGTTGGTCATACTTGTGAAATACACATAATGAAATAAAGAAAAATAATACCACACAAATGACCCTTACTAAATATATTCATCTTACTCTACTCTTACTAAAAGGCTGGAGATAAACTCAGCTCCCTGGGTGTCTCCATCCCTGTTGGTACAGGGCCTACTGCTTAGGGCTGGAACTAGGGGTGGGCAGAAGAGGTGCCTTCTCTGTTGCCTTCCCTTTGTCCCAGTCCTGGCCCTTGTCCCCCCTACTGCCCACACATCTTTTTCAAACCTCACCCCCTACCATTGGCCAATGCTGGCTGGGTTGCCTTGGACACCCACCCACTAGGCTGTCACTCCTCCATTTTTCCCACAATGCTGGCTCAAACACTTATTACCCTGCATCTGTCTATGGCTATAAAGCCTTTCTGACTCTTTATATTCAGAGAATGTGCTAAGCACTGTATAATGGCTTACCTTCAACATAAATAAATTGTTCTTTACTGAATTCCAAAGAGGAACGCCCATGTAATTTAGAACATTTGTAAATGCCAGTCTTGTTCTTATCTGCCTCTCCCACATTTAAAACCGATTTATGGACTGGTGATTGGATTAAAATATCATCCTTGTAAAACACAGTGCCATCGTCTTTATAAAGATTCGAACCGTGGCATCTAATGGTCAACGAATCCCCTAGCCGAACAGTAGGAGGAGCCTGTAGTATAACCAAATCTGAAACAAAAAATATATACTGTTGTTAGTGTAGGGGACTGGTAAAATGAATACCTTTTTCCCACAGGGCAGTCCCCTAGTGATTAAGACTGCTATGGGGGTCCTTAGTTTAGAAGGGAAGTGAGCCCCTTTCCTGGCCTAAGTATGGATTTTTGAAATTCCCTAGTTTGACCACTAGGTGGCAATGTGTTAAATTATATAAGCTAGAGCAGCCTGGTGAGGGAGAAGTGGCACCCAGGCTAAGTTTGGGCCTAGTCAGTGTCAGAATATACTTTGTCATGGATCACACTAGGTGTGATAGACAGTTTAGAGCTTAGCTAGCAGGGCAGTCTGAAGCTCCAACAAGGAGACTTAGTAGAATTAGGATCCCGGGGTCACTACTGCCCAGAGTAGGGACCACATGAACAGACCTAGGGGCAAAGAGAGTTAGCTTAGGCTCCACTCAAAGGTTGGCCCATCATTGCTGAACTAATCCTTTGTACATTGATTGACCCTGATGGGCAGAGTATTGTGAGAAGATTTATCTGTGAGTAAATGTCTGTGAGATGTATATATCCGGCCACATCAATATTCTAGTACTTCTGTCTAGATCAAGGTCATAAAACCTTGTTGTTCGCGTTCAAGAACCACTGTTATCTCAACCCAAGAAAAATAGTCTCATTATACCCCGGCAGTTTTATAAATAAGCCCCCAAGTGTATTGAACTGGTAACTTACCATCATTCACTTCCAGTCTCAGGGCGTCACTTTTATCACTGGTATCTGTCCGGCACTGGTAATTCCCACGGTCACTCCGATGCGCTGATGGGATAGTGAGGTTCTGCTCATGTTTCCTCAGTTCATCATTGTCCCGGTACCATGTAAACCTTTGGTTCCCCTCGGCCAATAGAGGCACATTACAGATCAGAGTCACAGAGTCTCCATAGTAGACTGGGACCCAGTTTGGCCAGAGAGAAACCACTGGTCTGATGGTGCCTCCTGTGAGACACACGGGAAACAGTTTTCAGAATAAAATAACAATGCAGATTTCTGTGTTCCCCAATACAAGGTACCAAAATATTTCTTTAAAATGGCCATCTATGGGAGATGGACTGCCAATAAATGGAGCTTTCTGGATAGTGGGTCTCCCCAATGTACACCTACTTTTATATATAGGCACTTGGATCTACTGTATACTCACCAGAGAATTCCAGGCTGAGCGCTGATAACAAGAGCAGAAAAAGAGAGAAAAACAGAAATTATCATGAAGCAGAATTATTTGTATATTGTTCTGCATTTATGACTTTATCATAGGGCAGTATTTCAAGGCTATTATTGAGGCTATTATCCCCCAACTGGTACTATAGGCACCATCTCTCCCTACTATACCTGCTATCCCACAGCCCCAGTCCCTTCCCAGAGGCTATTATCCCCCCACTGCTACTATAGGCACCATCTCTCCCTACTATACCTGCTATCCCACAGCCCCAGTCCCTTCCCAGAGGCTATTATCCCCCCACTGCTACTATAGGCACCATCTCTCCCTACTATACCTGCTATCCCACAGCCCCAGTCCCTTCCCAGAGGCTATTATCCCCCCACTGCTACTATAGGCACCATCTCTCCCTACTATACCTGCTATCCCACAGCCCCAGTCCCTTCCCAGAGGCTATTATCCCCCCACTGCTACTATAGGCACCATCTCTCCCTACTATACCTGCTATCCCACAGCCCCAGTCCCTTCCCAGAGGCTATTATCCCCCACTGTTACTATAGGCACCATCTCTCCCTACTATACCTGCTATCCCACAGCCCCAGTCCCTTCCCAGAGGCTATTATCCCCCCACTGCTACTATAGGCACCATCTCTCCCTACTATACCTGCTATCCCACAGCCCCAGTCCCTTCCCAGAGGCTATTATCCCCCCACTGCTACTATAGGCACCATCTCTCCCTACTATACCTGCTATCCCACAGCCACAGTCCCTTCCCAGAGGCTATTATCCCCCACTGCTACTATAGGCCACCATCTCTCCCTACTATACCTGCTATCCCACAGCCCCAGTCCCTTCCCAGAGGCTATTATCCCCCCACTGCTACTATAGGCACCATCTCTCCCTACTATACCTGCTATCCCCACAGCCCCAGTCCCTTCCCAGAGGCTATTATCCCCCCACTGCTACTATAGGCACCATCTCTCCCTACTATACCTGCTATCCCACAGCCCCAGTCCCTTCCCAGAGGCTATTATCCCACTGCTACTATAAGCACCATCTCTCCCTACTATACCTGCTATCCCACAGCCCCAGTCCCTTCCCAGAGGCTATTATCCCACTGCTACTATAAGCACCATCTCTCCCTACTATACCTTCTATCCCACAGCCCCAGTCCCTTCCCAGAGGCTATTATCCCCCCACTGCTACTATAGGCACCATCTCTCCCTACTATACCTGCTATCCCGCAGCCCCAGTCCCTTCCCAGAGGCTATTATCCCCCCACTGCTACTATAGACACCATCTCTCCCTACTATACCTGCTATCCCACAGCCCCAGTCCCTTCCCAGAGGCTATTATCCCCCCACTGCTACTATAGGCACCATCTCTCCCTACTATACCTGCCATCCCACAGCCCCAGTCCCTTCCCAGAGGCTATTATCCCCCCACTGCTACTATAGGCACCATCTCTCCCTACTATACCTGCTATCCCACAGCCCCAGTCCCTTCCAGAGGCTATTATGCCCCCACTGCTACTATAGGCACCATCTCTCCCTACTATACCTGCTATCCCACAGCCCCAGTCCCTTCCCAGAGGCTATTATCCCCCCACTGCTACTATAAGCACCATCTCTCCCTACTATACCTGCTATCCCACAGCCCCAGTCCCTTCCCAGAGGCTATTATCCCACTGCTACTATAGGCACCATCTCTCCCTACTATACCTGCTATCCCACAGCCCCAGTCCCTTCCCAGAGGCTATTTATCCCCCCCCTGCTACTATAGGCACCATCTCTCCCTACTATACCTGCTATCCCACAGCCCCAGTCCCTTCCCAGAGGCTATTATCCCACTGCTACTATAAGCACCATCTCTCCCTACTATACCTGCTATCCCACAGCCCAGTCCCTTCCCAGAGGCTATTATCCACTGCTACTATAGGCACCATCTCTCCCTACTATACCTGCTATCCCACAGCCCCAGTCCCTTCCCAGGGGCTATTATCCCCCCACTGCTACTATAGGCACCATCTCTCCCTACTATACCTGCTATCCCCAGTCCCTTCCCAGGGGCTATTATCCCCCACTGCTACTATAGGCACCATCTCTCCCTACTATACCTGCTATCCCACAGCCCCAGTCCCTTCCCAGAGGCTATTATCCCCCACTGCTACTATAGGCACCATCTCTCCCTACTATACTTCTATCCCATAGCCCCAGTCCCTTCCCAGAGGCTATTATCCCCCCCCTGCTACTATAGGCACCATCTCTCCCTACTATACCTGCTATCCCACAGCCCCAGTCCCTTCCCAGAGGCTATTATTCCCCCACTGCTACTATAGGCACCATCTCTCCCTACTATACCTGCTATCCCACAGCCCCAGTCCCTTCCCAGAGGCTATTATTCCCCCACTGCTACTATAGGCACCATCTCTCCCTACTATATCTGCTATCCCACAGCCCCAGTCCCTTCCCAGAGGCTATTATCCCACTGCTACTATAGGCACCATCTCTCCCTACTATACCTGCTATCCCACAGCCACAGTCCCTTCCCAGAGGCTATTATCCCACTGCTACTATAGGCACCATCTCTCCCTACTATACCTGCTATCCCACAGCCCCAGTCCCTTCCCAGAGGCTATTATCCCACTGCTACTATAGGCACCATCTCTCCCTACTATACCTGCTATCCCACAGCCCCAGTCCCTTCCCAGAGGCTATTATCCCCCACTGCTACTATAGGCACCATCTCTCCCTACTATACCTGCTATCCCACAGCCCCAGTCCCTTCCCAGAGGCTATTATCCCACTGCTACTATAGGCACCATCTCTCCCTACTATACCTGCTATCCCACAGCCCCAGTCCCTTCCCAGAAGCTATTATCCCCCCACTGCTACTATAGGCACCATCTCTCCCTACTATACCTGCTATCCCACAGCCCCAGTCCCTTCCCAGAGGCTATTATTCCCCCACTGCTACTATAGGCACCATCTCTCCCTACTATACCTGCTATCCCACAGCCCCAGTCCCTTCCCAGAGGCTATTATCCCACTGCTACTATAGGCACCATCTCTCCCTACTATACCTGCTATCCCACAGCCACAGTCCCTTCCAGAGGCTATTATCCCCCACTGCTACTATAGGCACCATCTCTCCCTACTATACCTGCTATCCCACAGCCACAGTCCCTTCCCAGAGGCTATTATCCCCCCACTGCTACTATAGGCACCATCTCTCCCTACTATACCTGCTATCCCACAGCCCCAGTCCCTTCCCAGAGGCTATTATCCCCCCACTGCTACTATAGGCACCATCTCTCCCTACTATACCTGCTATCCCACAGCCCCAGTCCCTTCCCAGAGGCTATTATCCTCCCACTGCTACTATAGGCACCATCTCTCCCTACTATACCTGCTATCCCACAGCCCCAGTCCCTTCCCAGAGGCTATTATCCCCCCACTGCTACTATAGGCACCATCTCTCCCTACTATACCTGCTATCCCACAGCCCAGTCCCTTCCCAGAGGCTATTATCCCCCCACTGCTACTATAGGCACCATCTCTCCCTACTATACCTGCTATCTCACAGCCCCAGTCCCTTCCCAGAGGCTATTATCCTCCCACTGCTACTATAGGCACCATCTCTCCCTACTATACCTGCTATCCCACAGCCCCAGTCCCTTCCCAGAGGCTATTATCCCCCCACTGCTACTATAGGCACCATCTCTCCCTACTATACCTGCTATCCCACAGCCCCAGTCCCTTCCCAGAGGCTATTATCCCCCCACTGCTACTATAGGCACCCTCTCTCCCTACTATACCTGCTATCCCACAGCCCCAGTCCCTTCCCAGAGGCTATTATCCTTCTTATCCTCGGTAATCAGCCATCAGCACTCACTAACTTCATATAACCACCATATTAACTTGATTAGTATAAATAAGTAATAAATATAGGTGAATTAAACCTTTTTACCAAATAACCTATTCCCACTTGTTGTACTAAACATTTACATAAAAAAGCTAATGATTAACATCGTTAAAATCAATGGGTCTGCATTACCTTTATGGCATCAGTACAACCATAGTAGACCTTTTAGACTGTGAAGATTTCTAGCTCAGATTAACATCAATAGAAAGTAAATGAAATCACTGTACTTACAAATAGCGAATATCAAAGCCAGGGATGACATGGTGGTTGGTGAGCGTCTCTGAACATTATCAGATATAAAAGTTCATTACGTTGTAATTATATATAAAAAAAAAAAAACCGCAGAAGTTCTGTGAGGGCAACTTCCCATTTTGGATTCAGCAGAATTTGTCTTTAAGACGCCATGAAAATGTTAGGTTCCACTTAGCTTCCTTCCTGCAGTTTGGAACAGCAGCAGTCTTACGTATCTTATTATTGGTACAAAATAGCCAGGTTTGGGGCACAAGGAGAGGAGTTTGGCCTATGAACTACTGCAGGGTCCCATAGAAAATGTGGCCATCCCACCTTGCTCTAGCCATAGTCCCAAATGATACTGGGCACACAATAAAGGTGGCCATACACAGACCATTTAGGCATCTTACCTGCCTGTGTATGGGCACCACCAATGGGCCTACTCCACCAATATCTGGCCTGATCTCGATTGGGCAGGTTTGATCTTTCTGTCTGGTTGGGGACTGCATTGGCTCGTTGATGTGGTCCTCAGTCCAATGGCCCATATCCCTGACATTTTAATTCAATCCTCTGGCCCTAAAGCCCCACTTTAGGGGACGTATCAGAAGACGATACACTGATTTGGCAACCTCACCAAACGAGCAGATTACACTGTATGATAAACATAAAAAGGAAACAAAACAAAAGTGAAAAGGGGAAAAATAAGTAATAAATATATATATATGTTGAGCTAGAATATGTGTGCACATAACGGCTGTATTGACCCGGGTGTTTATACCCCAGGCCCATCACCGAGTGCATCTAACTCCAACTTCCAATCAATAATCACACAGTAAAATATAACTCACCGCTGTTGGTATGTGGTCCGGGTGTTCAAAGCCCAGAACCCGTAGCCTGAGGGAGCCAATCAAATCATTCGAAAAATGGCTTGCAAAAGCACACTGGACAGCCAGGAAATAACGTTATTTAACGGTGTGCTTATGCAAGTCATTTTCGAATGATTACACTGTATGGCCACCTTAACCTAAGCTTGTTGATAGTGTTGAAGGGGTGGTTGGATCCTTTGTAAATTAGGGTGCTAAATCCTCCAATATGTTTAGCCAGAAAGCTACAAGGGTCATCTATTATTGGTCTGGGGGCAATACCAAGAAGGCAAAGAATATCTAATTAATCTTGTGAGATACTGGAGGACACACTGTAACGGCAATATACAGACCTCCGAAGGGTTCTACCCCTTGTCTGAATCTAATGAGTGAAGGTGCTATGACTTGAGATTTGTACCCCCATCTCTACAAATGGCGGGCTCCCTCTCTAGGGGTTCTAGTATTAGAAGACAGATTCAGAAAAGACGTTCTATATATTAGACAATGGGCCTGATTCACTAAAGGGCGATAAAAATGATCGCACGCTTTTTCGCGTTAAAAAACGCAAAATAATTTGCGCGCGATTCACCATAGTATTATCGCGTGCGAAAAATCGCCATTTTCGCATGCGGTATTTCTCGCACTAGTTTTACCGTTTTGCGTTAATTTCCGCGCTGAAAAGAATATGATCGCATGATTCACTATAACTTTTGCGCGCTAAATATCGCATTCGGCTATGCGAAAATTAACACCTACTACAGGCAGGCGAAAAATTATACAAAAGTACAGTAAATGATTTTTTGCCAATAAAATATGGACTTACAGTGTTATTTATTCAAGTCTGTGTTTCCCCTAGAGTGGCGCAGCCGCCAGTTTGCAGCGAAATGGTCATTTTTAATACAGTAATTTTCTGCAAGTATTGGCGTGTATGGCTAACATGGCGTGCGTTCATTTGCGCGACTATTTCTATTTGGCTACAAGGGATGAAATGCTTCGCCAGGCATGGATTCGCAGCAAATTTTTGGACGTGCGTTGAATTTTTTTCGCGGCGGATTTTTTCATGCGTTTCTCAAAACAATCTGCCAATGGCAAAACGAATGAAAAAATTTGCCACGCAAAAATTCACCGCACATCCAAAAATTGATACAAGCGTCAAAAAATAATAGTCACAGCAGCAATTTTTTTGCCCGCACAACATTTTTGCCGTTTCGTGGATCTTTCGAAAGATTTGCTAATTTTTCACTAAAGAAACCAGAACACATTTGCTCATCACTAGCGGCTACTATTTATAAGCATCTACTATTTATATGCTACCATTTATATGCTACCATTCATATGCGCCGATTATTCGCGTATTTAGCGCATGTACCGGCAAATACCGCATTGAAATAGCCTTTCGCGAGTTAAATAACGCATGCAATATCGCGCGTAAAAAAGCGCGAGTATGCTTATAGTGAATCGTGCGAAAAATCGCCAAAATTAAGACGCAGTAAAAATTTTCGCGCACAATAAAAATAGCGCACGTTTTATCGCCCTTTAGTGAATCAGGCCCCATGTGTCAACCAAGTTCCCCAATAGATTTCAAGTTTATAGAGTTACATGGGTTCAGAAGATCACTTATATCACAAGCATTACAGGGTAATGGTGCGTCAGCCTGTGGTTTTGTGCCTATAAAAAGATCTTAATTTCTATCCCACAAGTCACAAGTTCACTGTATTCAAACATTTAAAAAAAAAAAACAGATTATTCAATGACGCTGTTATGCTCCCTTAGGGTTTACCCTGCCGGGATATTTATAAGATGACTAAAAGGAGATGTAAACAGTAAAACGAAATGTTGCTAAGTAAAGTAAATGTCATTGTAAGCAACTTCCCATATTCCTGCCTTACTCATTGTCTCTGGTTATAGAGTTTTATATAACTGTAGCTGCTACTAAAAGCGACATTTGTCTGTTTCCTCTCCTGGATATACATAGTAACATAGTAAGTTGGGTTGAAAAAAGACCTACATCCATCACGTTCAACCATAATGCCTATATCTAACCTGCCTAACTACTAGTTGATCCAGAGGAAAAACCACATCTGAAGCCTCTCTAAATTCCTTCCTGACTCCAAGGGGCACATTTACTAACCCACGAACGGGTCGAAATGAGTCCGATTGCGTTTTTTTCGTAATGATCGGTATTTTGCGATTTTTTTCGTACTTTTTGTGATTTTTTTCGGCGTCTTTACGAATTTTTCGTTACCAATACGATTTTTGCGTAAAAACGCGAGTTTTTCGTAGCCATTACGAAAGTTGCGTAAAATCTGGCGATTTTTCGTAGCGTTAAAACTTGCGCAAAAAGTTGCGCCTTTTTCGTAGCGTTAAAACGTACGCGAAACTTCGCACCTTTTAAGTTTTAACGCTACGAAAAAGGCGCAACTTTTCGCGTAAGTTTTAACGCTACGGAAAAATCGGGCGATTTTACGCAACTTTCGTAATGGCTACGAAAAACTCGCGTTTTTACGCATAAATCGTATTGGTAACGAAAAATTCGTAAAGACGCCGAAAAAATCGCAAAAAATACGAAAAAGTCGCAAAATGTTCGTTTTCAAGTCGGAACTTTTCCAATTCGGGTCGGATTCGTGGGTTAGTAAATCAGCCCCCAAGTGTCAAAAACTGCAGGGAATCGAACCCTGGACTTTGGGCAGGACTGTAGGTGCACTTGCTTACTGAGCCACAGGGGGCTCTTTGAGCTACATGGGGTCTGTTGTCCTTATGTGCTTTTAGCATCTTTACCCATTTTCCTTCAGTCGCAACCTTTATTGTTCATCACATGTGTTGCTGCTTTACTAATCACCAGCCTATATAAACCGTCTCCAGGCAACACCCAGTTGCTTGACCATCACCCCAGCTGAGCCTGATCCTGCCATCCTGATTCTGACTTCTGTGTTTCCTGACTCCTGGTTCCTGCCTGATTTCCGTCTCTGTTCTCCTGTCCCCACCTGGTACCCTGTATTTTGTGGATCTCCCTGGTTTTACCTTTGGCCTGTTTCCTTGACCTTGCTTGCCTGCTGCCTGCCACTGACCTCAGCTTGCCTTATGGACCTATTTGCCTGTTACTGGACTCTGTCTATTTTGCCTATTCATCACAGGCCTGTATATTTACTCTTTTGTTCTGTTCCGTTTTATTAAACATCCTTGTTTTACCTCACTCGGCTGTCCAGCCCTTAAAGGGAGTTTTGGGGGTTACTTGCACATAGGCTCCTACCTCCTAGTCCCTCACCAGAGGCCAGTCCTGACACCAAGATGGCAGTTGGACCAGTCCCTGGGGCAACTTGTACTGAGAGCTATCTCCCCTACCCCTGTATTCCCTCACTTGTACTGAGAGCTATCCCCCCTACCCCTGTATTCCCTCACTTGTACTGAGAGCTATCCCCCCTACCCCTGTATTCCCTCACTTGTACTGAGAGCTATCTCCCATACCCCTGTATTCCCTCACTTGTACTGAGAGCTATCTCCCATACCCCTGTATTCCCTCACTTGTACTGAGAGCTATCTCCCCTACCCTTGTATTCCCTCACTTGTACTGAGAGCTATCCCCCCTACCCCTGTATTCCCTCACTTGTACTGAGAGCTATCTCCCCTACCCCTGAATTCCCTCAATTGTACTGAGAGCTATCTCCTATACCCCTGTATTCCCTCACTTGTACTGAGAGCTATCTCCCCTACCCCTGTATTCCCTCACTTGTACTGAGAGCTATCTCCCCTACCCCTGTATTCCCTCACTTGTGCTGAGAGCTATCCCCCCTACCCCTGTATTCCCTCACTAGTACTGAGAGCTATCTCCCCTACCCCTGTATTCCCTCACTTGTACTGAGAGCTATCCCCCCTACCCCTGTATTCCCTCACTAGTACTGAGAGCTATCTCCCCTACCCCTGTATTCCCTCACTTGTACTGAGAGCTATCCCCCATACCCCTGTATTCCCTCACTTGTACTGAGAGCTATCTCCCCTACCCCTGTATTCCCTCACTTGTACTGAGAGCTATCCCCCCTACCCCTGTATTCCCTCACTTGTACTGAGAGCTATCTCCCCTACCCCTGTATTCCCTCACTTGTACTGAGAGCTATCTCCCCTACCCCTGTATTCCCTCACTTGTACTGAGAGCTATCTCCCCTACCCCTGTATTCCCTCACTTGTACTGAGAGCTATCCCCCCTACCCCTGTATTCCCTCACTTGTACTGAGAGCTATCTCCCCTACCCCTGTATTCCCTCACTTGTACTGAGAGCTATCTCCCCTACCCCTGTATTCCCTCACTTGTACTGAGAGCTATCTCCCCTACCCCTGTATTCCCTCACTTGTACTGAGAGCTATCCCCCCTACCCCTGTATTCCCTCACTTGTACTGAGAGCTATCTCCCCTACCCCTGTATTCCCTCACTTGTACTGAGAGCTATCCCCCCTACCCCTGTATTCCCTCACTTGTACTGAGAGCTATATCCCCTACCCCTGTATTCCCTCACTTGTACTGAGAGCTATCTCCCCTACCCCTGTATTCCCTCACTTGTACTGAGAGCTATCTCCCATAACCCTGTATTCCCTCACTTGTACTGAGAGCTATATCCCCTACCCCTGTATTCCCTCACTTGTACTGAGAGCTATCTCCCCTACCCCTGTATTCCCTCACTTGTACTGAGAGCTATCTCCCTACCCCTGTATTCCCTCACTTGTACTGAGAGCTATCCCCCCTACCCCTGTATTCCCTCACTTGTACTGAGAGCTATCCCCCTACCCCTGTATTCCCTCACTTGTACTGAGAGCTATCCCCCCTACCCCTGTATTCCCTCACTTGTACTGAGAGCTATCTCCCTACCCCTGTATTCCCTCACTTGTACTGAGAGCTATCTCCCCTACCCCTGTATTCCCTCACTTGTACTGAGAGCTATCTCCCCTACCCCTGTATTCCCTCACTTGTACTGAGAGCTATCCCCCATACCCCTGTATTCCCTCACTTGTACTGAGAGCTATCTCCCCTACCCCTGTATTCCCTCACTTGTACTGAGAGCTATCCCCCCTACCCCTGTATTCCCTCACTTGTACTGAGAGCTACCTCCCCTACCCCTGTATTCCCTCACTTGTACTGAGAGCTATCCCCCATACCCCTGTATTCCCTCACTTGTACTGAGAGCTATCCCCCATACCCCTGTATTCCCTCACTTGTACTGAGAGCTATCCCCCCTACCCCTGTATTCCCTCACTTGTACTGAGAGCTATCTCCCCTACCCCTGTATTCCCTCACTTGTACTGAGAGCTATCTCCCCTACCCCTGTATTCCCTCACTTGTACTGAGAGCTGTAAGTAATGGAATGCTGCAAATCTAGTCCGGATAGATGGCATGATAATTAAATATATGATAAGCAATAGCAAGGAATTCTATTAAAGCTACACATAATACATGGTTATTAGTAACCAGATCAGCTGTATACACTATGGTTTTCATGGAAGTCTATGGCACGTATCTGAACTTATTCCTAAGTAGCAGCCAGACATGTGTATATGAAGTGGTACCCGTCTATTACCCTGCCCTTTTCATGTTCTTGTACCTTAAACAGATTCTTAGCACTAAACATAATCGGGATCCTGGCCATTCTTGCCTCACACTCTGGCTTTCGCCATTCTATGGTATCTGGATAAGAAAATCCAGCTACAGTAGGTCAGTTTTAGCTGACTTTTAGGGTTGCTGGTTCTACTAGCTGTAGCAGGCTACAACTAAACCTCCAAATGGCATAAAAATCTATATTGTAAATGTGGAATACCAGGGGGCAGTAGCTCCTAAACATGATCATCTGAAGGATCCATCTTCATGGTATTAATTCCATGGTATTAATTCCTGAGCCTTCCAGATGGGAGTGAGTAAAATTATTTTAGGCTCCATCCACCTTTCCCTAATCTGCAGCTGCCAACATTTTATATTTATGAAGAGTTCACAGGGGGTCACGCTGAGTGTCCTTTATTAATTATTTGATTATTAAAACTTAGCAGTAGCTGCTGCATTTCCCACCCTAGGCTTATACTCGAGTCAATACGTTTTTCCAGTTTTCTTAGGTAAAATTAGCTCGGCTTATATTCGGATCGGCTTATACTCGGGTATATACGACATGATACTTAAATAAAAGCCATGGGAGTTTTCATTTGCAGTGACTTTTTTTGTCTCCGCAACATTTTTCTTGGCAACTTTTTTGTGAATGCCTGTATTTTTCTCACTCCAAATAAATTAAAATCAATGGGCATTTTTTTTGCGGTTATTTTTTTATTTTTTAGAATCCAATACTGAAGATTTTAACATTGCTTCGTTCTTATAAAATATTGTCCCGTTTCCCTGGAATTCAGGCTGACAGTGACATCTGAGAGACAAGGGGGCTGATTTACTAACCCACGAATCTGACCCGAATTGGAAAAGTTTCGACTTGAAAACGAACATTTTGCGACTTTTTCGTATGTTTTGCGATTTTTTCGGATTCTTTACGAATTTTTCGTTACCAATACGATTTTTGCGTAAAAACGCGAGTTTTTCGTATCCATTCCGAAAGTTGCGCATTTTTCGTAGCGTTAAAACTTACGTGAAAAGTTGCGCATTTTTCGTATCGTTAAGTTTTAACGCTACGAAAAATGCGCAACTTTTCGCGTAATTTTTAACGCTACGAAAAATGCGCAACTTTCGGAATGGATACGAAAAACTCGCGTTTTTACGCAAAAATCGTATTGGTAACGAAAAATTCGTAAAGAATCCGAAAAAATCGCAAAACATACGAAAAAATCGCAAAATACCGATCATTACGAAAAAAACGCAATCGGACTCATTTCGACCCGTTCGTCGGTAAGTAAATCAGCCCCAAGGAGTTCCCTTCATGAACAGAAGAGGGCGCCTGTGGGATGACAATCTCAGATAAGGAGAGAACAAAGAGCAGGGTTACAGGAGTGGTACATGGATGTTACAGAGGCGTATCAGTGTATGGCTATGGATGAACTCACTGTAACTGACATCCAGTTGGGACAGGGTCATTCCTCTCACTGGTGCCAGTCTGGCAAATGTAACCACCCACTATTTACTGGCCCAGCATTCTTAATTATTTGTGTTGGTCTTTCTCCCATTTTAAAGCCCATTATGTATTCACTGCAAAATTCTGCATTTCACCATTGACAAATTTTTTCACAAAACGGTGGCAAAAATGTGCCGCACCAAAAAATTTGGCAAGTAAAATGTCCATTGTCTTTAATGTATCTGGCGTGAGAACAAAGTTGCGGTCGCGTCCAACACATCAGAACAGTCACAGATGCGCCAGAAAAGTGGTTGCATTAAAAAATTGCGATCATGTCAAACCCATCGTGGTTGTGCCAAAAAAGTTGCAGTTGTGTCAAAAAGTCACATGGAAACCACATTTTGTGATTTTTTGGGGGGGATGTTTTGGGAATTTTTCGGCAAAATATTCATAAGTAAATCATTATAAATCCGGAATTTCACATTCTGCATGACAGAATGGTTAGATGCATGCTGGGTAAACTTTTCTAGATCTTGATCTTAACCTGCGTGCCCCCATCTTTGGCCAACTACTGCCTTCAGTGCACATACAGCTCCCCGTAGCCACTCCCCTTTCCTACGCTGGTTGATGGGGTCACTGACCCTTGTGCAGAATGACCTTTGGAGGGCAAGGGAGGCCAAGAGAGCCCTATAATTGACAATTGCCTTGAACCATCCTCTCTAGGACTAGGTAGGAACTCACTCATCTAAGTAGGTTACCAAGTCCTTGAGATCTTGGATTTACCCTATAGCTGATGGCTATATATGTGATCTACCCAAAGGCTGAATATGTATGTGCCCCACCACTTGGTCAAATCGAGCAGATCTCTTTGTGCACAACCAGCTTTAGAAGCCTATTTACCATTTACTAGTGATGAGCGAATCTGTTCCGAAAAATTCGCGAAACGGCAAAAATGACGTGCGACAAAAAAAATTGTCGCACGCGGCTATTATTTTGTCGCGCGGCTATTGTTTCGTCGCACGCAGCTATTGTTTCGGCGTCCGCGACTATTGTTTTGTCGCACGGCTATTGTTTCGTCGCACGCGGCTATTATTTTGTTGCGCGGCTATTGTTTCGTCGCCCGCGGCTATTGTTTCGTCGCACGGCTATTGTTTCGTCGCACGCGGCTATTATTTCGTCGCGCGGCTATTGTTTCGTCGCACGCGGCTATTGTTTTGTCGCACGGCTATTGTTTCGTCGCACGTGGCTATTGTTTCGTCGCCCACGACTATTGTTTTGTCGCACGGCTATTGTTTCGTCGCACGCGGCTATTATTTTGTCGCGCGGCTATTCTTTTTTGACGCCGGCGACAATTTTTGGACGTGCAGCGAATTTTTCCGCGGCGAAATTTTTCATCCGTTTCGCGAAACAATCCGCCAATGGCGAAACGCGGAAATTCGCAGCGAATCCATGCCTGCCGAAACTTTTCGCCCATCACTACCATTTACCAAAATTCTCATTTTAGTGGTTTTAGAGGTTTTGAAACCAGGAAAAACTAATATTCTCTAAAACCACAAATGGCAAATTATTTATTAAAACCTTTTTTAAAAAAGCATGAATGAAAAAAGCTTAGAAAAGAGTAATCGTAAACCCCAAAATCCGCAAAAAAATATATATTTTTGTAAGAAAGTGTCATAAAAAAACCACAAAAATACCACAAAGTAAAGATCTTTCATTTGAAAAAGAGACAGCTCCCATTGACTTCTACATGAGTTCAACCGCTTTTAGACGACAAAGTTTTGTTTTTGTGTGAATGTTTTGTTTAATATATTTCAAATCTTTCATGGTTTAGAGACCTTTAAAGCTAAAATATACGATTTGTGAAAAAGTAAAAAAGCGCAACCTTCAGTAAATCTGCTATTAATAAATTGTCCACTTTTCCAATTGACACTTTCCTAATCCTATCCTCAGCCAGATAAGTAAATACCCCACTAATGCAACTTACACTCCTTCCTGTGTAAATTAGGGTACTTCCATGTCTTTCAAATTTCTCACTTGGTAACACCAAACAAGCTTTTTACCAATTTCATAATAATTTGGCTACATCATTATATGGTCACAGAACCCCTCAGTGACTGCTAATATCCTTATCATTTACAGTAGGGGTTACATTATCCCTTATAATACATGAGTGATACTCAGAGTTCCCTGTATAACTCAGCCTGCAGCCTTGTGCCTTTATATGGGGGGCACAGAACCCCTCAGTGACCGCTAATATCCTTATCATTTACAGTAGGGGGTACATTATCCCTTATAATACATGAGTGATACTCAGAGTTCCCTGTATAACTCAGCCTGCAGCCTTGTGCCTTTATATGGGGGGCACAGAACCCCTCAGTGACTGCTAATATCCTTATCATTTACAGTAGGGGGTACATTATCCCTTATAATACATGAGTGATACTCAGAGTTCCCTGTATAACTCAGCCTGCAGCCTTGTGCCTTTATATGGGCACAGAACCCCTCAGTGACTGCTAATATCCTTATCATTTACAGTAGGGGGTACATTATCCCTTATAATACATGAGTGATACTCAGAGTTCCCTGTATAACTCAGCCTGCAGCCTTGTGCCTTTATATGGGGGGCACAGAACCCCTCAGTGACTGCTAATATCCTTATCATTTACAGTAGGGGGTACATTATCCCTTATAATACATGAGTGATACTCAGAGTTCCCTGTATAACTCAGCCTGCAGCCTTGTGCCTTTATATGGGGGGCACAGAACCCCTCAGTGACTGCTAATATCCTTATCATTTACAGTAGGGGGTACATTATCCCTTATAATACATGAGTGATACTCAGAGTTCCCTGTATAACTCGGCCTGCAGCCTTGTGCCTTTATATGGGGGGCACAGAACCCCTCAGTGACTGCTAATATCCTTATCATTTACAGTAGGGGGTACATTATCCCTTATAATACATGAGTGATACTCAGAGTTCCCTGTATAATGAAACATGTTGCAGATGAAGTGTTCTCGTTGCTAGTTAATGGTTTATGAACCACTGGGTGTAAGTTGCTCTTTGATGCGGTTTGAGCTGTCAGGAAATTGGTTGTTTGTATGTTCACCAAAATCCAAGCGCTATTACTGACATCTCTAACCACATCCCCTTTTTAACACAAAAGCTTTTATTGCCGATGTGACTTCAGTTAACTGTTTGCTCACTAATTACTCACTCTATAGGCCCCACTCCAAGTCTGTATGTTCCAGTGAACCTTCCTTCTGCCTGAGCAGGGTCCATCCGTGGTTTCTCTCTCTCCATGTAATACTCTAATGGCCTGACCCTGGCAAGGGGTATTTATTCTCTATGCACCACCCACCTTGCCACGTCTCTGGGCAGCACAAATACATAAATATTTCTATATTCCTTATCTAACTGTGTTTGGGTATGGGTCATCCATAGTTACTTTCATGTATGTTCCACTCATGTTATACCCATCGCAGGGTAAATATATGCTCTTTTACCCATTATGTACAACTTGCCTCTCTCTCTGGGAAGGGTAGAACTACTGATACTTATTGAATATTTACCATTTCTGCCAGCCTATGCAGGGTACATCTGTGCTTAATATCTACTGCAAATATTTGGTGTAGACTACCTACCCTGGCCATTGAATTGGAAGGGTAGTTATTCCAAGTTATTTATGCTGTAGGTACCATTCAATCTTCTATCCTTGTAAACAAAGTGAACAGCCTATGATTAAGTGCCTAACAGCATGAAACGCGTAAGGCTTTTTATGGACATTAATTATTATACAATAAAAATACATTGATTTTATTATACCTTGTCAACATTGGCTTGATCATGTACCTGTCTCCTTTTGAATCCATGGTTTAACCCATTCATTTGGCTGTAGGTTTGGGGCTTTGGCACCTAAACCCAATGTTTTTACCGTTGAATAACTTTTTCACTCTCAGGGGTTTTATTTCGTAATCTGTTCTTACCCATGCTTTTTGTGCCACTCTTCATTCTCTACCTGTGCACTGAGGTAAGTGACCCTTCCAAACTAAATCAGCAACTTATTGGCTCATATATGACCCCCCTGAAGATCTGACCTTCAGTATTTGGTTGAAAAGTGGACACATATCTATCAGGAAGGCTTGAAAATATTGGTAAGACAGGATGATGGGTCTCCATAGGCCTCAGTATGATCCAAACTCATCAGATCATCCCTATTTGGCCCAGCATATGGACAAAGAACTATTCATTTGGTAACCTTGCCAAATGAGTATATCTCAAACTGTATGGTCCGCTTTACTCCTAGGGGCCGATTTACTAATCCACGAACGGATCGAAAGTGTCCGAATGCGTTTTTTTCGTAATGATCGGTATTTTGCGATTTTTTTTTTTCGTCGCCGTCGCAACTTTTTCGTAAATTCTCGTGACTTTTTCGTAGCCGTTACGACTTGCACAATTTGACGCAACTTTTTCGTAGCCGTTGCGAAAAAATCGGAAAAGGTTTGCCCACCGTTTACTAGTGCTCAATACAAAAAAGTTGCGACAATTTGCGCAAGTCGTAATGGCTACGAAAAAATCGCAAAAAATACGAAAAAATCACAAAATTTTCGTTTCCAATCCGATTTTTTCCCATTCGGGATTCGGATTCGTGGATTAGTAAATCGGCCCCCTAGTGTAGGTCTAGTATAATTAAATCTAAAGCAACTGGACTTGTTAAATTCATTGAAGACGTTTCACTACTCACACTACTCACACTCGCAAAACGGATGAAAAACTCCGCCGCGGAAAAAAAATTGCCACGGGCGACGAAACAATAGCTGCGCGGCACAACAATAGCCGCGGGTGACAATTTTTTTTGTTGCACAACATTTTCGCCGTTTCGTGAATTTTTCGCAGTTTCGCGGATCTTTTGAAAGATTCGCGAATTTTTCAGCGACGCAAAATGGAACAGATTCGCTCATCACTACTCATCAGATGAGCCCAATTTGGCCCCGCACATGGGCAGAGATCTATACAACCTTGCCAAATGGATATATCTCAAATTGCATGGTCAGCTTTACTCATAGGGGCTGATTTACTAACCCACGAATGGTCCGAAGGCGTTTTTTCGTAATGATCGGTATTTTGCGATTTTTTCGGAACTTGTCGCGACTTTTTTGTAGCCATTACGAATGTTTCACGAAATGTCGCGACTTTTTCGTAACCATTATGACTTGCGCGAAAAGTCGCGTCTTTTTCGCCGCTTTCGCTCCGAGTACGAAAGTTTCGGATTCATTCAAGCTTCAGTATGGTGACTTTCCTTGGGACAGGTTGGAGCTGCAGAGTGCCATTGAGCCCTATGGGAGACTTTCCTTGGGCCAGGTTGGAGCTGCAGAGTGCCATTGAGCCCTATGGGAGACTTTCCTTGGGACAGGTTGGAGCTGCAGAGTGCCATTGAGCCCTATGGGAGACTTTCCTTGGGTCGGGTTGGAGCTGCAGAGTGCCATTGAGCCCTATGGGAGACTTTCCTTGGGCCGGGTTGGAGCTGCAGAGTGCCATTGAGCCCTATGGGAGACTTTCCTTGGGCCGGGTTGGAGCTGCAGAGTGCCATTGAATCCTATGGGAGACTTTCCTTGGGCCAGGTTGGAGCTGCAGAGTGCCATTGAGCCCTATGGGAGACTTTCCTTGGGCCGGGTTGGAGCTGCAGAGTGCCATTGAGCCCTATGGGAGACTTTCCTTGGGCCAGGTTGGAGCTGCAGAGTGCCATTGAGCCCTATGGGAGACTTTCCTTGGGCCGGGTTGGAGCTGCAGAGTGCCATTGAGCCCTATGGGAGACTTTCCTTGGGACAGGTTGGAGCTGCAGAGTGCCATTGAGCCCTATGGGAGACTTTCCTTGGGCCAGGTTGGAGCTGCAGAGTGCCATTGAGCCCTATGGGAGACTTTCCTTGGGCCGGGTTGGAGCTGCAGAGTGCCATTGAACCCTATGGGAGACTTTCCTTGGGCCGGGTTGGAGCTGCAGAGTGCCATTGAGCCCTATGGGAGACTTTCCTTGGGCCGGGTTGGAGCTGCAGAGTGCCATTGAGCCCTATGGGAGACTTTCCTTGGGTCGGGTTGGAGCTGCAGAGTGCCATTGAGCCCTATGGGAGACTTTCCTTGGGCCAGGTTGGAGCTGCAGAGTGCCATTGAGCCCTATGGGAGACTTTCCTTGGGCCGGGTTGGAGCTGCAGAGTGCCATTGAGCCCTATGGGAGACTTACCTTGGGTCGGGTTGGAGCTGCAGAGTGCCATTGAGTCCTATGGGAGGCCTCAATACGAAAAAGTCGCGACAAGATACGAGCAAATCGTAACGGTTACGAAAAAGTCACGACTTTTCGCGCAAGTCGTAATGGTTACGAAAAAGTCGAGACAATTTACAAAAAATCGTAACGGCGACGAAAAAATCGCAAAAAATACGAAAAAATTGCAAAATGTTCTTTTCCAATCGGAATTTTTCGGATTCGTGGGTTAGTAAATGTGCCCCATAGTGTATGTACCTCTCAGTATATCAACCTTTTTAATAGTGAGATAACAAGTTGTTTTACATCAAATATGTCTGTGTTCACAGTGTTAAATGAATGTCAGTGTGCTCCAAATTGGAAGACCAACCCTAATATGAATTAAAGACTCAAGAGCTGTAACCCTTCCACCACTCCCCACAATTAATGCCAAATACGCAAAAGGATTTTAAAATCTGTGTCCAACTTCTACTGATCAAAAACATTATTTAATAATATCCAACCAGCTATGAAATTGCAAATGGTCGGTAGCCGGGATTATCCCTAAGGCATACAGTAGGCTCTTCTCTATATAGTAAGCAGAAATCCTAACATCAAAGGGTAACCTGTAATAGTCATTTGCTTTATCTCTGAAGGCACCACAGACATTTCTTTTATTCTGGTAATTTACAGGCTTATTATTTTAACAATGTACCGTGTGGTTGTGGTTCTTTCCTGTTTGTAATCACGGTTTACAGAACCGCATGTTGCATTACTATGTGCTCAGCTGATTGATTTGTTTCTACCACAAGTTCAACAAGTCCATGAAAGAGGAAACCACGGCTTCTTGTGCAGTGTCAGAGAATGTTATTTCAATAACCGCAGATGGAATGAGGTTTCCTTTCAAGGGCCCCTGTAGCTTCATACGTATTTATGTTTGGAATCATGTACAGGTTTCAGACCCCTTATCCGGAAACCCATTATCCAGAAAGTTCTGAATTATGGAAAAGCCGTCTCCCATAGACCCAATTTTAATCAAATAATTCACATTTTTAAAAATGGGTTCCTTTTTCTCTGTAATAATAAAATAGTACCTGTACTTGATCCCAACTAAGATATAATTACCCCTTATTGGGGGCAGAACAGCCCTATTGGGTTTATTTAATGGTTAAATGACTCCCTTTTCTCTGTAATAATAAAACAGTACCTGTACTTGATCCCAACTAAGATATAATTACCCCTTATTGGGGGCAGAACAGCCCTATTGGGTTTATTTAATGGTTAAATGATTCCCTTTTCTCTGTAATAATAAAACAGTACCTGTACTTGATCCCAACTAAGATATAATTACCCCTTATTGGGGCAGAACAGCCCTATTGGGTTTATTTAATGGTTAAATGATTCCCTTTTCTCTGTAATAATAAAACAGTACCTGTACTTGATCCCAACTAAGATATAATTAATCCTTATTGGGGCAGAACAGTCCTATTGGGTTTATTTAATGGTTAAATGATTCCCTTTTCTCTGTAATAATAAAACAGTACCTGTACTTGATCCCAACTAAGATATAATTACCCCTTATTGGGGCAGAACAGCCCTATTGGGTTTATTTAATGGTTAAATGATTCCCTTTTCTCTGTAATAATAAAACAGTACCTGTACTTGATCCCAACTAAGATATAATTACCCCTTATTGGGGGCAGAACAGCCCTATTGGGTTTATTTAATGGTTAAATGACTCCCTTTTCTCTGTAATAATAAAACAGTACCTGTACTTGATCCCAACTAAGATATAATTACCCCTTATTGGGGGCAGAACAGCCCTATTGGGTTTATTTAATGGTTAAATGATTCCCTTTTCTCTGTAATAATAAAACAGTACCTGTACTTGATCCCAACTAAGATATAATTACCCCTTATTGGGGCAGAACAGCCCTATTGGGTTTATTTAATGGTTAAATGATTCCCTTTTCTCTGTAATAATAAAACAGTACCTGTACTTGATCCCAACTAAGATATAATTAATCCTTATTGGGGCAGAACAGTCCTATTGGGTTTATTTAATGGTTAAATGATTCCCTTTTCTCTGTAATAATAAAACAGTACCTGTACTTGATCCCAACTAAGATATAATTACCCCTTATTGGGGGCAGAACAGCCCTATTGGGTTTATTTAATGGTTAAATGACTCCCTTTTCTCTGTAATAATAAAACAGTACCTGTACTTGATCCCAACTAAGATATAATTACCCCTTATTGGGGGCAGAACAGCCCTATTGGGTTTATTTAATGGTTAAATGATTCCATTTTCTCTGTAATAATAAAACAGTACCTGTACTTGATCCCAACTAAGATATAATTACCCCTTATTGGGGCAGAACAGTCCTATTGGGTTTATTTAATGGTTAAATGATTCCCTTTTCTCTGTAATAATAAAACAGTACCTGTACTTGATCCCAACTAAGGTATAATTACCACTTATTGGGGCAGAACAGCCCTATTGGGTTTATTTAATGGTTAAATGATTCCCTTTTCTCTGTAATAATAAAACAGTACCTGTAATTGATCCCAACTAAGATATAATTACCCCTTATTGGAGGAAACGCAATCCTATTGGGTTTAATTACTGTTTAAATCATTTTTTTTTTGTAGATTTAAGTTAGGAGATCCGAATTATGGAAAGACCCCTTATCTGGAAAACCGCAGGCCCTGAGCATTCAGGATAAGCGGTCCTATACCTGTAATGACAATATCAACTACTGAATTAAGACTAGAGCATCTTTGGAAACACTGAAAATGATCATTATTTTATGTTGTGTGCATGTGTCTAAGCTAGAAAGAGCCAAGGAAGACTTTATTTTGATGCCAGGTGGCTCAGACGACACACACAACCCACATCATGTCTTTTACAACTGAAATGAATATCCCAACGTATAGACATTGGGAGGGATGTTCATTTCAGTTGTAAAAGACATGAAATGGGTACTCAGTTACAGTATTCAACATTCTTGTTCCAGTTTACGTGAACTAAAGTTCCAGAATTGTTAGTTTTGAATCAGAATACTGGTGGTTATTGGTACCATCAACTTCCAATGACATCCTAGGGATTTAGGGTTTTAAACCATGTGCAATAAAGAGTCACAAACAATTATGAATGCTGTACTTTTGTTATTGACTTCCATCAGTTCTCCTCAAGCCAGGTAATCACTAATAGTTACAGATGCAGCCAGCAAGTTTTCACATTTTGTCTCACCATGTCCAGACACCATTTTTTGAGTGTTAAATCCTGCCTCTAGATGGTGCTAGAGTGCAAAGACTTGCCAGAAAAACACAATAGAAAATACCATAGACCATATATAGTATAAATAAATCTAAAGCAACTGGACTTGTTAAGTAATCATTAAAGATGTTTCACTACTCATCTGAGCAGCTTCTTCAGTTCAACTGACTGGTATGGGAAGCCCTCAGCATATATACTCTTCCACTAATCCAATACAACTGACTGGTATGGGAAGCCCTCAGCATATATACTCTTCCACTAATCCAATACAACTGACTGGTATGGGAACCCCTCAGCATATGTACTCTTCCACTAATCCAATACAACTGACTGGTATGGGAAGCCCTCAGCATATATACTCTTCCACTAATCCAATACAACTGACTGGTATGGGAAGCCCTCAGCATATATACTCTTCCACTAATCCAATACAACTGACTGGTATGGGAAGTCCTCAGCATATGTACTCTTCCACTAATCCAATCACAATGGCACTTTGTAACTCTTCAGAGAGGTGACATCTGAAACTCACAGAGGTGTGAATGCTGTGGAGTTACCCTGAAAGGATTACCCAAGTATCATACAACTCATCGAAACAGGTGATACTTGTTAGAGTTGCATGAATGGATGTGTGAAGAGTTCTGAAACTGCCGGGGAACAGATGTTAGTAGAACAGCATGGTATGTAGCATAGACTATATACCCCTGGGGGTGAATTGTGTTTTCCCCCATGTTAAATGGAAGAGACATAACGCAACAACATGGGATAGGAACTTGGCTGCATCTGTACATAACGAGCAAATACAGAGGTGTCTTCTTGTGAACTCGTAACTATGTCCATATACAAGTATTTACATAGACTTCACTCTTCAGTAGTCCATTCATAGAATCAGTGACTGACGTTGAAGTTCTCATAGAGGGCAGAGTTGGGTTCCCTTTGAGTTACGTTACCTTTGGTGCCTCCTCCTTTCACAACAGCATATGTAACAGAGCCTTCACCCTGAATGAATAACAAAGCCTTATCATAAGTCAGCTCTACATACAGTCAAAGTATTAATGGAAACTAAGAGCCCAAAATGATGAGCCTTATGCACCGAGCTTACTGTATCACCTAGATGCTGACTTATTTATGATCTTGGTCCTAAGAGGAGATCTTACATGTCTCCCCCGATATGTTGTATATGTAATTGTCTATCCCTGGGGGGGAGATACATGTGGGGGAGACAACAAAATAAATAAAAAGACAAGGCCCCCCATTCTGGCACATACACAAGATTTTGGGGTGATTCAAAGCTTGCCTTGTACCCACAAAATGGTGCCTGCTTGCTGTGATTGTGTAATTTCAAGACTGAAAAAGGAAAAAAGATTTATATTATTTATACAGTGTAAGTGAAGTTTATTTTACTTAATAAACTTTGGAATTAAATACATTAAGGAAAACAGAGCAGGGAGAGGTTTGTCCTGTTTGATTGAACTTGCAGACCTGATACTGAGGAAAACTTAAAGCATCGAATGGCAATATTGTATGCACTTAATTTTTTCATTAAAATCTGACATAACTACATTTTAGATCATTTTTACTTTTGCCTAAGTCCATTAGATAAGCTAGAAAGTCTTTATCTCTTCCTTTATACTTTTTATTTGTTCATATTAAAGGACTATGAGACCTGTTAATGCTTAATTGGCAAGATACTCACTTTTTCACTAGTGGGAACAGATAGACCTGAAAAGGATAAGTTACATGTTTGAGCTTCACTTTTCCACACATACAGTAAACTACAGTTTCAACTTGTGCCTAGAAGCAATTTCTAATGTTAAAGGAAAACTGTACCCCCAATAATAATATAAAAATATATTGCATAAACAGCTCCTATGTAAAACCCTGCTTCATCTAAATAAACCATTTTTATATAAATATACTTTTTTAGTAGTATGTGCCATTGGATAATCCTAAATAGCAAAATGCCATTTTGAGTACTAAGGGCCGCCCCCTGGGATCATAGAATTCACAGTGCACACAAACAAGCCAAGGCACACATACATGCTAGGCCCCATCAGCCAATGAATGGGCAGAGTTCTGCCGTTTGCTCCCACACTACTTCCTGTTACAGTTAGAGCTGCATCACTTCCTGTCAGCTGATCTCTGAGGGAGCACACAGCCCATCACTAAATGGCAGCTCAAGGGAAAGGATGTAAAAGGACAATATTTACTGATATATATATTCCAGTTTGGGGAGATTCTTTAATAGGCCACTTAACATAGTTTATATTATCTGTTGGTTACATATTCATTGTGGGGGTGTAGTTTTCCTTTAAATGTTATAGTGAATGTTGATGGTTCCTGGATATACTGTACACTATTAGACTTAAACTGACCTTTTGTAGGGAGTTTGAGATCTATGTAGGTGTAACACACATCCTTTTCATTTGCATGGGCTTCCGTTGGTGCTAAAATATAAGAGAGTTTGTTACATCATTTAGCTAAGCCATGTTTATTACAGATCTTGTTTGCCCACAGGTGCCCCCTTTCTAATAATACAACTGCCAACAATACAAACGCCTCAACTTCTGCTGGAACTCAGAAATCATGCTGGGATCTATCTATAATAGGCTGAGATATGGACAGCACCCATTGATTGGGTTGACTTCTATTTTTATAGAATGTCTTATAGATGTCTTCTATGAGAGAGATAGTCTGCCCCAAACTCATCACTAAATATAAAATATTCACTTTCATTTTGGCCTATCAAAACTTCAGGAGCAAATGGACACACTGAATTGAAGCTGAGCGCCATTTTGCTTCATGGGGTAATAGGTTTCCCTATTTAATATCTAGTATAAATAAATTTAAAGCAACTGGACTTGTTTGGTAATCACTGAAGATGTTTCACTACTCATCCGAGCAGCTTCTTCTGTTCAACTGACTGGTATGGGAAGTCCTCAGCATATATACTCTCCCACTAATCCAATACAGCTGACTGGTATGGGAAGCCCTCAGCATATATACTCTTCCACTAATCCAATACTACTGACTGGTATGGGAAGCCCTCAGCATATGTACTCTTCCACTAATCCAATACAACTGACTGGTATGGGAAGCCCTCGGCATATATACTCTCCCACTAATCCAATACAACTGACTGGTATGGGAAGCCCTCAGCATATATACTCTTCCACTAATCCAATACAACTGACTGGTATGGGAAGCCCTCAGCATATATACTCTCCCACTAATCCAATACAACTGACTGGTATGGGAAGCCCTCAGCATATATACTCTTCCACTAATCCAATACAACTGACTGGTATGGGAAGCCCTCAGCATATATATTCTCCCACTAATCCAATACAACTGACTGGTATGGGAAGCCCTCAGCATATATACTCTCCCACTAATCCAATACAACTGACTGGTATGGGAAGCCCTCAGCATATATACTCTTCCACTAATCCAATACAACTGACTGGTATGGGAAGCCCTCAGCATATATACTCTTCCACTAATCCAATACAACTGACTGGTATGGGAAGCCCTCAGCATATATACTCTCCCACTAATCCAATACAACTGACTGGTATGGGAAGCCCTCAGCATATATACTCTCCCACTAATCCAATACAACCGACTGGTATGGGAAGCCCTCAGCATATATACTCTTCCACTAATCCAATACAACTGACTGGTATGGGAAGCCCTCAGCATATATACTCTCCCACTAATCCAATACAACTGACTGGTATGGGAAGCCCTCAGCATATATACTCTCCCACTAATCCAATACAACCGACTGGTATGGGAAGCCCTCAGCATATATACTCTCCCACTAATCCAATACAACTGACTGGTATGGGAAGCCCTCAGCATATATACTCTTCCACTAATCCAATACAACTGACTGGTATGGGAAGCCCTCAGCATATATACTCTTCCACTAATCCAATACAACCGACTGGTATGGGAAGCCCTCAGCATATATACTCTCCCACTAATCCAATACAACTGACTGGTATGGGAAGCCCTCAGCATATATATTCTCCCACTAATCCAATACAACTGACTGGTATGGGAAGCCCTCAGCATATATACTCTCCCACTAATCCAATACAATTGACTGGTATGGGAAGCCCTCAGCATATATTCTCTTCCACTAATCCAATACAACTGACTGGTATGGGAAGCCCTCAGCATATATACTCTTCCACTAATCCAATCACAATGGCACTATGTAACTCTTCAGAGAGGTGACATCTGAAACTCACAGAGGATTAGTGGAAGAGTATATATGCTGAGGGCTTCCCATACCAGTCAGTTGTATTGGATTAGTGGAAGAGTACATATGCTGAGGGCTTCCCATACCAGTCAGTTGTATTGGATTAGTGGAAGAGTATATATGCTGAGGGCTTCCCATACCAGTCAGTTGTATTGGATTAGTGGGAGAGTATATATGCTGAGGGCTTCCCATACCAGTCAGTTGTATTGGATTAGTGGGAGAGTATATATGCTGAGGGCTTCCCATACCAGTCAGTTGTATTGGATTAGTGGGAGAGTATATATGCTGAAGGCTTCCCATACCAGTCAGTTGTATTGGATTAGTGGAAGAGTATATATGCTGAGGGCTTCCCATACCAGTCAGTTGTATTGGATTAGTGGAAGAGTATATATGCTGAGGGCTTCCCATACCAGTCAGTTGTATTGGATTAGTGGGAGAGTATATATGCTGAGGGCTTCCCATACCAGTCAGTTGTATTGGATTAGTGGAAGAGTACATATGCTGAGGACTTCCCATACCAGTCAGTTGAACTGAAGAAGCTGCTCGGATGAGTAGTGAAATGTCTTCAATGATTACCAAACAAGTCCAGTTGCTTTAAATTTATTTATACTAGATATACCTTGATATACCATGACCTGGATGAATGAAAATCTTCATAGACATTTTCCCTATTTAACTTTATCACCCGTCGGAATCCTCGCTTCCTGATGCAAATCTCTTGCAAGGAGAAAGTATGTGGAGAATTGTTTTCCAGGTTGGGGAAAGAATTATTAAATCCTAAAGCATTGGTAAAGTTCTGTTGGGCAGAATGTTACTAACCATTGATAAAGTGCCCCCTCAGTGTATATTTTTAGCATTTTCTATGCATAAATCACTTCCCATAAAGTTTCTTGTCCAATTCCTAAGTAATAAGAAGCATCCTGATTGCTGGCAATACATTTAGCACCCAGAATTCAAAAACTTGTTTCCCCTTAAATTTACTAAATGGTCGCCTGTGACTTCTATCTTCTATCCTTCTATCCTGAGAGTTATAATATTTACTGACCATCGATATACAGATTCTGCTCGTCATTGGTTTCCGGCTGTCTTTCTGCTTCTTGTTGTCTGGGGAAAAAAATTGTACTTTTCAAATATTATTTGAACCAAAACCAAACCCACAGGGATAGTTTGCCCATGGTCTATGATTTTTGAAGCACATATCCTCAAGTATCTGATGGTTATCAGGGAATTATGGGGCAGAGATCAGCTCTTCAAAAAATTATGCATAAGAACTAATTTATACACAATTTTGATTTGCAGATGGATGCCAAGCAGCCATTTTTTATGGTTTGCCTGTTGCTTTAAAAGTCAAAACTGGAGAAATAGTAGAGACTGTTGTAGAGAGCCCAGTAAATTAGGTGACCTAGAAAAATGCTTATTTTTAATGCAGCAATATTTGGGCCTTCTTGCTCTGGGTTATTCAAAGCAATATTTTGTCCCCACTAGTACTGGCAAAGGGCTCAGTGCAATTTCCAATGGATAGGGACCCAAGATTTCCAATGGGTAGGGACCCAAGATTTCCAATGGGTAGGGACCCGAGATTTCCAATGGGTAGGGACCCGAGATTTCCAATGGGCAGGGACCCGAGATTTCCAATGGGCAGGGACCCGAGATTTCCAATGGGCAGGGACCCGAGATTTCCAATGGGCAGGGACCCGAGATTTCCAATGGGCAGGGACCCGAGATTTCCAATGGGCAGGGACCCGAGATTTCCAATGGGCAGGGACCCGAGATTTTCAATGAGCAGGGACCCGAGATTTCCAATGGGCAGGGACCCGAGATTTCCAATGGGCAGGGACCCGAGATTTCCAATGGGCAGGGACCCGAGATTTCCAATGGCCAGGGACCCAAGATTTTCAATGGGTAGGGACCCAAGATTTCTAATGGATAGGGATCCAAGATTTTCAATGGGTAGGGACCCAAGATTTCTAATTGGTAGGAACCCAAGATTTTCAGTGGCTAGGGACCCAAGATTTCCAATGGGCAGGGACCCAAGATTTTCAATGGCTAGGGACCCAAGATTTCCAATGGGCAGGGACCCAAGATTTCAAGTAGTGGCCTTGGATATTTCTAGGGTCCCTAGCCAATTCCAAAAATAATTCACAGAGTCCTAACTCTATGCAACTTGTAGACATATATCCTTTTGTTGGGGACATTTGGATCTATGGGTCCTTATGTAAATTGGAATTAAAAGTATAATTAGCCAATTATATATATACTGTATATATACCCCCCAGCCACCCCCTTCAATTTTTGTTAATTAGATAGGTGGAGTTAGTAAAAAAAACAATGATAATGAATCAAATTCTGCAACTACTCACCTTATACGAGCATTACTATTTGAACCACCTGAAAAGACAATAAAGGGCAATGTACCTTTTTAGAAGCTCACAGTGTAAACAGTGTTTAGGCAGCAAATGAGTTCTAGAACATACAACATAGGAAGGCATATTTTCCATCTGCTTCTTATTCTACCTTTTCCTGGAACAGTTGCCATGAATCTGGCATGACCTGCAGATGTGTTTTTCACTTTATCTGTGGTATAGGCAAGGAGCTATCAACTGATATGGCCCCACACCTTACATGGAAGCCAAGTGTTGATAGCTGGGTTCTCCATATTTAAAGGAGGTATTACTAGGGCACACCAGGCTTGTGTATGCAAACTATTACTTTCTCTTTCCCAGATTGGGCTCGTGGACAATTGACGGATCAGATAACAAAGCACTTAAGTCAAATTGAGAAGTCTATGGTAGCAAATTTTGGACTAGGAAACAGCACATATATACAAATGAAGCACTGGCAATCCCAAATGGTTTCTGTTATCCATTCATTAATTTTATTAAATGGCTCATAAATACGATAAAGCATTTAAAAAAAAAAAGATGTTCAGCTATCCCAACCAAATTTGATATCTCCAGAAATCTTTTTGAATTACTAGAGCTCCATCTATACTTGTACAGGGATATTACATGCTGTTTCTAATAGTGAATAGTTCATGCACTGGGTCCACTCCCAGCAAATTTTAGATATGTACTGTAGCTCAAATGATCCACCATTTCCCACCATACTACTTTGACATAATATAAATCATAGTCCATCAAGGATAATGATGTGCTGTTACCTGAAGTTGCTGGGCAAAAGTGGCAGCTGAAGAAAGATAAGGAAGCGGCAATTTTGAACTTGTAGAGAAGAAGAACCACAAAAATAATGAGGATCGGCAATGCCAAAGTGATACCTATGCCCACCACTGCGTAGCTCCTCTCTATTAAAAGAAGGTACATAGCATTAATCATTAGGTTGGGTCTCCTGTAACAAGTTGTAGATGTAATAATGATTCGAGTAAATTGTATGTCAGAATTCACATAACCCAATAGGTCCTACCTGTGATAGTTATGGTGACAATGTTGCTTTCAGCAGTGAATATCCTGTTGGGAGACAGCTGGTTGCTGGCCTGGCACTGGTATACTCCTGTATGATACCATTGCACAGAATTTATACACAGCACCTTCTCAGATTCAAACTCCACCTGGTACGATCCTGAGATAGGAACCTGGTCTACGTTCTCATTATTGTAAACCCAAAGTAATGAGGGACTGGTGCCTTTTGCCACAGAACAGGTCAAACACAGGCTGTTCTCCGCCCTGACTTCAAGAACGTCCATTCCAGGACTAATAGTAACATTTGCCACCGGTTCTGTTGGAAGAACAATACTGTTATTCTGTTGCACAACCTGTATGTAGAGTATAGCATTAGGCTTTGGCTATGGGAAGTCCTCTTCAAGTATTCCAGTCATGGTAAAATGCATGCAGATTTGTTTATTGACCCCATTCAACTTTCTTGCCCCCAAACATGCTTCTTTTTCTGCAATTTAATTTACCAAGCAGGCATTACAGTATGATGTAGCCTTTGCAGTTATCATAAGCTCTATCTGTAGGTGGTTGGAGGCACTTACCCATCACAGACAAGGTGACTCCCTCGCTGTATCTCAAAGTGCTGGAGACATCATTCCGTACTGCACAGAGATAGGGACCAGCCATGGTGAGAGAAGTGATGGTCACATTGAGTTGAGTTGCTGCTTTCTGGGGCCCTTTGATGCTTCCTATGATATCTTCCATGTGATAAAACTGATATTCCTTGGGGAAGGAGCGACTCTTGGACTCACAGAGAAGATTCACTGTATCACCCACTGCGACTTCTTTGGGACTGACTCTCAGCAGAGGTATCCTGACTTTAACAG
The DNA here is from genome assembly GCF_000004195.4 of Xenopus tropicalis. Taxonomy (NCBI): domain Eukaryota; kingdom Metazoa; phylum Chordata; class Amphibia; order Anura; family Pipidae; genus Xenopus; species Xenopus tropicalis. Next base: position 139,983,698 of record NC_030684.2, read on the forward strand.
GAGGAAGAGAAGATACAAATTTGTGTCATATATGATTCTATGACACATGGAATTCAGCTATAAATAACATAAATGACTGTTTACTAGATAATGGAGCTTACCTATGAGATATATCAAATAAGATCACAAAACTTCTCCTACTTACCACTGACAGAGATCCAGGTGTTGGTGCTTCTGATGGAAACCTTAGTATCTTCTGTAGTAACAATGCACTGATATTCTCCACCGTAACCTTCAGGAACAGCTTCCACCACAAAATGCTGCTCTTGAGAACTTGCCCTTTTCTCTTCACAGGCCGTTCTTTTATGTTTACACCATGAAAATATCAATGATCCAACCCATTTGTCCACAGAGCAGAACACCTCCAGCTTCTCTCCGGCATAGACCTGCCCTTGGGGTGGTTCAAGCCTCACTGTGACCTCAGAAGCTTGTTGGGCTGGACAAAAAGAACAGACATACGTTGATATTATATAGACTTTTTATAATAATGAAACTTTTCGTAGAGCAGATTGTTGATTTAACAAGCATGGTATAAGTATAGGATGAGCATTTATTTTCTTTTAGCTGACTTATTTGGTTACATATCCTTCCAACACATATACAGGAGCTGGAATTAGTCATAAAGCACCTACAGTTTATTGGAACTCTCTGGAACATGGACCTCTTGATATATTACAGGTTCTTTGGTTCTTGCTTTTTCCAGAAAATGGTTTGTTTGTTGTATTCAACAACCAGCAGAGATATGACGTATTTATTACAGGTGTGGATCAAGTACAGGTACTGTTTTATTATTACAGAGAAAAGGGAATAATTTAACCATTAAATAAACCCAATAGGGCTATTCTGCCCCAATAAGGGGTAATTATATCTTAGTTGGGATCAAGTACAGGCACTGTTTTATTATTACAGAGAAAAGGGAATCATTTAACCATGAAATAAACCCAATAGGGCTGTTCTGCCCCCAATAAGGGGTAATTATATCTTAGTTGGGATCAAGTACAGGTACTGTTTTATTATTACAGAGAAAAGGGAATCATTTAACCATTAAATAAACCCAATAGGGCTGTTCTGCCCCCAATAAGGGGTAATTATATCTTAGTTGGGATCAAGTACAGGTACTGTTTTATTATTACAGAGAAAAGGGAATCATTTAACCATTAAATAAACCCAATAGGGCTGTTCTGCCCCCAATAAGGGGTAATTATATCTTAGTTGGGATCAAGTACAGGTACTGTTTTATTATTACAGAGAAAAGGGAATCATTTAACCATTAAATAAACCCAATAGGGCTGTTCTGCCCCCAATAAGGGGTAATTATATCTTAGTTGGGATCAAGTACAGGTACTGTTTTATTATTACAGAGAAAAGGGAATCATTTAACCATTAAATAAACCCAATAGGGCTGTTCTGCCCCAATAAGGGGTAATTATATCTTAGTTGGGATCAAGTACAGGTTCTGTTTTATTATTACAGAGAAAAGGGAATCATTTAACCATTAAATAAACCCAATAGGGCTGTTCTGCCCCAATAAGGGGTAATTATATCTTAGTTGGGATCAAGTACAGGTACCGTTTTATTATTACAGAGAAAAGGGAATCATTTAACCATTAAATAAACCCAATAGGGCTGTTCTGCCCCCAATAAGGGGTAATTATATCTTAGTTGGGATCAAGTACAGGTACTGTTTTATTATTACAGTGAAAAGGGAATCATTTAACCATTAAATAAACCCAATAGGGCTGTTCTGCCCCAATAAGGGGTAATTATATCTTAGTTGGGATCAAGTACAGGTACTGTTTTATTATTACAGAAAAATAGGATATCATTTTTAAAAATTAGAATTATTTTATTATAATTAAGTCTATGGGAGATGGCCTTCCCGTAATTCAGAACTTTCTGCATAACGGGTTTCCAAATAGCGGTTCCTATACAAGTATATGCTAACAGAAGCCAGGAGCACAGGAAACAAAAAGGGACTACTAGAAATATTAAGAATATTGATGAATGTGTAAGGGGACAAAAGCACTTTGGAGAGATTCGTAAGGAATTTTAATTTGGATGGGTTTACACTTCATGTACAATAGCTGAACTGAGAATATAGCCCTTTTTTTATCTTTTCATCAGTCATGAAAGAACTCAAATGATTAGAACCATGCATTTAATCAGTTAAAGAGATCTTTCCAACAAGAAGGACTCATATAACAAAATTGGAAAAAATTTTACCATGTGGATTATTCAGCTTACAGTACAGTTTCTTAAATAAATAAATAAATATATATATATATATATATATAGGCCTGCTATCTTAAAGGGGACATGTCACCCTAAGAAATAATTCCAAATTTAGTTCTATCATGTTAGTCAAGCAACTAAACTTCACTTTCACTGTAGAAATAATATAAATCTTGTTTCCTTCAGCCTTGGAATTACACAATAACAGCCAGCAGGCAGGCGCCATTTTGTGGGCACTGTTAGTAAGGCAAGCTTTGTATCACCCCAAATTCTTGTGTATGTGCCAGAATGGGGGACCTGATGCCCAGGCTCATGCACTGGCTACACAATTAGATGGTAAGAAGGGAGGGGAAAGTTAGATGTGCAGTTACATCTAGTGCTAAATGGAAAGTGAAAGAAAATGTAGACCCACCTCTATAGAGGCGGGGCAGGCAATATATGATTGACAGGTAGGATTTTGAAATGCCTTTATAATGGGTATGGATGTGTTAATAAAAAAAAATTTGGGTTTGAAAAGGACTTTCAACTTACAGCTTTTTATATCTGGGTGACAGTTCCACTTTAAAGAATAAAGAAAAGATAGCAACAGGTAGGATGTTGTATACAGAAGTATGTGTAACTGAATGTAATAGTTTTCATAAAAATATTATTCATAAACACTGGGATCAGTCAGATCCCATACCTGGCCAGACTCACCATAATCCGTTTAGGATAATTTATAGGAGAGCTCTCTTTACTATATCAGTGAAGGAAATGGTGTACAGAAAGAAGATCTTAATATATCCTGGCAAAAGGAAATTAACTGGAACTGAAGGGACTGAACTGAATAAAAAGGTTGGGGTCTATCCGGATCCAAGTTGGGACTGGGCACCTACAGAGACTGTACCAGGAGTGGATAGACTGCACGGGTTCCTCAGGGCAGGATAATCAGTTATCCATAAAGTTGTTCTTTGCTTTATTTATTTATTTGCTGCAAACTGTGTGTGATTATTCCTAGTAGAAATCCCCTTGTGCTCCTCAGTGTCCACTAGGGGGCGGCACTGCGCTAAAATCCCAGTTCCCAGTACCCTCTTATGCAAAGAGTATTCATGCTCTTCTGAACTAAACAGCCCAGAGAAGTGAGTGTAATCTAATTGAGTGTGCCAAGAAAGGGTTCCACAAGTTTTAAGATTATCTTTATTATCAATCCTCCACAATTTCTTGGAAGTATTTTGCTTTGATTGGGATTTTTCCCAATTATTTTAGCATCATTTTTGCCTAAAATTGTTTATCATAAATAGACTTTACTCTATATTTTTGTTGGGATTTATAAAAGTCAATGTATTAATATTTGTAGTCAGGGATTGATAATTAGTCAGCTAATTGAGTGTTCCCACAATTTATTCATGAGTTATTAATCAGCGTTGAGCAATTCACATTTTTTAGAAATAATTTTTTGGAATAAATCAAATAATTTCAAGATTTCATCAGATTGAACTGGGATTGGTCAGAAGTTTCTGTTCTCTAGTGCAGACCTTGATGTCACTCAACTGTAATTCTACATTTTTTTTATCTTAAATTTTACTGAAAACTTAAATCTCCTCCATTTATTGGAGATGACACCATTTGCTTTCTTATTCTTTAAAGGAGAAGGAAAGTCATTTTGGCGTTTTACTACCAATAGATTCGCCACAATAGTGCAAGCTAGAAGGCTATATTTATTCTGCAGAAAGCTTTACTGTCTCCTGAGTAACAGCCCTAGAAGCTCCCTCTGTTTGTTTAAGATAGCAGCTGCCATTTTAGCTTGGTCTCAGTAGCTTCCTGCTGCAGCTCTGGCTGCTGGTAGCTCAGATTACACAGAGTTGTTAGTGGGTGCAATTTCTAATGGGAGGGGGAGCAAATTCTGATGGGAGGAGGAGAAGGGCAGGGTAGGGTGAGAGAGGAGCAAACTGAGCAGACTCGTGCCCGTGCCTTGAAGGATGTTTCTGAGAAAGGAAGTCTGACACAGAAGACCATGTGACACAAAAGAAGAAAATAAATCCTGTGTTTCTTTTGATAGAGGACTCAGAGCAGAGTTTCTGTGAGTGCTTATGGCTGTATTTACATAGACCTTTCTGATGAAGCTTACTTAATTAACCATGTTAAAGTTATTTCTCTCTGACCCAATATGGGTGACGTTTGTTTTTCAGTAGTGAACTGAACACCAGACTTTAGTACCAAATGAACCATGATATGATAGCCCAGCTGTAAGCCATGCCAATGATGAGTTGGAATCTGCGAGAGGGTAGTCTCAGGCATTGCCCAAGGTGAGCCAACTGCTCACAGTGGGTCTTTTAAAGCCTTATTAACATGAACCATCCTACCTTCAGCAGGATCCTAGCTCAGATGGTGAGGGTGCTCCTGTTATGCTTCATCACTTCACATTTTAGTTTTAAGTAAATTTTTGAATCAGGTAACCTATCAGTGCAAAGCTTTGCTCACCTGTCACCTGGATATTAATCTCATTGCTCCTCTTCTGCACCATGTTGTTTTTCATTCTAACCTCACAGGTATAACTCCCAGAATCCTCAAGCTGAGCTGAGGGGACTCCATATTGGTTGGATAAACTGAATCCCTGCACATTGTGCCCATTTCTGTAGAAAGCAAACTGCAGCTCTGTAGTCTCTCTGTGTGGGCTGAGCTCTGTGTCACATGTTATGGTCATGTGATCTCCTTCAGTCACCTGATTTGGACTTACTTTCATCACTGGTTTGGAGAAGAGCTCTAGAACCAGAACAGCATGATCAAATTATAATATCAAATAGCATTGTTTATAGATGCTGGTACTTTAAGCACCACCATCCCTTTAGTTGTTTGCTATAAATTCCAAGAAAAACCATGAAGTTTATGGATACTACTCTCCTAGTCAGTTAAGGAGGAAGAGAACTCTGCATAGTAGCATCTGGAACAGCTGGTCTACTGGCTAGCACAATAGTGCACAATTGCTGTTGAAAGTCATAATATAAGCAGTGCAAAACTGCTAAAATTGTGAAAACAAAAAATTTAAAAATCTATGAAATTGCAAATGGGTTTAGACAACCCCCCCTATGTAATAAAAGGCACTAATTATCAGTGGTGCTTAGCTAGGTTTGCCCAGGAGCAGTATTGCATAACCCTAAGAGGCTCAATAGTCAGCCATGTCCATAAACATTTTAGATATGATGAATAAAGGATATAGCTCACAACACTAAAAAAAAAGTAATAAAAGTTTACTTATCCTTTATGTCATCTGACCTATCAGTGCAAAGAATTGCTCACCTGTCACCTCGATATTGATCTCATTGCTCCTCTTCTGCACAGTCTGACTTTTTGTTCTAACCTCGCAGGTATATTTCCCAGCATCCTCCGGCTGAGCTGAGGAGACTCCATATTGGTTGGATGAACTGAATCCCTGCACATTGTGCCCATTTCTGTAGAAAGCAAACTGCAGCTCTGTAGTCTCTCTGTGTGGGCGGAGCTCTGTGTCACATGTTATGGTCATGTGATCTCCTTCTGTCAGGTGATTTTGACTCGCATTCACTATTGGTTTGGAGAACAGTTCTAGAACCCAAAAATGTTTAAAACAATGTCAGATATTGTTGCTTATAGACCATGGTACTTAATGGGCACCATCATAGGAAGATTGTTTGCACCACCAGGTACAGGCTAATAGGGCCCACACTCTAGTTAGTGGAACAATACTTTTTTTGCCCAAACATTGCTCATAGTTAGTTAATCATGACAACATGATTTTTTTAACAGACTTAAGTTATGGAGATCCAAATTACAGAAAGATCCGTTATCTGGAAAAACCCTGAATATTCTGTATGACAGGTCCCATACCTGTACTTATAATGAGTTTCTGTTTGAAATCTATAGTTGCAGAAAGTAAATTAATGCTTAAGGTAAATAATTCAGAATTATTTACTGTAATAATGGAAAAAACATTTGCCAAAAAATGTGAGAACCTGCTTAAAAATTTGCAAAACGCATAAAAAAATCATGAAATGCGCTTGTCCTGGATTCCGTGTGACTTTTTTCTATGTGCGCGACTCTTTTCTCACTCCATGTACATTAATGTCAAAGGACATTGTTCCTCTGAATTTTTTGTTGCAGGGAATTTTCAGCGCTGTTTTGTGAAAAAAATGAGCTGATAGTGAAATGCGGAATTTGCACGACGAATCCACGCCAGGTGAAAAAATTCACGGCAGGAGTAGAAAGGAATACATAAAACCCTAATAGAATTGTATGTTTATAAAATGAAACAAAAACAGCAACAAGGAGATAAGTCAGAACTAGTAATGAGTAGTGATGGGTGAAAAAATTAGGAAGGCATGGATTTGCGGCGAATTTGCGCGTTTCGCCATTGCCGGATCTCTTCGCGAAACAGAGACAAAATTTGCTGCTGGAACATGCGCCGTGCGGCCAAAAATTGTCGCCCACATCTCTCATCAATAGAATTGTCGCACGTCAAACGTATTGTCGCATGCAACAGGTTCTTTTTTTCCCAGAAAAATTTGGGAATCTTCAAAAGATTCACGAAACGGCGAAAAATTTGTGAATCGGGAAAATGTTGTGCGGCAAAAAAAAAATTGTCACCCGCGGCAAAAAAAACTGTTGCCCACGCCAATTCTTTTGACGCACGAGTACAGGCATGGGATCCCTTATCCGGAAACCCATTATCCAGAAAGCTCCGAATTACGGAAAGGCCGTCTCCCATAGACTCCATTTTAATAAAATAATATTTAATTTAAAAACTGATTTCCTTTTTCTCTGTAGTAATAAAACAGTTCCTTGTAATTGATTCCAACTAAGATATAATTACCCCTTATTGGGGCAGAACAGCCCTATTGGGTTTATTTAATGGTTAAATGATTCCCTTTTCTCTGTAATAATAAAACAGTACCTGTACTTGATCCCAACTAAGATATAATTACCCCTTATTGGGGCAGAACAGCCCTATTGGGTTTATTTCATGGTTAAATGATTCCCTTTTCTCTGTAATAATAAAACAGTACCTGTACTTGATCCCAACTAAGATATAATTACCCCTTATTGGGGGCAGAACAGCCCTATTGGGTTTATTTCATGGTTAAATGATTCCCTTTTCTCTGTAATAATAAAACAGTACCTGTACTTGATCCCAACTAAGATATAATTACCCCTTATTGGATGCAAAACAATCCTATGGGGTTTAATTAATGTTTTATTGATTTTTTAGTAGACTTAAGGTATGGGGATCCAAATTACGGAAAGACCCCTTATCCGGAATACCCTTGGTCCCGAGCATTCTGGAAAATGGGTCCTATACCTGTATTCTTTTGACACGGCAACAATTCTTTTGACGCCCACGCCAATTTATTTGACGCACGAGTATTCTTTTGACACCGCAACAATTTTTGGGCGCGCAGCAAATTTTTCCATGGCTATTTTTCTCATCCGTTTCGCGAAACGCATATATTCGGTGCGAATCAGTGCCTGCACATGAAATACATTGCAGTCGTGTCAAAAAAGTTTTAGTTGCATCAACAAAAGTTGTGCGGTAGGTGCGCTAAGCAAATTTTTGCCTTTTTGCAAATTTTTCTGCAAAGTTTCTGACTCGTCGCTATTCAGAACTACACAATAAATATTTAAGATGGGAATTATACAGGTTTACCTCTCACAGAAATATATGCTTGGCTAGAGTAACTATAATATATCAGAAGGTGTTTCACTTGTCGGGTACAACTGTACGAGCCACTCATTGCCATGTTTGCCGTTCCAACCAGAAATTTGCCATCAGAGGGGGAGGAGGCTATAACCTCATTGCCCCGGTACAGCACAGCATTTCTGGCAGAATACCCAGGGTACCCTGCACAGGCCACATATAGATCATCCCCTTCATACACATAGAGGGGTACTTTCAGGGCGAGCCAATCTGAAACCAAAAACATTACAAATGATGAACTTTCATGTACAACGTGAGCCTCAATTTAAGAAATAAATGAAATTCCATGTCGAGCAGATGAAAGGTTTAAGATAAATATTAAGTATAAAAATGGATCTGTCAGTACAAAAAGAGAGCAGAGGCCACAGCTTATTGATATTCAAGTGAAAAGGGTGGAATGGGCCAAAATGGTTGTTGAATCAGCCACCAATAGAATTTTTTTAGAAAAACGGGACTTGTCGAAATCGTTAGAACACCTTAAGTGGCCATACACCGTAAGAGCCACTCATTTGGCGAGATCGCCAAGTTAGCGGATCTTCTCCCAATATGCTCACCTACAGATGGACAATATCGGGCTAATTCCATCGTTTGCCCCTAGGGTTTTTGGCAGCTTAAACCTGGCGTACTTTTTGTCATTTACATAAAGTTTTATAAATCTTGAACCTTCGTGGTTTTTTAAAAAAAAATCTCAAATTTTTGGAGAATCATCTAGACTTTTTCAAGAAAAAACAAAACAATACTGCCAAAAAACACATACGTAAATCTAAAAAAAACCCCATAAAAAATCTGACTTTTCTCAGTAAGCCTTAGTAAATGGGCCCCTTTTTATTTATTCATATTTCATTTTAAAAAGTAAAATTTTTATACGAGATTACTGGTCTCTAAGAACCTTATAGTGAGTGATATTCTGAGACAGTTTGCAATTGGTATTATTTTTTTATTATTTGTAGTTTTTTAATTATTTCACTTTTTGTTCAGCAGCTCTCCAGCTTGGAATTTCAGCAGCTACTTGGTTGCCAGGGTCCAAGTTACCTTAGCAACCAGGGAGTGGTTTGGATGAGAGACTGGTATATGAATAGGAGAGGGGCTGAATAGAAAGATAAGTAATAAAAAGTAACAATAAAACTGGAGCCTCACAGAGCAGCAGGTTTTGGCTGCCGGGGTCAGTGACCCCCATTTCAAAACTGCAAAGAGTTTAAAGAAGAAGGCAAATAATGAAAAATAATATAACAAATAAATAATGAAGACCAATTGAAAAGTGGCTTAGAATAGGTCATGTTATAACATACTAAAAGTTTGGTTAAAGGTAAACCACCCCTTTAAAGAAGAGTCTCAACTTTAAAACATTTCCCTTTATACTTGTGTTTGATTTTTTTCTTGCATGAGTAAGAGGAGTGAAAGGGTTCGCCAAAGTTAGTGCGGGATCATTTTAGTTATTTTTTGGTATTTGCAGTGTTTGACCACTAGTTGGTAGTATTGGGTAAGGTTAAGATAGGTTAAGTAGTTTTAGTTGTAGTATTAGTGCCTGGCCACTAGGGGGAAGACAAAAGGGAAACGTCTAGAAGTTCTAGAAGGGCTAGAGGGTATAAAAGGAGAGTAAGAGAGGGTGTGGCTGTCCTTGGGCAATGGGAAACATCTGCAGCAGCATTAGGAGGCCCTGAAGACACTGGAGAGAGAAGGAACAGTGAGAAGTAGGTAGACACCAGGTGTAAGTATTGTAGAGTAGCTAGAATTTGGGTTAGCTTATCTTAAGAGCTCATCCTAGGGCATGTGAAACAGGCAAGGGCAGTTAGTATGGGCATCCCGCGCCCCACCAAGGAGAAAAAAGAGGTTAGCACCTCGGTGGGTACCCCGCAAGTTAGGGACCAGGTGTGTAGTTCAGGGTATAGTGAGGGCCCTGCTGTGCTTCCAGCTAATGTCTGAGAGGCTGTTTGGAGGGACCTAAGAGCACCAGGAAAGTCTGGTACCATTGGGCTAAGCTTTATAATCGGGGGAGTGGCGTCCCCCTGAGGAAATGTACTGGAGGCTGAAGGTGATAGGGGCAAATGAACAGAGGGAAGAGTGACTCCTTGGGACTGTGTACAGGGGTAAGTTAACCCACTTGGTGCAATTAACATCTGCTGCTTGTGTGTAAAGTTCTGCCTGTTCTGCGTCCATGTAAGTTGGAATAAACATAGTGTGTGTTGCAACTCCCTGCACCCTGGTGTTTCTCAGTGTGGGTGATGTAATCAAGAGGGGATTACTGCCTACATATATATGACTTATTTACTTTCACATTTTCATTGTCTTGGGCAAATTGCTTTTCAGAGTTTTGGGTCGTCTCCACCTTTATCTCCTCAATTCTCTCAATTTCCTCAACTTCTCTCGGCTATAGCCTCTCTCCATACACGCCGCTGCCATAGGAGTGATATCTTGGCTTCTCCAGGGGATTACAGCATGAAGGAACTCGCGCCAATGAAACAATGGCGCTGTGACTTTTAGGCTTGGGACTCCAGTTCTATGCTCCTTGAACCTTTTGTATTTTATATAAATGAGTAATTTCCATTTCCTGGACAGATAGGAACACAACGTAGCAGTCCTTCGGCAGCTGTATGCATAGGGGATCATGGGAAGTACTGACGGAGATGGAGAATTACCACTGGGCAAGGCCGGGAAGCCAAGGTAGTTGCCATCCACTTCAATGGCAGACAATCAGTGGCGGCATTTCAACGCTACACCAGCGGAGCAACCACTACATAGTCTTTAGGAAAATGACTCCAAAACCATAGAAAATATTATTATGATAAATTTAGAAAGTGATTTATTTAATTGTTAATATGGAAAAGGTGTATTGTTGGGCTTTTCGATCAACTGAGCAGTTAGGATCAAGACAAAGGGGGTTATTTCTGCTGGGTAATTGCAGCTTTCTGCCCTCAGAACACAGAGACCTGCATTTGCCCTGTGAATACAGTGTTACCTGCTTTTAGCAGCTTTGCTTTCATAAGGGGTGGGCAGAGGCTGGCATTTAGGTATCTCTATTACCACTCCCACCTATCCACTAACTTATACGTCATTCAGTTGTTTAAGTTAGCACTGGATGAAAAAAATCTGAGAAGGAAAGGAAACCCGAGAACTTTGAGATGGTTGATATGGAAATATTACCCCATTATTCTCCTGCTTGTTCCCCTCGGCTAATCAGCAATCTAATCATTCTACGTTTGCTAATCTGTCAGTTTATCTGCATTTATTCCAACTGATGGAAAAATGGAATACAATATATATTATTCTATATAATTCTGCATGTGATTGGTCTCCGTAGTCAGGCTGCATCCTGGGTCTCTTCCTACCTCTCTAACCATTCATTCACTGTCTCCTACGCTAACAAAACCTCATCTCCAGTTCCTCTTAATGTGGGGGTACCCCAAGGCTCTGTACTTAATGTGGGGGTACCCCGAGGCCCTGTACTTAATGTGGGGTACCCCAAGGCTCTGTACTTAATGTGGGGGTACCCCAAGGCTCTGTACTTAATGTGGGGGTACGTTGGGCCGTTGTTGTTCTCCCTTTACATGCTGTCTGTGGGAGATCTTATCCATTCATATCAACACCACTGTCAAAACCTGTCACTTTTTCTTACGCAATATTGCCAAAATCCGTCCCTTTCTTTCTACTGTAACAGCTAAGCTGCTCATGCATGCTCTCATCCTATCCCAACTGGGCTACTGTAACCTGCTACTAACCGGCCTCCCTAACTCCCATCTTTCCCCCCTACAGTCTATATTAAATACTGCTGCCAGAATTCTCCTCCTCTCTTCCCTTGTGTCTCCGTACGTTCCTGGCCGACTCCTCTGCTCCTCACTCGATCTCTTCCCTTGTGTCTCCGTACGTTCCTGGCCGACTCCTCTGCTCCTCACTCCATCTCTTCCCTTGTGTCTCCGTACGTTCCTGGCCGACTCCTCTGCTCCTCACTCCATCTCTTCCCTTGTGTCTCCGTACGTTCCTGGCCGACTCCTCTGCTCCTCACTACATCTCTTCCCTTGTGTCTCCATACGTTCCTGGCCGACCCCTCTGCTCCTTACTACATCTCTTCCCTTGTGTCTCCATACGTTCCTGGGCGACTCCTCTGCTCCTCACTCCATCTCTTCCCTTGTGTCTCCGTACGTTCCTGGCCGACTCCTCTGCTCCTCACTCCATCTCTTCCCTTGTGTCTCCGTACGTTCCTGGCCGACTCCTCTGCTCCTCACTCCATCTCTTCCCTTGTGTCTCCGTACGTTCCTGGCCGACTCCTCTGCTCCTCACTACATCTCTTCCCTTATGTCTCCGTACGTTCCTGGCCGACTCCTTCCTTCCTCGCAGAGCAACCATTTGGTTGCACCCCCACTACTGCTGCTGTTTCCCACCTTAACCCTTTCTGCCTTGCTGCCCCTCACATTGGGAATGCCCCCCCTGATTTCCTACGGAGAGAATCCTCCCTCAGTCTTTTTAAAACTAAACTTAAAGACTCCCTATTGGAGCACTCACCCAGCACCTGATCTGGGAACTGGCACTTATATTGTAATGTCACCCACTGTGACCTATAGCACTTATATTTGCCTATTTGTGTCTGTAAGTTACCCTCCCATATAGATTGTAAGCTCTACGGGGCAGGGACCTCCTTCCTCTTGTGCCTTTGACTCTTACCCTCCCATATAGATTGTAAGCTCTACGGGGCAGGGACCTCCATCCTCTTGTGTCTTTGTCTCTTACCCTCCCATATAGATTGTAAGCTCTACGGGGCAGGGACCTCCTTCCTCTTGTGCCTTTGTCTCTTACCCTCCCATATAGATTGTAAGCTCTATGGGGCAGGGACCTCCATCCTCTTGTGTCTTTGACTCTTAACTTATTGCAACTGTATTTATTTGTATTTATTGTTATACTTTGTATTGATCTTATTAACCCCCTGTTTGTATTAATGTATTCTACTGTACAGCGCTGCGTACATAAGTAACGCTTTATAAATAAACATATACATACATACATACATGAGAAGAAAACACTTACCATTACTGACTTGCAGCCTGACAGCTTCGCTCTTACTGCCGGTACCGGTTCGGCACTGATACCTTCCTCCATAGCCCACTTTGGGGTGATCAATTTTAAAACTCTTTTGATACATACGGATGAGCTGATTATCTTTATACCAGTAATAGATCTGCTCTCCTGTTCCAGAGGGATCCACATTGCAGGTGAGAGTTACAGATTCCTTGGTGAATACCGTGGACCAATTGGGATCAATGCTCACAAAGGGAATAGATGAATCTCCTGTAATAAGAGACAAAACAGTCCTACACATTCCTACTTTAGCCCTTTAACACCCAGCAACACAGTTTGTAAATGTCAACAACATACATTCTACTCTTAAATGAAGTCAGTGGAAATAAATTGTGTCCGGCACAATCATTGGCAGTTCAAAATGACACAGCAAATAATTCCCTCTGCCATTTAACATTTTATTCTTGTACCAACAAATGTATTTGTAGCTGTAATATTGGTGTGTAGGCGCCATCTCAGTGCATTGTGCCTGAGTCTGAGCTTTCAGCCAGCGCTACACATTAGAACTGCTTTCAGCTAACCTATTGTTTCTCCTACTCCCATGTAACTGGAGGAGTCCCAAGCCGGACTTGGATTTCTTACTACTGAGTGCTATTCTGATACCTACTGGGAGCTGCTATCTTGCTCCCTTCCCATTGCTCTGCTGATTGGCTGCTGGGGGTGAGGGGGGGGGGGATATCACTCCAACTTGCAGCGCAGCAGTAAAGTGTGAGTGAAGTTTATCAGAGCACAGGTCACATGGCTGTGGCACCCTGGGAAATGAAGAATATGGCTAGCCCCATGGGAAAAACAGATTACAATGCAGGATTTTGCCGGAGAAGCTCTATTAACTGATGGGGTTTTCCCATGACAGTATTGCTTTAAAAGACCTTTACAAGTTAAAAAGATCTTTGCCTCAAGCCTCATAATGACAGAACATCCAAGGCATTGTGGGAGTGGGAGAAATGGCTGAAATAAACTGTAATTTATGTATATTGAATAGTTCAGCGATGGGATAATATCAGGTATGTGCAATAAGCTCAGTGATAATTAGTATTATTGGTCCTTTAGAATAAACCCACATGTTGCTGTTTAGCAATTTGTTTAGATGTCTGGTGTATGGGCACCAGGAAGATTTTAGTTACATAGTTACATAGGGTTGAAAAAAGACCAGTGTCCATCAAGTTCAACCCATCCAAGTAAACCCAGCACACCTAACCCACACCTACCAATCTATACACTCACATACATAAACTATATATACAACCACTAGTACTAACTGTAGGTATTAGTATCACAATAGCCTTGGATATTCTAGTGTATAACTGTTGATGATAAATGGTTAAAAAGAAGTCAAATTGGTGATTGTGTGAGAGGTTCACAGGAGTTGCATAATTATATTAGAAGGACTTGCCTTGGTTTTCTGTAATCACTGCTGTAAAATGAAACAAAGGATAAATTAGAATTATATCTATACTATACATTATATACAGGAATACAATGATTCTTAGCTTTTAACAAGGGTACAGATATATAGAAACATTGGGGTAACAGTCACCCTGCTATAGTTCCAGGGGTACCCAGGGCACAAATAAGCACTCACCCGAAATCCCCCCCTAACTGGCCTTCAGGCTGGGCCCCCTTAGCCCATAACAAGGTTACAGATATATAGAAACATTGGGGTAACAGTCACCCTGCTATAGTTCCAGGGGTACCCAGGGCACAAATAAGCACTCACCCCAAATCCCCCCTAACTGGCCTTCAGGCTGGGCCCCCTTAGCCCATAACAAGGTTACAGATATATAGAAACATTGGGGTAACAGTCACCCCGCTATAGTTCCAGGGGTACCCAGGGCACAAATAAGCACTCACCCCAAATCCCCCCCTAACTGGCCTTCAGGCTGGGCCCCCTTAGCCCATAACAAGGTTACAGATATATAGAAACATTGGGGTAACAGTCACCCCGCTATAGTTCCAGGGATATCCAGGGCACAAATAAGCACTCACCCCAAATCCCCCCCTAACTGGCCTTCAGGCTGGGCCCCCTTAGCCCATAACAAGGTTACAGATATATAGAAACATTGGGGTAACAGTCACCCCGCTATAGTTCCAGGGGTACCCAGGGCACAAATAAGCACTCACCCCAAATCCCCCCCTAACTGGCCTTCAGGCTGGGCCCCCTTAGCTCATAACAAGGTTACAGATATATAGAAACATTGGGGTAACAGTCACCCTGCTATAGTTCCAGGGGTACCCGGGGCACAAATAAGCACTCACCCCAAATCCCCCCCTAACTGGCCTTCAGGCTGGGCCCCCTTAGCCCATAACAAGGTTACAGATATATAGAAACATTGGGGTAACAGTCACCCCGCTATAGTTCCAGGGGTACCCAGGGCACAAATAAGCACTCACCCCAAATCCCCCCTAACTGGCCTTCAGGCTGGGCCCCCTTAGCTCATAACAAGGTTACAGATATATAGAAACATTGGGGTAACAGTCACCCTGCTATAGTTCCAGGGGTACCCAGGGCACAAATAAGCACTCACCCCAAATCCCCCCCTAACTGGCCTTCAGGCTGGGCCCCCTTAGCCCATAACAAGGTTACAGATATATAGAAACATTGGGGTAACAGTCACCCTGCTATAGTTCCAGGGGTACCCAGGGCACAAATAAGCACTCACCCCAAATCCCCCCCTAACTGGCCTTCAGGCTGGGCCCCCTTAGCCCATAACAGGGTTACAGATATATAGAAACATTGGGGTAACAGTCACCCTGCTATAGTTCCAGGGGTACCCTGGGCACAAATAAGCACTCACCCCAAATCCCCCCTAACTGGCCTTCAGGCTGGGCCCCCTTAGCCCATAACAAGGTTACAGATATATAGAAACATTGGGGTAACAGTCACCCCGCTATAGTTCCAGGGGTACCCAGGGCACAAATAAGCACTCACCCCAAATCCCCCCCTAACTGGCCTTCAGGCTGGGCCCCCTTAGCCCATAACAAGGTTACAGATATATAGAAACATTGGGGTAACAGTCACCCCGCTATAGTTCCAGGGGTACCCAGGGCACAAATAAGCACTTACCCCAAATCCCCCCTAACTGGCCTTCAGGCTGGGCCCCCTTAGCCCATAACAAGGTTACAGATATATAGAAACATTGGGGTAACAGTCACTCTAATAAAGAAATAAAGCAAATTAAAGAGAACTCACAGAGCAGGAGTAGTAAGCGGAGAGGGGACATGGCGGCTGTACCTCAGTATATCAGACTATGGGTGCTGCTGTATAAAGGGAGACACATGCAAAACTCATTTTCACTTCCCTCTTCCTATAGCTGAGAATATATTGCTGCACATCTGTGTTTTATTTATTTATTTATTTTTTTCATTTTCTTATTTCCCTGTGTTTAAGGTAGAGATAATTCTATGGCCACTAATTCTGAAGCAAATGCTGCCAATTGCTCCTTTGTGCACCATTACTTTGTTGAGAGACACCACAGCATTACAGCAATGGGTATGAAAAACTGCCTTGGTTCCCAGTGTATTTACTTTACCATTAGTGCTATTGTGTTCTGGGGAATAACCAATCCAATACTTATCCTCAGTCTAGCACTGGGTACCCAGGGGCCACTGGAAGAAGTAGCCTCAAGGGTCCAGCACGTTGGTTGTAAGTCTCTGGAGCTTCTGGCAAATGTGTGTTCAATTTACACTTTTTGACATTTTCATCCACCATTGATTTTGAAGGGTGAGTGTGAATCTTCTCACTTTCTCTCCCTTCCTTCCTCTTTACTCCACAGAGACTTTTTAGCGAATAATAAGTCAACAACTTATTTAATATCTTAACCCCTGAAACTATATCAGGGTGAGTGTTACCCCAATGTTTCTATATATGTGTAACCTTGTTATGGGCTAAGGGGGCCCAGCCTGAAGGCTAGTTAGGGGGGGATTTGGGGTGAGTGCTTATTTGTGCCCTGGGTACCCCTGAAACTATATCAGGGTGACTGTTACCCCAATGTTTCTATATATCTGTAACCTTGTTATGGGCTAAGGGGGCCCAGCCTGAAGGCCAGTTAGGGGGGGATTTGGGGTGAGTGCTTATTTGTGCCCTGGGTACCCCTGGAACTATAGTAGGGTGACTGTTACCCCAATGTTTCTATATATCTGTAACCTTGTTATGGGCTAAGGGGGCCCAGCCTGAAGGCCAGTTAGGGGGGGATTTGGGGTGAGTGCTTATTTGTGCCCTGGGTACCCCTGGAACTATAGCGGGGTGACTGTTACCCCAATGTTTCTATATATCTGTAACCTTGTTATGGGCTAAGGGGGCCCAGCCTGAAGGCCAGTTAGGGGAGGTTAGGGGTGAGTGCTTATTTGTGCCCTGGGTACCCCTGGAACTATAGCAGGGTGACTGTTACCCCAATGTTTCTATATATCTGTAACCTTGTTATGGGCTAAGGGGGCCCAGCCTGAAGGCCAGTTAGGGGTGATTTGGGGTGAGTGCTTATTTGTGCCCTGGATACCCCTGGAATTATAGCGGGGTGACTGTTACCCCAATGTTTCTATATATCTGTAACCTTGTTATGGGCTAAGGGGGCCCAGCCTGAAGGCCAGTTAGGGGGGATTTGGGGTGAGTGCTTATTTGTGCCCTGGGTACCCCTGGAACTATAGCGGGGTGACTGTTACCCCAATGTTTCTATATATCTGTAACCTTGTTATGGGCTAAGGGGGCCCAGCCTGAAGGCCAGTTAGGGGTGATTTGGGGTGAGTGCTTATTTGTGCCCTGGATACCCCTGGAATTATAGCAGGGTGACTGTTACCCCAATGTTTCTATATATCTGTAACCTTGTTATGGGCTAAGGGGGCCCAGCCTGAAGGCCAGTTAGGGGGAGGTTAGGGGTGAGTGCTTATTTGTGCCCTGGGTACCCCTGGAACTATAGCAGGGTGACTGTTACCCCAATGTTTCTATATATCTGTAACCTTGTTATGGGCTAAGGGGGCCCAGCCTGAAGGCCAGTTAGGGGGGGATTTGGGGTGAGTGCTTATTTGTGCCCTGGGTACCCCTGGAACTATAGCAGGGTGACTGTTACCCCAATGTTTCTATATATCTGTAACCTTGTTATGGGCTAAGGGGGCCCAGCCTGAAGGCCAGTTAGGGGGGGATTTGGGGTGAGTGCTTATTTGTGCCCTGGGTACCCCTGGAACTATAGCGGGGTGACTGTTACCCCAATGTTTCTATATATCTGTAACCTTGTTATGGGCTAAGGGGGCCCAGCCTGAAGGCCAGTTAGGGGGGGATTTGGGGTGAGTGCTTATTTGTGCCCTGGGTACCCCTAGAACTATAGCAGGGTGACTGTTACCCCAATGTTTCTATATATCTGTAACCTTGTTATGGGCTAAGGGGGCCCAGCCTGAAGGCCAGTTAGGGGGGGATTTGGGGTGAGTGCTTATTTGTGCCCTGGATACCCCTGGAATTATAGCAGGGTGATGGTTACACCCCAAAATCGCAAAATGCAGCCTTTTTTAAAATCATTACAATTTTTCCCTCACAGTTTTGGAAGTTTATGGTGAAATGTGGTATTTCCTAACGAATCCATGTCTGTCAAAAAAAAATGTGATTATCATTAATGTTTACCCATTTTACATTCAGCAGAATGCACCTACACAACTGGCTTACACCAGAATCCTACATTGCGGGTTGTTCTTAATTCTAAGCAACTTTTTGGGCTTTATTATTATTATTATTATTTATAGTTTTTGAATTATTTTCAGCCTTCTTCTGCCTCTTTCCTACTTTCAAATGGGGGTCACTGACCCCGGCAGCCAAACCCTATTGCTCTGTGAGGCTCCAGTTTTATTGTTATTGTTAATTTTTATTACTTATTTTTCTATTCAGGCCTATCTTATTCATATCCCAGTCTCTCACTTATATCACTCCCTGGTTGCTAAAGTCATTTGGACCGTAGCAACCAGACAGCTGCTGAAACTCCAAACTGGAGAGCTGCTGAACAAAAAGACCAATTGCAAATTGTCTCAGAATATTACTCTCTACATCATTAATAACTTAAAAGTTAATTCAAAGGTGATCAAGCTCTTACATTTTGTCTCATTATTGGAATTAATAAAGATTCCCTTATTCTAAATCCAACTGGAGGTCTGAGGGCTGGATGTGGGTCTCTAAAGGATTGTTATGGTCCTTGGCCTGTTCTAGGGCTCCAGTCTCAAGGGTGTCAATTTTAGTACAATCTGAACCTTATATATGCTCATAGAGCTAATCAACCCACTAGGGGGGAGATTTCCTAATCCACAAATCCGAATCCCGAAAGGGAAAAAATCGGATTGGAAATGAAAATTTTGCGACTTTTTCGTCGTTGACGCGATTTTTTCATATTTGTCGCAACTTTTTTATCGCCGCTGCAACTTTTTGCGCTACTATTTCGCCGGCAACGTGATTTTTTTTCGTATTGAGCGATTGTAAACGGTGGAAAAACGGCGACGAAAAACTCGCGGAAAATATACGAAAAAGTTGCGACAGCGACGAAAAAGTCGAGGAACATACTAAAACGTTGCAACGGTGATGAAAAAGTCGCAAAAATACAGAGCATTACGAAAAAACCGCATCTGGACGCCTTCGGACTGTTCGTTGATTAGTAAATCTCCCCCTAGGTGTAGTGGTACAAGTTGGACTCTGGTTTATTATTTAAACTACTTGTTCTGAAGCAGAAGTGGGAAGGAAGGGAGAATTATAAACTGTGTTAAAGGAACAGTAACACCAAAAAATGAAAGTGTTTTAAAGTAATTAAAATATAATGTACAGTTGCCCTGCACTGGTAAAACTGGTAAGTTTGCAACAGAAACGCTACTATAGTTTATATAAATGAGCTGCTATGTCAACATGGGGGCAGCCATTGAAGCTGGGAAAAAGGAGAAAAGGCACAGGCACATAGCAGATAACAGATAAGCTTTGTAGAATATAATGGGGGTTTATCTGTTATCTGCTAAGTAACCTGTGCCTTTTCTCCTGTAAATGGCTGCCCCCGTGGCTATACAGAAGCCTTATTATATAAACTATAGTAGTCTTTCTAAGGAAAACACACCAGTTGTACCAGTACAGGGCAGCATTACACTATATAGTAATTACTTTTATACACTTTCATTTTTTGGTGTTACTGTCCCTTTAACTAAAATTGATTTTATTCCTGGTTTTCCAACTCCAACATATATATATATACAGGTATAGGACCCATTATCCAGAATGCTCGGGACCAAGGGTATTCCGGATAAGGGGTTTTTCCATAATTTGGATCTCCATACCTTAAGTCTACTAAAAAATCAATAAAACATTAATGAAATCCCCTAGGATTGTTTTGTATCCAATAAGGGGTAATTATATCTTAGTTGGGATCAAGTACAGGTACTGTTTTATTATTACAGAGAAAAGGGAATCATTTAACCATTAAATAAACCCAATAGGGCTGTTCTGCCCCAATAAGGGGTAATTATATCTTAGTTGGGATCAAGTACAGGTACTGTTTTATTATTACAGAGAAAAGGGAATCATTTAACCATTAAATAAACCCAATAGGGCTGTTCTGCCCCCAATAAGGGGTAATTATATCTTAGTTGGGATCAAGTACAGGTACTGTTTTATTATTACAGAGAAAAGGGAATCATTTAACCATTAAATAAACCCAATAGGGCTGTTCTGCCCCAATAAGGGGTAATTATATCTTAGTTGGGATCAAGTACAGGTACTGTTTTATTATTACAGAGAAAAGGGAATCATTTAACCATTAAATAAACCCAATAGGGCTGTTCTGTCCCAATAAGGGGTAATTATACCTTAGTTGGGATCAAGTACAGGTACTGTTTTATTATTACAGAGAAAAGGGAATCATTTAACCATGAAATAAACCCAATAGGGCTGTTCTGCCCCAATAAGGGGTAATTATATCTTAGTTGGGATCAAGTACAGGTACTGTTTTATTATTACAGAGAAAAGGGAATCATTTAACCATTAAATAAACCCAATAGGGCTGTTCTGCCCCCAATAAGGGGTAATTATACAGTGGTGTGAAAAACTATTTGCCCCCTTCCTGATTTCTTATTCTTTTGCATGTTTGTCACACAAAATGTTTCTGATCATCAAACACATTTAACTATTAGTCAAAGATAACACAAGTAAACACAAAATGCAGTTTTTAAATGAGGGTTTTTATTATTTAGGGAGAAAAAAAATCCAAACCTACATGGCCCTGTGTGAAAAAGTAATTGCCCCCTGAACCTAATAACTGGTTGGGCCACCCTTAGCAGCAATAACTGCAATCAAGCGTTTGCGATAACTTGCAACGAGTCTTTTACAGCGCTCTGGAGGAATTTTGGCCCACTCATCTTTGCAGAATTGTTGTAATTCAGCTTTATTTGAGGGTTTTCCAGCATGAACCGCCTTTTTAAGGTCATGCCACAACATCTCAATAGGATTCAGGTCAGGACTTTGACTAGGCCACTCCAAAGTCTTCATTTTGTTTTTCTTCAGCCATTCAGAGGTGGATTTGCTGGTGTGTTTTGGGTCATTGTCCTGCTGCAGCACCCAAGATCGCTTCAGCTTGAGTTGACGAACAGATGGCCGGACATTCTCCTTCAGGATTTTTTGGTAGACAGTAGAATTCATGGTTCCATCTATCACAGCAAGCCTTCCAGGTCCTGAAGCAGCAAGACAACCCCAGACCATCACACTACCACCACCATATTTTACTGTTGGTATGATGTTCTTTTTCTGAAATGCTGTGTTACTTTTACGCCAGATGTAACGGGACACGCACCTTCCAAAAAGTTCAACTTTTGTCTCGTCGGTCCACAAGGTATTTTCCCAAAAGTCTTGGCAATCATTGAGATGTTTTTTAGCAAAATTGAGACGAGCCATAATGTTCTTTTTGCTTAAAAGTGGTTTGCGCCTTGGAAATCTGCCATGCAGGCCGTTTTTGCCCAGTCTCTTTCTTATGGTGGAGTCGTGAACACTGACCTTAATTGAGGCAAGTGAGGCCTGCAGTTCTTTAGATGTTGTCCTGAGTTGTCTCTGCGCTCTTGGGGTAATTTTGGTCGGCCGGCCACTCCTGGGAAGGTTCACCACTGTTCCATGTTTTTGCCATTTGTGGATAATGGCTCTCACTGTGGTTCGCTGGAGTCCCAAAGCTTTAGAAATGGCTTTATAACCTTTACCAGACTGATAGATCTCAATTACTTTTGTTCTCATTTGTTCCTGAATTTCTTTGGATCTTGGCATGATTATTAAGTTATTGTTTAACAAGGGGGGCAATCACTTTTTCACACAGGGCCATGTAGATTTGGAGTTTTTTTTCTCCCTTAATAACGTAAACCTTCATTTAAAAACTGCATTTTGTGTTCAATTATGTTATCTTTGACTAATAGTTAACGGTTTTTGATGAGCAGAAGCATTTAAGTGTGACAAACATGCAAAAGAATAAGAAATCAGGAAGGGGGCAAATAGTTTTTCACACCACTGTATCTTAGTTGGGATCAAGTACAGGTACTGTTTTATTATTACAGAGAAAAGAGAATCATTTAACCATTAAATAAACCCAATAGGGCTGTTCTGCCCCAATAAGGGGTAATTATATCTTAGTTGGGATCAAGTACAGGTACTGTTTTATTATTACAGAGAAAAGGGAATCATTTAACCATTAAATAAACCCAATAGGGCTGTTCTGCCCCCAATAAGGGGTAATTATATCTTAGTTGGGATCAAGTACAGGTATTGTTTTATTATTACAGAGAAAAGGGAATCATTTAACCATTAAATAAACCCAATAGGGCTGTTCTGCCCCAATAAGGGGTAATTATATCTTAGTTGGGATCAAGTACAGGTATTGTTTTATTATTACAGAGAAAAGGGAATCATTTAACCATTAAATAAACCCAATAGGGCTGTTCTGCCCCAATAAGGGGTAATTATATCTTAGTTGGGATCAAGTACAGGTACTGTTTTATTATTACAGAGAAAAGGGAATCATTTAACCATTGAATAAACCCAATAGGGCTGTTCTGCCCCCAATAAGGGGTAATTATATCTTAGTTGGGATCAAGTACAGATACTGTTTTATTATTACAGAGAAAAGGGAATCATTTAACCATTAAATAAACCCAATAGGGCTGTTCTGCCCCAATAAGGGGTAATTATATCTTAGTTGGGATCAAGTACAAGTACTGTTTTATTATTACAGAGAAAAGGGAATCATTTAACCATTAAATAAACCCAATAGGGCTGTTCTGCCCCAATAAGGGGTAATTATATCTTAGTTGGGATCAATTACAAGGTACTGTTTTATTATTACAGAGAAAAAGGAAATCAGTTTTAAAATTGTGAATTATTTTTATTAAAATGGAGTCTATGGGAGACGGGCTTTCCATAATTTGGAGCTTTCTGGATAATGGGTTTCCGGATAAGGGATCCCATACCTGTATATATATATATAAATTGTAGTAGTCTTTCAATTAAAAATATTAGTTATATATAAATACCACTGGGTGACAATGACCAATATGAAGTCACACTGAATAGTATCTTTATAAAATAAAAAATGATATACAGACCAACTGTTTGAGCATTGTTGCAAGTTGTTAGAACAGAAGATTATAGAGAAAAGGGAGAGGTTATTGAAAGAAAGAAAAGGAAATGTAGGCGACATATAGAAGACTAAAGGTGGGGTTATAGGAACTTTGGCCCAATAAAAATTAGGGATGCACCAAACCCAGTTTTGTGGTGCAAAAAGTAACTTTTTTGAGGTTTATTATATGTCTAAATGGCTAAAAATCAGAATTTGACAATGTGCCAAGTTCAGGTAGACGTCAGTGGCAAAGGCCCCTTCCCTTTCCTTGGAGATCTTTCTTTCTAAAAACTTTAGAGATGAAGGATTTTTAACGCTGGGTTATGTCCAAAAACTTGAGTTTTTCAAATTGCCATATTATTATTAACATTTATTTATAAAGCGCCAACATATCCCGCAGCACTGTACAATAAGTGGTTTACATACATTGGGCATACAGAGTAACATATAAAGCAATCAATAACCGATACAAGAGGGGAAGAGAGCCCTGCCCAAAAGAGCTTACAATCAACATTATTATTATTATTAACATTTATTTATAAAGCGCCAACATATCCCGCAGCACTGTACAATAAGTGGTTTACATACATTGGGCATACAGAGTAACATATAAAGCAATCAATAACCGATACAAGAGGGGAAGAGAGCCCTGCCCAAAAGAGCTTACACTCTACATTATTATTATTATTATTAACATTTATTTATAAAGCACCAACATATCCCGCAGCGCTGTACAATAAGTGGGTTACATACATTGGGCATACAGAGTAACATATAAAGCAATCAGTAACCGATACAGGAGGGGAAGAGAGCCCTGCCCAAAAGAGCTTACACTCTACATTATTATTATTATTATTAACATTTATTTATAAAGCGCCAACATATCCCGCAGCGCTGTACAATAAGTGGGTTACATACATTGGACATACAGAGTAACATATAAAGCAACCAGTAACCGATACAGGAGGGGAAGAGAGCCCTGCCCAAAAGAGCTTACACTCTACAAAGAGAAAGGGTTGAGACACAAGGTGTGGGAATGGGCATGACCAGAGTTGTGAGAGGTGGGGTACAGGGTATTTAGCGGCACACTGAGGTCATGTTAAACTAGATTAGGGCAAGACAATTCTATAAAGTCGAGTCTTTTACGACTTTTCTCGCAGTGACTTTTCCTTGTGACCTTTTTTTTTAAGTAAATATTAGACATTCGGGAAAACGAGTTTAGTAAATCTGCCCCTAAGTTTGGGCAGTTTCTGCATCCCAGAAAGAAAACTTAGCATATTTTTACTGAATTTCAAACAAAAATGAATACGTTTTTGATCCTTTGTTTGCCATTGGGTAAGAATTTATGACTTTATTTTGCTTTTATTGTAGTGTTTAAACAATGATGTACATAGGTTGGTATCCACAATGATGGATAGGTTTCTGTACACATATATAAGACCAGTAAAGGATGGACTTCGGAGGCAAGAAAGCTTGCTTTGTAATACTTACTTTATACATTATATGGTTAGTCATTAATAGCGACGAGCACATTTTTTTTGGTAGGCATGGATTAGCAGCGAATTTCCGCATTTCGGCATTGCCACGCGTCAAATTGGTCGTGTCAAAGAGGACACGGTCGCATCAAAAACAGGGGGGGCCAGATCAAAAAAGGGCGCGGTCACGTAAAAAGGGCACGGTCAGGTCAAAAAAGGGCACGGGCGCGGTAAATTAGGTGCGGTCGCATCAAGTTGGGTGTGGGCACGTCAAAAACACAGACAACAAAGAAAAAGCTGTTGGCGACAAAAAAAGTGCAACAAATGCGTTTTGCTAATTTTTCCCCATTTTGCGAATTTTACGGTGAAGCAAAACGGGACAGATTCGCTCATCACTAGTCATAAAAAGGTATTATAGTGCAAAAAGGTATTATATAGTGCAAAAAGGTATTATATAGTGCAAAAAGTTTACTCATCTGATCTACTGGCTAACAGTGCCGTTATTAATGCCTTTAGTCTCAGTGGTTTCTGGCACCGCTCACTGCATATTTTGTTAAATGCCAGCTTCTCTTTTTTAGTTGGCAGTTTGACTATTTTATAATTGGAAAACCCCGATACACGCTGAACCGTTGTCCTTGACTTCTTTACATGTGAAAACGTAGCCTTGATCGTGCCTGGAGTCACTTGGTATTGAAGTTCTCATAGATGGAAGCACTGGGTTCTTCATGATTGTTGGAGGCTCTTTTGGATTTTTTCTGCACCGAAGAATATATAACTGAAACTTCATCCTGAATAAATTTAAAATGAGACAAAATTAGAAATAAACTGATTATGCACAGAACACTCAAGACTTCATTTTTGGATCCTTGGGAAATGTGCAAAGTTTTAAAAAAAAACAGCACAAAATGCCCTCTTTTCGTTTTCTTTGCACCTTGCTTTGTAGAATGCACCCTCTCAAGCTCTACTATTTGCCTTCCTAGAATGCAACATGGAGAGGCATATTTATCAAAAAATTGAATTTCAAATTTGTAAGTTTACCAACTTTCAAAAAGACTTAAAAATTTGACTTGTGACCATGGCAGTGATAAATGAAAAATAAAAACAACAACAACAAGAAACACAATAATTTGGTTAGCATAGGCATGAATTAGAGTGAGTAGTATGTAGAGGCACCCCCTAGTGATCAAAATATGGTAATGCAACCCCAATATATATATATATACTCTTGTACTACGCCATTGTATTGGATTAGTGGAAGAGTACATATGCTGAGGGCTTCCCATACCAGTCAGTTGTATTGGATTAGTGGAAGAGTACATATGCTGAGGGCTTCCCATACCAGTCAGTTGTATTGGATTAGTGGAAGAGTACATATGCTGAGGGCTTCCCATACCAGTCAGTTGTATTGGATTAGTGGAAGAGTATATATGCCGAGGGCTTCCCATACCAGTCAGTTGTATTGGATTAGTGGAAGAGTATATATGCTGAGGGCTTCCCATACCAGTCAGTTGTATTGGATTAGTGGAAGAGTACATATGCTGAGGGCTTCCCATACCAGTCAGTTGTATTGGATTAGTGGAAGAGTATATATGCTGAGGGCTTCCCGTACCAGTCAGTTGTATTGGATTAGTGGAAGAGTACATATGCTGAGGCCTTCCCATACCAGTTAGTTGTATTGGATTAGTGGAAGAGTACATATGCTGAGGGCTTCCCATACCAGTCAGTTGTACTGGATTAGTGGAAGAGTATATATGCTGAGGGCTTCCCATACCAGTCAGTTGTATTGGATTAGTGGAAGAGTATATATGCTGAGGGCTTCCCATACCAGTCAGTTGTATTGGATTAGTGGAAGAGTACATATGCTGAGGCCTTCCCATACCAGTTAGTTGTATTGGATTAGTGGAAGAGTACATATGCTGAGGGCTTCCCATACCAGTCAGTTGTATTGGATTAGTGGAAGAGTACATATGCTGAGGGCTTCCCATACCAGTCAGTTGTATTGGATTAGTGGAAGAGTATATATGCTGAGGGCTTCCCATACCAGTCAGTTGTATTGGATTAGTGGGAGAGTATATATGCTGAGGGCTTCCCATACCAGTCAGTTGTATTGGATTAGTGGAAGAGTACATATGCTGAGGGCTTCCCATACCAGTCAGTTGTATTGGATTAGTGGAAGAGTACATATGCTGAGGGCTTCCCATACCAGTCAGTTGTATTGAATTAGTGGAAGAGTACATATGCTGAGGGCTTCCCATACCAGTCAGTTGTATTGGATTAGTGGAAGAGTATATATGCTGAGGGCTTCCCATACCAGTCAGTTGTATTGGATTAGTGGAAGAGTACATATGCTGAGGGCTTCCCATACCAGTCAGTTGTATTGGATTAGTGGAAGAGTACATATGCTGAGGGCTTCTCATACCAAGCTGCTCAGATGAGTAGTGAAATGTCTTCAGTGATTACTTAACAAGTCCAGTTGCTTTAAATTTATTTATACTAGATATACCATGACCTGGATGAATGAAAATCTTCATAGACATCTTGTACTACTCAGTTTTAGTTAAAAATGAATTTATTTCAATCCAATAAAACCGTTAACCACCAGCATTGCTGCGACACACTGCCATGGTCACAAGTGCTAATCCAGAATTATATCCCCGTTATACCAAGACCAAACTGTTATTTTAGAGAAAAGGACCCAAGGTGTACTCTCATCTATACTTGTTAACCCATAAAGAGTATTAATATAGACCTGTTGAAATACTCACATTATTTCTGACTGGAGAAGAAGAAGCTAAAAGAAAATATTTTAGAAGTTAACACAGGGAAAAAAATAACAAAATTTGCCACCAGGTGACACATGGTCTATGGCATTTTCTATTTTGCTGGCAAGTCTTTTCACTGTGGCACCATCTAGAGGCAGAATTTAACATTCAGAAAATGGTGTCTGGACATGGTGAGACAAAACATGAAAACTTGCTGGCTGCATCTGTACTGCTTACTGTGCATTGTCTGCAGTGATCTCACTTGGCATGATGCAATTCCTATATTAAAAAAGGATTATGCCCTCCTAGTCATTGGTTATTGGCCTAGTAATTATAGGCCAGTTTAACATCTGTGGTGGGCAAGTTATTTGAAGGCTCGTTAAGGGATCATATACAAAATTATGTTTTGGAGAATGGCATTATGAGCAGGGCTTTAGTAAGGATCAGCCAAGACAAAGTCATAAAGGTTTTTTTTTGCCTTCCTCTGGATCAGCTAGCAGTTAGGTAGGTTTCATATAGACAACTAGAAGTTAGGCAGGGTTGATGTAGACATAATGTAAGGTTGAACTTGATGGACTTTTTTCAACCTATAGTAACTTACTGTGTGATTATGTAACTATGTCTGGGGTTAATGGAGTACTAATTGTCCATTTCTGCAGTGATCTTACTTGCATGTCTGGGGTTAATGTGCTCATTATCCATATTTTGAAGTGAACATACAGCATATCTGGGTAATTATAGTTAAAGGGTGTTCCAAGCGGGAGAGCCCTAAAATTTTTATTTCATTTTTTGGGGGCCCAAATCTTTACTTTTTCCATAGATCCCATATTTTGTTAAGAGGGCCTTGTTCGTACATGTAAAATTGGATCCCTGGGGGCGTGGTTCTCTGCTGGGCCCAGGTACCTTCATTTTACATTGAAATATACTATAACTTGGGGCTAGAAGAGTGGATAAGGAATGCTGGGCATAGATAGAATACAGAATTAGTCAGTGTTGTACACAGATTTTCATAGAAGCTAGGGTGAAAAAGGTATATGGAAATAATTATACAGCCACATTAAAATATTCCTATTTGTTTAATACAAATAAATAATAGAGAAAAAGTGGACTTTTTCCATTCCATTTCTAAAATAAAAGTTGAATTTAAGCAGCCTTTACTACAATATTCTTCAGCCAGGCTTCTGGGTGGGTCCTGGACACTAACAGATACAAAGAGACATCGTACAGTCCAATATGTATTGGCTTGAAGATCTGATTGTCATTGGTTATGGCTATTGGATCAACAAAGAGAGTGGCCCATGCCTAAATTGTATACATGGCATCCCCAAAACTTTAATTTATGAATATAATGAAAGCTTCATGTTACAAAAATAAGCATGTACCAATAGATCAACCGAACTTGCATTCTTGAAACCACATGACCAATGAGAATTGCCAGATATATTGTAAGATGACATACCTGTTGGTTTATGGTTAATATTTACGTAGGCATAACACACATCGTTTTCATGGGTGGCATCTTGGATAACTAATAAAAGGGAAAAAAAAGGATTACATAGGTAGGCAGTAATGCAATGCTAAGTTATAGGATACCTTGAATATGGAATTAAAATGTCAGTAATAATTCCCAGGGCTACCCTAGTAATCCTGAGATTTAATGGCCTTAGGCTTCCAATGTTACCTGGCAAAGAATCCAAAGATCAGATTTATAGAATATTCACCCTACCCACAGATATTAGATGATCAGACTGACTGGACAATGGACATAGAAGACACAAAATGTAGTGTAGAACAAACTCACAGTTGTCGTACACTGGCTGTTCTGCCCTTGGTGTCACTTCAGTTGGCGTTGGCTGTTCTATAGCTCGATGTCTGGTACCAGCCCTGTTAAATCACATTAAACTATTACTAAATATTATTATAATAAATTGGAATTTAAATAAAGGTTAATAATTAACCTGCTTTCTGGTTGGTGGTGCCACTAACCATAAAAAATGAATACAATATTACATTCTAAGATGAACAAAGGGAGAGGAAGTTTATCTTCAATAATGCTTACATGATAACTCACCTGTACTGGGCTTTAGTCACTGAGCCACCTGGAAACAAATAATACCAGTATTTTAAGTCCTTTATTTACTGTTATGGGTGAAAAATGGACAACTTCTTAGAGTTCCAAGTACAGTGGAACCACTACTGAAAGGTAGATCAAAATGGCAAAAAGTTGGCCAAGATGCTACCAATAGGAAAAGATGAAAACAATAGGTCAAGATGGAGACAGCAACACAACATGGAGACTGTGTGCCGAAGTATAGTGGAACCCCACTGATCAAAGGTTATAGGCAGGAAAAAAGGAAGGTCAAAATTGCAACAGTAGGGCAAGATGAAAACAATAGGTCAAGATGGAGACAACACAATATAGAGACTGTATGCTGAAGTATAGTGGAACCCCACTGATCAAAGGTTATAGGCAGGAAGAAAGGAAGGTCAACATGGCAACAGTAGGATATGATGAAAACAATAGGTAAAGATGGAGACAACAACACAATATGGAGACTCTATGCCGAAGTATAGTGGAACCCCACTGATCAAAGGTTATAGGCAGGAAAAAAGGAAGGTCAAAATTGCAACAGTAGGGCAAGATGAAAACAATAGGTCAAGATGGAGACAACACAATATAGAGACTGTATGCTGAAGTATAGTGGAACCCCACTGATCAAAGGTTATAGGCAGGAAGAAAAGTAGGTCAAAATGGCAACAGTAGGGCAAGATGAAAACAATAGGTCAAGATGGAGACAACAACACAATATGGAGACTGTATGCCGAAGTATAGTGGAACCCCACTGATCAATGGTTATAGGTAGGAAGAAAGGAAGGTCAAAATGGCAACAGTAGGGTAAGATGAAAACAATAGGTCAAGATGGAAACAACAACACAATATGGAGACTGTATGCCAAAGTATAGTGGAACCCCACTGATCAAAGGTTATAGGCAGGAAGAAAGGAAGGTCAAAATGGCAACAGTAGGGCAAGATGAAAACAATAGGTCAA
Organism: Xenopus tropicalis; assembly: GCF_000004195.4. Lineage (NCBI taxonomy): Eukaryota > Metazoa > Chordata > Amphibia > Anura > Pipidae > Xenopus > Xenopus tropicalis. The sequence goes on from NC_030684.2 coordinate 140,014,583, forward strand.
GATGGAGACAGCTACACAATATGGAGACTGTATGTTGAATTTTTATTACAGATTTCTATTATATGTTAGTTATGTTACATATGAAATACAACAGTCCCCAGAATTCATCTGCTACATATTTGAATGTAATTTCCTGTTAGTGATTGCTTATTGGTTCTAGGTTGCTTCCTGAACTATAGTTTTCCTTTTCCTGGGAGAGTGTGCTTGATGTCTCTCTCTCTGTGGGCAGAAGGGAAATATGGAGACACTAGGGCAAGATGAGGCAAGAGGAAGATGGAGACAGCAGGAAAAGTGGGAAACAATAGAAAAAGATGGTAAAAGTAGGGTAGAGATGATAGAGGTAGAGCAAGATTGAGGCAGTAATGGATTAAACTGCAAATACTATGTAAACACTGTCAGTTTACAACTCTACAGTTAATAAATGTTTAGAAAAACAGCACTAATATAAAGAACATAGTTATGTTATGTGCTAATTTTATAATATATTCATGACAGGACTATATTAATATTATGGTGTAACTCAGTGCTGTCCAACTGGCGGCCCGCGGGCCGCATGCGGCCCGCGACCCCCCTCTGTGTGGCCCCCACCTGCCTGGCTGCTTTGATGGCTTACCTTTGAGTAAGCATTAAATGGTATCAGTACTGTGATTAACTGCCCCCCTGCATGGTTCTCACCTCAGATTCAGGCTGTAATCAGGCTGTATTGTTTAAATATGTAATCCCCTGTGTTGTTCACACCTTTTAATCTCTGCATTGTTCAACCCCTGCAGTGTTCACACCTCAGGCTCAGGCTGTAATCACCCCCATTGTTCCCCTGTTCACACCTCAGGAGCAGTAGAAACCCACAAATAATCCCTGCACACTACAAAAAGAACATATACTGAGGTGGTACTGCAATTAAAAAGTTTTTTAATATATAGTTATTGTGCAGACTGTAGGAGCAGTGCCAGCATTGTGTCACTGTATGTGCCATACACACAGGCATCATAGGGCAAGCAGAGTATGGCACACACAGGCAGGGTAGGGAAGGCAGAGTATGGCACACACAGGCAGAGTATGGCACAAACCAACCAAGAATGGCAAACACAGTGAAAGTATGGCACACGCAGGCAGGGTAGGGAAGGCAGAGTTTGGCACACACAGGCAGGGTAGGGCAGGCAGAGTATGGCACACATAGGTCAAGTATGGCACAAACCAGCCAAGTATGGCACACAGGCAGGGTAGGGAAGGCAGAGTATGGCACACACAGGCAGGGTAGGGAAGGCAGAGTATGGCACACACAGGCAGGGTAGGGAAGGCAGAGTATGGCACACACAGGCAGCATAGGGAAGGCAGAGTATGGCACACACAGGCAGAGTATGGCAGGTTTTTGCTGTACTACAACCATTAATATGGGTATGGTCATGTGATAACATGGGTGTGGTTTCAAGTGGGGGCAGTTTCAAAAAGGGGAGTGGTCAAAACTGGCTTCCATTATCGGCCCTCCACCACGTAGGTTGGAAAAATTCCGGCCCTCGGTACAACAGAAGTTGGACAGCACTGGTGTAACTTATACAAGTAAATAGTGTCATTTTTGAGACTGGGGGATGGTATAAATATCAAAGGAATCTGGACAGAACTGCATTTAACAGTTGACATCTAGAACTATGTGGTGTTACCTGAGCTTCTTTGAAAAAAACGGCAGTTGGTGAAGGATGAAGCCGTCCTGCTCCTGTATGTGAAGGCCACAATGGCAGTAACAAGAAGCAGAACCAGGAAGGCCAGTGTGATTCCTATTCCCATCACTGTGTGGCTCTTCTCTTTGGGGAGACAGAACAAGACATGGAAAGTCATTTAAATAATAAGTGTATCCCACACATTTTCAAAATATTCTTCACTAGTGGATAAATCACCTTTAAATTGAACTTTAAGGCTGATGTAGATAGTGACATTATCAGACAGGTTGGAGCTGGTTCATTTTTTTGTGCTTGTTTTAATTTAATTTTGTGTTTTGGGGGTCTTCAAAACTTACCCCAGTAACCACACTTAATTATTTCCTTTATTATAATCATAATAAACCATTATATTATAACTCTGCTTTGTAATGTATCATAATAAACCTTCTTTATCACCAAGGGGGTGATTTTTCAATTTTCAGTCTGTGAGATCAAGTTTTAAAAGACCTCAACGCTGAGGAAAAACATTACTAAACTCAAGAAAAACTTGATAGGCATTTTCAAAGAGTTTGTGATGACGCTCATTTTTACAAAAAATGTAACAAATAAAATAGCTTAAATATTGAAAACACAACTGATATTGTTGACTGGTTTTAGTTGCTGATTGAGTTGTGCTGATTGATACAGGTTTCCATGCGCTAAGGGTGACCCAACAAACTTTTAGGGTATTGTGATGTCTAAAGACCTCTACTCTGCATTGTGATGGCAAACAAAGCCCTCTTGATCTCTGTTCAATGACTACTACTCTTAAATAAAACTACAGATTTTTATCGCCCCTTGGGAAAATGGCATAAAGGTCAGGTTTTAGAGACAAAGTTGATGCTCAACCCTACGACACTAATCTATTAAAAACTAAGGAATCAACAAAAGCCCTTACCAACTATTCCTCTAGAGAAAGAAAAACTACAGTATTAATAGCAACGGGATATGATTAGAACTATTTATGACCTTTCATACTGGAACAGTATCACCACTTCCCTCAGTAGGCAATGTTTTAACCTGACGGCCCTTGCAGTAAAGCGTGACTGGAATGGAAGTTCCATTCAAGGAAAGGGTTGAGAGTTGCCATACATGGAACCCACCTGAGATGCTTATGGTGACATTGTTGCTGGTAACAGTGAAGATCCTGTTGGATGAAAGTTGGTTGCTGACCTGACACCAGTAGGTCCTAGAATGTTGATGCTGAGCGGACTCTATACACAACACTTTCCCAGACTCTCGGACCTGGTACAGAACTGATTCATGTTCAGTTTCATTATTATAAAACCAAAGGAACCGAGGGTTAGTGCCTTTTGCTACAGAACAGGTCAAGCACAGATTGTCTTCCAATATCACGGCAAGTTCATCCTCCCCGGGGGTAATTCTGGCATCTGCCACTGGTTCTGTTAGAACATAAAGATTTCATATTCCCACAGTTACGTATCTAAATGAGCAAGAAATTAAAATTTGAGGAAATACTACAGAAAACAAAAGATGTTGTGTGAGTATAAAGATAAAATATTATAATGTGAAGCTTTGTGTTCCTACTGTATATGAAATTATGAATTCCTGTATTTTTGGTGCCAAAGGGACAGTATTGTACTACCATTTACAAAATTAGAACTTAGTGTAGGATAAGTGTATGGTTGGAAGTTAAAGTACTCACCCATCACAGACAAAATAACCCCCTCACTGAGCTGCATTTTGCTGGAGAACTCATTTTGCAAGGCACAGTAGTAGGGTCCAGCCAGAGAGATGGAGGTGATTGTCACCCGGTATTGTGCCTCTTCTTTCTTTTCAGCTTTACCTTTCCCTATCGAATCATTCCTGTGATAGAACTGATAACCAACTGGGAAAGATCCACTCTTGGACTCACAGAGAAGATCCACAGAATCCCCCACAGCTACTTTGGTGGGACTAAGCTTTAGTTCCGGTTTGCCCACCTTAACTTAACAGAGGAGAAAGAAACAAATGTTCATGTATCCGGAAAGATTTAATACTGCATGAACTGAAATGGTCAGAGTCTAAAACAAACACATCAAAGCAGAATGAGACCAAGAATATTATCTGCAGAGCTACTACATATCAATCAATAACATTAGTAACACATACATAGAAAACCAATGGACAGTGTTGGAATATGATAACCCAGATATGCTTACCACAATTGTGCTTCTACATATCAGTGAGATAGACTGTCATTGGGGGCAGAAGAAGAAGAAGAGCAGAAGCAGGAAAACAATTTAAGAGCAAGGTCAGATCTTATCTAGAAATGTCTAATGCCCCATGGTACAGAAAATAAATAAACTGGTTCCCGGTTATCATAATTTTCTTTTCCTGGCCCTGCTTCCAGTAGCATCTTAACAACAGCATCAGCAATGAGAGAAGAAAAAGACTGGGGTTATAAAGCCCCCTCCCGATCCCTGCTCCCTGCCTTTGTAAAAGCTTTTGGAAAATAAAACTTAACAATTAGCAGGGTGGGAGATGGCCAGGAGAAGAAAATAAGGGTAAATTATTTTTCTCTTTTCCTGGCCATCCCCTCATAGCATCTTAACAAGTAGGTACTGTAAGTACCCAAGCAATCCATAAAGCAATGGAAGAAAAAGGACACAAATAATGAACATAACATAATGTGGCATGTAAAACCTTGAGACCAAAAGAAGAGTCATTGTGAGAAGAAATATCCAACTTTGCTCTGCAGAGTGGAAGCATTTCTTGCCTTAAGAAGAGTTGAAATGGCCTCACTTGAACAGCCCAGCTCTACCAATCTAACCCTTTTGACTTCTATGCCTTGAGGTTCAGATGTTATGGAAAAGGGATGGACTACTGGCCCCTAAATGATAACATCACACCTGTTCATCAGTTGTAGAAGTTCCTCTTTCCTGGTCACTCCATATCAGCATTAAAATTGGGAGGCTCCTCCCACCCCCGCCTACAGCCCAGACTGTCCCTCCCTCTCAAAATCTTTAAATACACCCATAGGTACCCACCTACCTCGTCTTTTTTCTTTCTGTCCTTGTCTACAGTTCCTTCAGGGTCTCTATCAGTTTGGATATATTCCTTAAGGTGCATTGATGTTCATTGGGTGAATTGGCAGAGAGCTTACGTTTCCCTCCCATTCTTGTAAAGTTTGGGAGACAGCGTGGTACGTTCCTGTAACTTGTCCTTGGTTGAACCTTGTGGCTGTACAGAGCGTCAGATGTCAGAGGTAGTGGCATGGGGGTGACTTGGAAGTTGCTCGTGTCACAGGGGAATCCTTTTCTCTTTTAGCCCAAGCCTTTTTGCTGTAGTTTGTGTTCTTCTGCAGCTTCTTTCGGTTTGCGAAAGACCGGAAGTGGATCGCGATATGCGTTCCAAAGACATGAAGTGAGTCACTATTGTGTTCCAAAGGGCTGAAGTGAGTTTGCGATACCTTCCTCCTGCCGGGGAGTTTAAATTCTTGGCATTTTCAGTGCCAGCATGTTCCCTGCTTGCCTGATGGAGTTCCCAGCTGCTGCTGCCTTTTTTGCCTCACTTTCCTGTTCGGTAGGTGTTTGCCAAAGAGTGTGTTTTTTTCTCTGTTTGGCTCATTTTTTGTTTGGTTTCTCTTAGTTTTGGGGTACTTTCTGTCTTCCTTCATGGATTCCTCAGCCTCATATGCCTCTGCTCTCCAAGCTAGGTAGGTCCCTCCTTCTTTTTCCTTCCTTTTCTATTCTCTTTTTTCACTTCCTCATTACTGTTTTTCTCTCTCTTTCATCAGCTTGCCACTAGATGGTCTTATATAAAGCGCTAAGTCCAAGCTAAAACTTCGTCTTCACCTTAATGTGTGGGCGTTTTCAACACTCCATTGATCAAAGCAGTCAAATTGACCTCAGGAGTGGAGCAAGAGTTGGACAGTTCCAAGACTCTCAAGGTTCTGCCTACTCCATCCAGGAGCCGCCAGACTTTTCCTTTCTTCCAGGAAGTATTGGATCTCATCATAGCCGAGTGGCAGAAAGCCTCTAAAAGAGTTTCTTTTGTCTCCCAAGGGACAGGTTTCCTAAACTTTTCCTTTTAAGGAGTCTGAAGTGCAGGAGGGGATCACGGTCCATTCCTTGACCCAGCTCTCATACATATAGTTAAAATTTCCCCTTAACATTGATGAATGTTCCGCTCTTAAAAACCCCATGGACAGACGTGTGGAGTCTGAGTGTTAAGAGTTTTTTGGTGGTTGGGGCAACTTGTTAGCCTGCCATAGCCTTGCTCTCAGTGGCCAAAGCTATGTCCTTCTGGACTGATGGCTTTGTCAGAGCCATAGCGGAAGGTGCTGAGGTCAAAGAGATCTCTTCAAGCCTGGCAGATCTTAAGTTGGCGGCTCAGAGGGTGTGGTTGATCTCACTAGGCTGGCAGCGCGTTATTTGGCCATCTCACCATCTCAGTCTCGGCTCGTCGGGCTCTCTGGCAAGATCCTGAACAGCCAACATGTCTTCCAGCATGAGCCTCTGCATGCTTCCCTTCGAGGGTCTTCGGTTATTTGGTCCAAAGCTGGATGACTTTTTCTCTAAGGGGGGATTAAGCCTCGTACCCCGAGAAAAAAAAACAAAAAACCTTCCATTCAGGTCCTCCAGTTCCTGTGGTCCAGGGAAGGGCAGGCCTTCTTATTCTTCTGGTTCGGCAGAAGAAAGTTTCATGCCTTTTGCCTGGAAAAAGGGTCATGCCACCTTCCTAGAGGTGACAAGTCAAGGCCTTCTCAGTCATCTGAAAAGGGTCTTGCTGACTAATCGTCCGTTTTCAGCAAGGTAGATTTTTCTAGATGTCAGGCACTCCTCTCGTCTCGGATCGCTGGGTTCAGGATGTTTTCAGAAGGGTCTTTCAGCTGAAGTTTGCCTCTCTTCCATCAGTCGACCAATTCGTTGTCTCCTCTTTTTCCATCTCAGGAGAGAAAGAGAGGTTCTGTTCCATTATGTAGAATTGTTGGTCGAGGAGAGGGCAGTAGTCCCAGTCCCCATGGAAGACCAAAGGTTCTCGGGGGGATGGAGACCCATCTTGGATCTCAAGTTCATCTATAAGAATCTGAGGGTTCAGATACTCTTGATGGAGTCCTTTTTTCTATCTTTTCGTCTATCCTTCCAGGGGATTGGCTTCCTTCCATCGATTTGAGAGATGCCTATCTCAATATTCCGTTCTAAGCGGCTCCATCAGCACTTCATATGCTTTGCCTTCGGGAAAGCACTTCCAGTTTCATTGCCTTCTCTTCACTCTGTCCAGAGCTATGAGGGTGTTCTCCAAAGTGTTAGTCACCCTAGTGGCAGCCTGAGACTGGAAGGTATTTCGTAGGACATTTTTTGAATGACATCCTCCTCTCAGCAAGAAGCAGAGAGGTCCTGTTGATTCTTCACGACAGAGTCATCTGTTTTTTGGAAGCTCACGGGTGGCTCCTGAATATGGAGAAGAGCCAGCTGACTCCAACACAGTTCCTCGTGTATTGGGAGCTTGGTTCAACTCGATTGAGGGGTTGGTTTTCTCCCTTCCCAGAAGATTTTGCTCTTCATCAGTCTTGCAAGTCTTTTCTGCAGAAAGTTCAGGTCTCATCCAGAGAACTGATACCTCTCCTGAGCACCATGGCTTCTACTATCCCTTTCACCAGGTGGGTCTGGTGGCACGTGAGGCCAGCTCAGTGTTATTTCTGAACCAATGGGACAGGTTCAAGAGGGATTGGAATCAGTAAATTCTTCTGATGCAGTCTTTCATAGATTCGATCCATTGTGGATCTCCATGCACAATCTAGAGAAGGGCTTACCTCTCTTTCAAACCCAGTGAAGGGGGTTAGTAACGGATGCCTCTACACTGGGCTGGGGTGCCCACCTGGGCTCCGAATGGTTTTAGGGGATGTGGCCGGTCAGACAGTCAGGAGTTCCTTCCAACATCCTAGATATCAGGGCAGCAAAGTTGGCCCTTCAGTCCTTCTCCCGGACGCTTCAGGCCTCTGCGGTCAGGATTCTTTAGACAACACATCTGCAGTCTCTTACATCAAGGGGCAGGGGGGAACGAAGAGCAGTTCACTGCCTCAGGAAGTCCATCTTATTTTATCTTGGGCGGAGAAAAATCTGTTTCTTCTGATTCTTACCTAGAGTGCAAAACCAAGAAGCAGAAATTCTTAGTGTCGAGTCCCGAGTGGAGTCTGAATCATCAGGTCTTCCAGGAATTTTCCAGGAAGTGAGGATCTTTGGTAATCGTCCTCATGGCTGCCCATCTCAACACTCATTTGCCAAAAAAATTTTCTCCAGGAATTTTTGCCCAGGGACGATGGACAAGGATGTTCTTCTCCGGGATTGGCCATTCAGCTTAGCTGATGCCTTTTTCCCTTTCCCCCTCATCTCCAGAACACTTCTGGAAGTCATCCAAGAGAGGGCAGAATTAGTCTTTGCGTATTGGCCTTGCAGACCATGGTATCCACTGCTTCTGAAGCTCACAGTAGCCCCTCCGTGGCCCCTTCCTGTGAGGAGAGATCTGCTGTATCAGGGTCCTCTCTTACATCCGAACCCGTCTACTCTTCCCTCCAAGCCTGGAGGCTGAGTGCAAAGACTCTTAGGGCTAGGTCTCTCCTAAAATGTTGTTGATGTCCTGTTTAAAGCTAGGAATCCTTTCACCTCTGTGGCTTACTACAGGATTTGAGAGAGGCTCCTTCTCTGGAAGATGCAGAGTGTCTTGCTTTTGGAGGAAGTGTCTCTTTCCCAAGTCTTAAGTTTTTCTACAGGAGGGTCTAGACAAAGCATCGCAATACAGATCCCTCTAGGTTCATGTCTCAGCGCTGTCAGCCTTGTCTGGAAGATCCTGGGCCGAAGACTCCATGGTCAAGAGATTCTTCTCAGCAGTTCTCAAGGCTCGTCCTCCAAAGGTCAAGTCTCCTCCTCTATGGAGTCTTCCTTTAGTTTAAAGGGCTCTGTCTCTATCACCCTTTGAGCCTCTCAAAGCTATTTCCACCTGGCTTCTCACTCTAAAGACTCTATTTCTGGTGGCTGTAGCATCGGCATGTAGAGTGGGAGAGTTACAAGCCCTTCCATGCAGTCCGGGGCATATCTCTTTTCTCCATGACATAGTTATACTCAAGCCAGTGAAGTTATTCCTGCCTAAGGTGGTCTCAACTTTCCATTTAAAAAGAGAGATATCCTTACCCGTTTTTTCTGCGGATGTGCAGAATTTGGAGGAATTACAGAAAATTGACGTAGTTCATTGCCTCAAACATTATCTGGAGGTCTCCAATTCTTTCAGGAGGTCAGACAAATTGTTCGTCATCCCTGCAGGGTGTCGGAAAGGTCTAGGGGCTTCTACTTCCACCATTAGCAGATGGATTACAATTTGCATTGAGAAGGCTTATCAAGCCCAAGGCAAGCTAGCTCCAGAGGGTCTGAGGGCACACTCGACCAGGGCTGTGTCAACCTCTTGGGCAGTATGGGCAGAGGTACCTTCAGCGCAGATCTGTGAGGTAGCTTCATGGTCTTCAGCCAGGACCTTCATCAGACATTATCAGTTAGACCTGTCCGAGTCCAGTAGTCATGCCTTACTTCAGGCTCTCATCTGGTTTTTTTTCCTCATTTAATTCATTTTGCAGTTCTTCAAGTCTCTGTTTTTGTTCCCATCCCATTGGGTTCAGCATGGCTTGGTAGATGCAATTTTAATGCTGATATGGAGTGACCAGGAAAAGGGAGAATTGTTTTCATACTTACCGTAATTCTCCTTTCCTGGTCACTCTCCATATCAGCATTTCCCACCCTTGTAGTCTGGTACTTGGTATTAGACGAGATAGGTGGGTACCTATGGGTGTATTTAAAGATTTTGAGAGGGAGGGACAGTCTGGGCTGTAGGCGGGGGTGGGAGGAGCCTCCCAATTTTAATGCTGATATGGAGAGTGACCAGGAAAGGAGAATTACGGTAAGTATGAAAACAATTCTCCCTTATCGTTGACCTCCTGAGAAGAGGGTACCATGAGGAAGAGGAGGAGGCTATAACATTCTCCTGGGAAATCAGTACCCTTGAGGGCAGTGAGCCTTCTGCTGAAGCATCTGTGTAAATCTCTATCAAGGAGGGTTTATGAAGATGAAAACCATTTAACAGGTTGTCTCAGACTGAGCTTTGGGAGGTCTGAAAGTTCTCACCTTCCAGGTCTGGAATAGACTAGAATGTCCACCCTGCCAGCTTTCACTACAAAAGGAATCTCTCCCTTGTCTGTAACTTCTGTTCTTAGCCTTTCATTTACAAAAAAATGTTTCGGACTGTGATTTTCTGTAGGTTTCTCTGAAACATTTATTCTTCTGCCATCGCTGATTCTGAAGATTGATAACCCAGTTGTAAATAACCAGTTGTTAAGATGCTACAAGGGGATGGCCAGGGAATAACCATTTGACCTCCTCATATAAAGAGTGCATATATGTAAGGAAAGTGGTCTGTAATTCTATTTAATCAGTTCAGTATTCAAAATATTCCCCTGAATATAAATCTCAGTTGGGTGAGGAACCCAAAAAGTGAGGATTAGCCGGTGTCAAACTGGAACAAACACTGAGTTACTGTAGAAGCAAGTATAGTTGAATACACCATATCTCCGAATTACTGTGATGGTGCATTCTGGGCAGAGGGCTCTGTCGGTAACTATAGTTTACCCATAGTTCATCTAAGTGGTCAATTGGGTTGAGCCTGTTGGACTAGATCTTTACCTCGGACAGAGATGGAGATGTTGGCGCTTCGCATGGATTCCCCAGTAGCAGCTCTGGTAACGGTGCACTGATATTCTCCTCCATAATCTTCAGAAACACTTTCTACCACAAAGCGTTGCTCCGAAGCTGCAGCCTCTTTGGTGTCACAGATGCGAGTGGGCTGTTTGCACCAGGAATAACGCAATAATCCCATCGCCTTTTCCACTGAGCAGAGAATCTCCAACTTCTCCCCAGCAATAACCTGCCCCCCGGCCGGCTCCAGCCTCACTCGCACACCGGCAAGTGTCTGGGCTGAATGGATCAAAATAAAATTCAGAATTAAATGATGTGACATTCATGCAGCACAACACTCAAATAAATAAAAATTAAAATCTCATGTAATTAAGTTAGTACTAAAGCAAAGACATCCATGATTTTTTCCTATAAGAAGGATACTCAGATATTTGGCAGCTCAAGGCTTTGCTCACCTTTTATCTGGATACTTTTTTGGTCACTTTTTTTTTTTACACTTCCAGAATGAGCACTTATTTCACAGGTATAATACCCAGAATCCTCCAGCTGAGCTGAGGGGACTCCATATTGGTTGGATAAGTTGAATCCCTGCACATTGTGCCCATTTCTGTAGAAAGCAAACTGCAGCTCTGTAGTCGCTCTGCGTGGGCTGAGCTCTGTGTCACATGTTATGGTCATGTGATCCCCTTCATTAATCTGACTCAGGGAACCTGAATTCACAGATATTTCTGGCTTTGAGAAGAGCTCTAGGGAAGGAAAGAGACCAGTTAAATAATATTTTGTAACTAAAGTTGGACATTGATTTAGGGCACCTGATAATTCAGTAAAGACATGGGGCTCTATTTACTAATTTCTGGCATGGGGCAAAGTGTAAGAAACTGTGTGACCAGCTTGATTCTTTTCCCACCCATAATGCAACGGATTCCCCAGAATTAGGGTGTTATCATGCCCACCACCCAGTGCAAGCAATGCAACAATATTGGAACAAAATTTGCTCGACTTTATAAATAATGAGCAGGTTGTGTCCAACTCAGTATGGGGCATAGAGTGAGTATTCCTATGCTCTTCCTTTCCACTCTTGTCTTTGGGACAATAAAAAATACAGATCCATAACTATATAGGAACCTTGGGCTTGATGACTGGTGAAAGGCAGATGTTAAGAACAGGGCTTCCTTGGGCTCATAGTGACCCACTGCACCGTAACATTGTATGGTCTGTATGGTCTAAACTCAGCTCCAAAATAATCAGAATTTTTGTAAGATTCTGTTATATGTAATTGTTATATTTGTTACTAATAAGTGGTCTTAACCAATGTTAAACTTCAGCAGCTGTGTCCTTGCTTTTACATAGGAATTACTGTCCTTGCTAAATCCTTGGTCAGCTGTTGGGTGAATCCCTATTCCTAGTCCTTAGTGTTATTTCTTACATTCTTCTAATTCTTGTACATCTATTCATGGTCTGTATAGTAGAGTGTGTGTGCGTCAAATGACAAGACAGCTGTCTTAGGTAAGGAGTAAGGAGAAGCTATATTTGGTGTTACTGTGGCCTGGTCACAATTGAATTTGTAAAAATAAATACATGTATTGGGTTTTCCTGTAAACTTTAATTATTGTGGTTTAAATCTAAACACAATGTGTGTGTTATTCCCATTTATTTGTACATATAAGGTTTGTGTTAATATGTGTATATTCATTTAAGAAAAAGTGATTGTTTTATATATTAGACGTCATTTCACTATATGACCTTAATGTATGGTCAGTTGGACATGTGCCAGAATTGATCCTCTGCTGCCCCCAAGAGGGGTAGAAACTTTAGAAACTACAACCTATTTTGGGAGAAGGACTAATGTGGACTTAACCATACTTGATGGGAGGATCTAGAGGGGATTCAGTGCATCTGAATGGAACCAAAATGATATATAAATTGACCCTTCAAGCCCATACCTTCAGAGAGAGGAAATCACCAATAAGAAGGATCAATTTCTCTAAGGATTGGATGATTTACCATCAAGGACTGCTCTTTCTCCCTCTCCCTCTATCCAGCACATGATGTCCCATTGAGGTTGTATACCTGTCTTGCAATTTTTGTTGTTATTAAATAAATACTCTTTTCTTTTTAAGGCATAACTCTCTGATTTTTTATAAAGAGGTACAAAAAGGAGCAATATACTTTTTGTTGGTGAGCATAATTTCTTACATATTTAAACTTATTTGTACTGTGCCCTTCCTCTTAAAAAAAACCTCATATCTATATAAAACTTATATATAAAAATAAACAGGACCGATAATGTTTTTACCTTTTACAGAAATGACCACACTGCTCACTTGACTATAATACATGCTGTGGTGCCATACTGGTCTGTAACATGTGTAGGGGCCACTCGTTGCCATGGTTACTCTTCCAAAGTGGAAACTCCCAGAGGGCGAGGAACCTATCAATTGATCTCCTTTGTTCAGTTTAGCATCCCCAGCATAGTACCCAGGGTACCCGGCACAGGAAACCTGTATATTGTCCCCTTCAAACACAAAGGGGGGAACTTTCAGGAAGAGGTAACCTGGAAATACATTTAAAAAGACACATTAATCAGACTGAATATACATTTTACCTGATATACTGTATGTCAGCGTTTTTCAACCGCTGTTCCGCGGCACACTAGTGTGCCGCGAGATGTTGCCTGGTGTGCCGACTAGAGTAGACTCCCCCGGTCCCCTCTGGGACACCTTCCACTTCCTGGCTCCCTGATGCCCGGAAATCGTCACTGCCTGTGACGTCATCCGGCATCGGATCCAGTAGGGCGGAGCAACCAGAGAGGAGAGGCAGCACTATCCAGTGTACACGCTGCCACATCGCCATCTAGTGGTGAGATTGGAAAAGCCTTTTTTTTTTAACATTAAATGGTTGTTGACTGTATGACTGTGGTAGGTAGGTAGGACAACTTCCGATTTCCTTCCAGGCCTAGCACACTGTAGAGACAGAGCTGTCATCTGGAGCTGTCAGTGACAGTGAGATACTGCAGTGATGGACAAGTTTTTGAAAAGGAAAGAACTGGACTCTGAACAAAATTTGGAGGCAGATGAGAGCCCAAGTATGAGTGGGGGTCAAAAGAAAGCAAAGATGGTTAACGCAAGCAAATTCTCTGGCGCAAGGCAATATAGCGAAAGCTATATTTCAGTTGGATTTACTTGCACTGGAGATGCAAACAAACCAACACCACTGTGCGTGGTGTGTGGTGAAAAGCTAGCTAACAGTGCTATGGTCCCAAGCAAACTTAAACGCCATCTCCAAACGAAACATCCTTTGCTTCAAAACAAGAATGCGGACTATTTTGTTTGCCTGCGTGACAACATGGAGACATGGTGTGCCTCGTGATTTTTTTCATGAAACAAGTGTGCCTTTGCCCAAAAAAGGTTGAAAAACACTGCTGTATGTAGATCCATATACAGACAGTTAAGACAGACAGATAAAACCCACACAACATGTTTCAGATCCACTGATCCTTCATCAGTTCCAGGAGTCTGAGGGCTCTAACCTACTCTGTTCAGGGAAGGGGCCTGACTAATATAGTTACATAGTTACATAGTTACATAGGGTTGAAAAAAGACCATTGTCCATCAAGTTCAACCCATCCGAGTAAACCCAGCACACAACCTATACTAACCAATCTATATACTCACATACATAAACTATATATATACAACCAGTAATACTAACTGTAGATATTAGTATCACAATAGCCTTGGATATTCTGCTTGTTCAAAAACTCATCCAGGCCCCTCTTATAGGCACTAACAGAGTCTGCCATTATCCCATCACTAGGAAGGGCATTCCCCAACCTCACTGCCCTCACCGTGAAAAATGACTAATGACTAATGTACCTTCTGGTTCTTATGGAGCAATTCCCTGTGTCACTAACTGGGCCCCAGAGCTGCACTGTTTGTAGTGAGGCCGTATTGGAACCGGAACCTGAGGGGCCAATAGAGCAGCGAGAGTGAAGTTGTTCCGTGACACTGACTTACTGTGACATTAAGAGAAACAGGAATCTGCACTTAGTGCCGCCTTTACTGCATTTTGCCTTAAGCGTTAACGGGTACTTAGGAACACAGCTGCACGTGTGGGCATGCTAAAATGGGCATCAGTTTTGTGCTTATTGGTAATTGTGTCCAGACACATTCTTTGCACTTATAGTTGCACCATTGTGTTGGTTATACCCCTTCTGCTGAGCTGTGTGCATTTGCACCTATTGACACTAGGGGGCTCCTGTTCCATTGAACATGGCAGTAATTGTATGTATGTATATCTTTATTTATAAAGTGCTACTTATGTACACAGCGCTGTACAGTAGAATACATTAATACAAACAGGGGGTTAATAAGATAATAGATAAATACAAAGTATAATAATAAATACAAATAAATACAAGATACAGTTACAGTTGCAATAAGTTAAGAGTCAAAGACACAAGAGGATGGGGGTCCCTGACCCGTAGAGCTTACAATCTATATGGGAGGGTAAGAGTCAAAGACACAAGAGGATGGAGGTCCCTGCCCCGTAGAGCTTACAATCTATATGGGAGGGTAAGAGTCAAAGACACAAGAGGATGGAGGTCCCTGCCCCGTAGAGCTTACAATCTATATGGGAGGGTAACTAACAGACACAAATAGGCAAATATAAGTGCTGTAGGTCACAGTGGGTGACATTACAATATAAGTGCCAGTTCCCAGATCAGGTGCTGGGTGAGTGCTCCAAAAGGGAGTCTTTTAGTTTGGTTTTAAAAAGACTGGGGGAGGATTCTCTCCGGAGGAAATCAGGGAGGGCATTCCCAATGTGAGGGGCAGCAGGGCAGAAAGGTTTAAGGTGGGAAACAGCAGTAGTAGTGGGGGGCGCAACCAAGCGATTGCTCTGCGAGGAACGAAGGAGTCGGCCAGGAACTTACGGAGACATAAGGGAAGAGATGTAGTGAGGAGCAGAGGAATGGAGGGCTTTGAAGGTTAAGAGAAGGAGTTTGTAAACTATTCTTTGTTTAATAGGAGCCACGATAAGGACTTTAGCAGGGGAAGGGCCTGAACTCTCCTGGATAAGAGGAGGAGAATTCTGGTAGCGGTGTTTAATAAAGACTGTAGGGGGGAAAGATGGGAGTTAGGGAGGCCGGTTAATAGCAGGTTACAGTAGTCCAGTCGGGATAGGATGAGGGCATGCATGAGCAGTCTAGCTGTTGCAGTAGATAGAAAGGGCCGGATTTTGGCAATATTGCGTAAGAAAAAGTGACAGGTTTTGACAGTGGTGTTAATGTGGTCAGAGAAGGAGAGACTGGAGTCAAAGATCCCCCCAAACAGTGCGCCGAATCGACGGGGTTGATGAGGGTGCCATCAATAGAGATAGAAAAGGGGGGGGGTAGGACCAGGCTTAGGCGGAAAGATCATTAGTTCAGTTTTTGTTAGGTTCAATTTGAGGTGGCGTTGGTTCATCCAGTTAGAGATAGCCAGGAGGCAGTTAGAGATGGCCAGGAGGCAGTTAGAGATTTGAGTCTCAGTTTCAACTGTTAACGAAGGGGTCGACAAATAAATTTGGATATCATCAGCATACAGATGGGATTTGAAGCCAAATGAACGGATAAGATTTCCCAAGGACAGCGTGTAAAGGGAGAACAACAATGGCCCAAGTACAGAGCCTTGGGGTACCCCCACATTAAGTACAGAGCCTTGGGGTACCCCCACATTATGTACAGAGCCTTGGGGGTACCCCCACATTATGTACAGAGCCTTGGGGTACCCCCACATTATGTACAGAGCCTTGGGGGTACCCCCACATAATGTACAGAGCCTTGGGGGTACCCCCACATTATGTACAGAGCCTTGGGGTACCCCCACATTAAGTACAGAGCCTTGGGGGTACCCCCACATTATGTACAGAGCCTTGGGGTACCCCCACATTAAGTACAGAGCCTTTGGGTACCCCCACATTATGTACAGAGCCTTGGGGTACCCCCACATTATGTACAGAGCCTTGGGGTACCCCCACATTAAGTACAGAGCCTCGGGGTACCCCCACATTAAGTACAGAGCCTCGGGGTACCCCCACATTAAGTACAGAGCCTCGGGGTACCCCCACATTAAGTACAGAGCCTTGAGGTACCCCCACATTAAGAGGAACTGGAGATGAGGTGTTGTTAGCATAGGAGACAGTGAATGAACGGTTAGAGAGGTAGGAAGACACCCAGGATGCAGCCTGACTACGGAGACCAATCAAATGCAGAATTTGCATCAGGAGGGAGGGGTCGACTGTATCAAACGCAGCCGAAAGATCTAGGAGGATTAGTATAGAAAAGTGACCATTGGCTTTGGCAACCTGGAGATCATTCGTAACTCTGCACAACGCTGGCTCAGTAGAGTGCGCAGGCCGAAAGCCAGATTGCAGCGGGTCTAATAAATTATGTGCGTTCAGGGCTCAACAGGAGAGGGATCTTTGGGCAGGGGAGCGCTGCAGGGATCAGGTCTGGGCTGGCGGGGCCACGGGCCCACAGTGTTATTTCTGGGTGCCCCACTGGCCCAGTCTGACCCTGAGCAGCAGACTTGCACCAAAACAATCACACACTAATTCCAACTTTCCTAATGCCGGAAGTGAAACAATCTCAGCACCAAAAGTGCACACAACACACACGGGCAGCTGATTTTGTTTTGAAGCACTGAGCGCAATAGTGGCAGGTACAGCTCCCTGTGAGGCTGCAATTACATTGGTTTTTTAGGAAAAAGTGCAGCACAACAAACTGTCTGGAATAAGAAAATCTGTACTTTATACTCACCATGACTAACTGTCAGTGTAACAGCCTCACTCCGGTCACTGCTACGGGACTTACACTGATATTCCCCACTGTCACTCACTTGGGCACTGACTATTGTATAGCTCTGCTGCTTTGTTCCAATTGGTGCCCCATCTTTATACCAGGAATAAGGGGGGTCTCCTTGTGCAGAGGGAGCTACATTGCAAGTCAGAGTTACAGATTCAGATGTGAATGCCGAGGCCCAGTTTGGGGAGAAGCTCACTGTGGCTCTGCCAGCAGCCCCTGCAATGGAACAAGTAATAACTGAGTCTGATGGGAAATCTACTGAGTAACAAACTTACTGTACATAATTAGATGTTACACTAAGAAGCTCAAAGCTACAGATGGAGCAGGTATAACTGCAGCATTCGGCACACACAGCCCCACCCATTCATCCTGTGCAACACAATTCAGCTCCATCTGTAATTTTGTATCAGTGTTTTTTACAGGTTACTCTAGGGCACAGATGGAGCAGCAGCTCCCCCCATTGTACAGAATACAATACTATACAGTTGTAGCATTAGGGGCGATGCACCATTATACTCACCTCCACCTGTTCAATTATTTTAAAGCAAACTGGCATTAATACAAAGATGCACCCAAACTGTACTGGATGCTTTATAATTCATCTTTTAGGAAAAGGTTTCCTTTTTTCTTGAATTTTTTCAATTATGAAAGTTTAATTACAGTGTTGCTCTGCTCAGTTAGGAGATCAGAAGCCTCAGATGCCCTTTCCCATCTCTTCCCTGAGCAACATCAGAACCCTTCCCTGTTTTCCTTCTGTAGGTTTATCTCTCTGTCTGTACAGTTACAGGGACTGACCAGCAGGTGGCACTGATGTTACAAAATGCAATATATTGGCAGGTAATAAAAATGTCAATAGCTCTGAAACTGAAAGCAATAGATAACTAATGTAAATTGCAAAATTGTTTAGATAAGCACCCTGAGCAATTTTACATGATTTTTTAAAGGTTTACTTATTCTTTAATTGAATCTGAAAGTGAAATAAAATCAGTATAACAAAGGAAGCTGGGAAATTTAAAGAAAAAACAAATATCCTGCCTTGTTGCCCCAGGGCACTGGAAAGGTATTATCAATGGTACTTTGAACACTTTTTTATCCACAGCTTTGGGGCTTATTTATATGGGAGGCAGCAGCCAAGAAACAGGCAGTGTAGTCCCACAATGCATCTCAAAATGTTTTAAATCATTTTCTTTCTACTCTACAATAAATCCAGTTGATGGGGGCACAGCTGTTATTTCTAAGGATACGACTTACACATGAGAACCTGGGGGGCAGACACTGTATATTTTGTTCACCTGAGATCCATTGTGTCCCGGTTCATTATATTCAACCCACAGGAGCAATAAGGATCCCAGGGTCAAATGTATTTATAGTGAAACCCTGTGCAAGTTCCAGGCCAATTCCCCCTTTATCATTGCTCTGTCTTTCTTATTCCCCTGTATCTGCTGCTGATTATTCTATTGCTCCCAACATACAGAACTGCAGGAAACCTCTAGTTCCCACCGGTGCAAAGTGCAGAATCCTATTAAAGGGTAAGGTACAGATACCTCAGCCAATGATAATATATACATATATTGATCTGCTTATAAAATGTTTAGTGAAT
The DNA here is from genome assembly GCF_000004195.4 of Xenopus tropicalis. NCBI lineage: Eukaryota > Metazoa > Chordata > Amphibia > Anura > Pipidae > Xenopus > Xenopus tropicalis. Next base: position 140,033,402 of record NC_030684.2, read on the forward strand.
TAAATTATTTAATCAGAGACTCACCTGCATTGTCTGTAGTTATGGCTGTTAAAGGTAATGGAGAGAGAATAAAAATATTATATACTGCATTTTAAAAGTCAGAAATGCTGAATACAAAGCATTATAGTGTCAGGGGCCAACATTTCACAAGTGCTAGGAAGAAGGGAATGGCAGTTAAACAAGGCAGTTGGACAAGGCACTGACAAGGCTACAAACTATCTCCAATCAGCACTGAACAACGAGGAATCGCAAGAAAACAACTTTGCTTATTCCTGGTAGTTTGTTATTTCCTACCCAAAAATGTTTTATCCTGCCCTCCTCCTCTTTGCACTTTCATGTTTCCTAAACATCTCCAGCCGCTTCCTCCATCCAGTCAGAAAGGTATAACCATCACTGCCTCTCTCCTCTCCTTCCCTCTCAGCACATGGAGTCTATAAACTGCTCTGCTCCATAACCCCAGTTAACTCTTTCTCCTCACATAAAACACAAACATACAAATCCCGCTCTCACCTTGCATTCCTCTCCTTCCTGTTACTCGCTGCCGGTGACATTTCCCCCAACCCCGGCCCTTACCCCATCCCTGTTCTGTTAGGGACACGTTCCCCAAACCCACCCTGTACCCCTTTAAAGTACAGACCCTTACCCCTATACCCAAACCCACCCTGTACCCCTATAAAGTACAGACCCCTTACCCCTATACCCAAACCCACCCTGTACCCCTATAAAGTACAGACCCTTACCCCTATACCCAAACCCACCCTGTACCCCTATAAAGTACAGACCCCTTACCCCTATACCCAAACCCACCCTGTACCCCTATACCCAAAGCCTCTATTCAAATTTCCTGTGCCCTCTGGGATTCCCGCTCCGTCTGCAACAAACTCACCTCTATCCGTGACCTTTTCATCGCTAAATCACTTAACTTGTTTGCAATAACTGAGACCTGGCTTTCCCCTACTGACACTGCCTCACCTGCTGCCCTGTCCTTTGGGGGGCTACACCTTACTCACACTCCCAGGCCTGGAAACAGGGCGGGGGGTGGGGTAGGACTACTTCTCTCCCCCGCTGCCCTACCCTATGGGGGGGCTACACCTTACTCACACTCCCAGACCTGGAAACAGGGCAGGGGGTGGGGTAGGGCTCCTTCTCTCCCCCCGCTATTCATTTAAAGTCCTTCCACCTCCTCCTTCTCTTTCATTTTCCCCATTTGAGGGTCACTCTATTAGGCTCTTCTCCCCTGCTTCGCTTCACATTGCGGCCATATACCGACCTCCTGGACCGACCTCACAATTCTTTGACAACATTTCTGCCTGGCTTCCTTACTTCCTTTCCTCTGACTCCCCATCCATTGTACTAGGTGACTTTAACATACCTGTTAACAATCCCAAAGCCCCTGCTACCTCTAAACTCCTCTCACTAACATCCCCCTTTGGGTTATCTCTGTGTTCTGACTCCCCCTCTCACTCTAATGGAAACTCCCTGGATCTTATATTTACAAAATGTTGTTCTACCTCCAACTTCACTAACTCCCCTTTCCCCCTCTCTGATCACAATCTGCATACCTACCCTGGCACACTGCTCATACTCACCCTGGCACACTGCTCATACCCACCCTGGCACACTGCTCATACCCACCCTGGCACACTGCTCATACACACCCTGGCACACTGCTCATACTCACCCTGGCACACTGCTCATACCCACCCTGGCACACTGCTCATACTCACCCTGGCACACTGCTCATACCCACCCTGGCACCCTGCTCATACACCCTGGCACTGCTCATACCCACCCTGGCACACTGCTCATACTCACCCTGGCACACTGCTCATATCCACCCTGGCACACTGCTCATATCCACCCTGGCACCCTGCTCATACCCACCCTGGCACCCTGCTCATACCCACCCTGGCACACTGCTCATACTCACCCTGGCACACTGCTCATATCCACCCTGGCACACTGCTCATATCCACCCTGGCACACTGCTCATACCCACCCTGGCACACTGCTCATACTCACCCTGGCACACTGCTCATACCCACCCTGGCACACTGCTCATACCCACCCTGGCACACTGCTCATACCCACCCTGGCACCCTGATCATACCCACCCTGGCACACTGCTCATACTCACCCTGGCACACTGCTCATACTCACCCTGGCACCCTGCTCATACCCACCCTGGCACACTGCTCATATCCACCCTGGCACCCTGCTCATACCCACCCTGGCACACTGCTCATACCCACCCTGGCACACTGCTCATATCCACCCTGGCACACTGCTCATATCCACCCTGGCACACTGCTCATATCCACCCTGGCACCCTGCTCATACCCACCCTGGCACACTGCTCATACCCACCCTGGCACACTGCTCATATCCACCCTGGCACACTGCTCATACTCACCCTGGCACACTGCTCATACCCACCCTGGCACACTGCTCATACCCACCCTGGCACCCTGCTCATACCCACCCTGGCACACTGCTCATACCACCCTGGCACACTGCTCATATCCACCCTGGCACACTGCTCATACTGGCAACCTGCCTCATATCCACCCTGGCACACTGCTCATACTCACCCTGGCACACTGCTCATACCCACCCTGGCACACTGCTCATACCCACCCTGGCACACTGCTCATACCCACCCTGGCACCCTGCTCATACCCACCCTGGCACACTGCTCATACCAAATCCCTCCAAAAACAGTCACGTACACTTGAGCACCGCTGGCGCAAATCAAGGTCAGAGTCAGATTTCTGCAGCTACAAATCTGCTCTGCTCTCCTACAACACCACCCTCTGCCAAGCTAAACAAACCTACTTCACTGCACTTATTAACTCCCTCTCTAAAAACCTGCACAACTCTTCTCTACCTTTAACTCTCTGCTGTCCCCTCCTCCCCCCTCCGTGTGCTTCAGTCACTGCTCAAGCTATCACAGAGCACTTTAAAAATAAAAGTGACACCATCCGAAGTGACATTGCACAACTAAATCCCCATAACCATTCCCCTCCCTCCCTACATGCTCCCCAGTCTCTTCTTGGCTCCTTCTCCCCAGTGACTGAATAGGAAGTCTCAAAACTGCTGTCTTCCTCCCACCTTACTACCTGCCCGCTTGATCCCATTCCTACCAAACTTCTATGCAATGCCAACCCCTGTCTTATCAAAGCCTTAACTCATCTATTCAATCTCTCGCTCTCTACTGGAATCTTTCCCTCCCAACTGAAACATGCACTGGTAACCCCTATTCTGAAAAAACCCTCCCTTGATCCCTCCAATCCTACTAACCTCCGACCTATCTCTCTGCTCCCATTCATCTCCAAACTGCTTGAGCGCCTAGTTTACAACTGACTGACGCTATTCCTCTCTGACAATAACCTCCTGGATCCCCTACAATCTGGTTTTAGACAACAACACTCCACCGAAACTGCTCTAAACCGACTAACAAATGACCTCCTATCGGCTAAAACCAAAAAAACAGTACTTGCTACTAATACTTCTCGATCTCTCTGCTGCTTTTGACACTGTGGATCACCCTCTTCTCCTCCAGACTCTCTGCTCTCTTGGCCTTCGTGACACTGCCTTATCCTGGTTTTCATCTTATCTCTCAGATCGATCCTTCAGTGTCTCTTACAATGGGGAATCACCTTCTCCCCTGCCTCTTTCTGTTGGGGTTCCTCAAGGCTCTGTCCTGGGCCCCTTACTATTTTCTCTCTATACCTCCTCACTTGGCAAACGAATCAATTCTTTTCAGTACCACCTCTATGCTGACGATACTCAGATCTATCTTTCCTCTCCTGATCTCAACCCAGAGCTTCTAACTCGCGTCTCTTCCTGCCTGGCCGCTATCTCCACTTGGATGTCCCAACGTTACCTTAAATTAAACCTCTCTAAAACTGAACTGGTTCTCTTTCCCCCATCCAATGCCCACATTGTTCCCGAGGTATCTATAACGGTTAACAATTCTACCATCACCCCATCTTCCCAGGCTCGGTGCCTTGGGGTTATCCTTGATTCTGCCCTGTCCTTCACTCCTCATATCCAATCGCTTATCAAATCATGTCACTTTCACCTAAGAAATATTTCCAAAATGTCATCATTATTTATCACCCAAGATGCTGCCAAAATTCTGATTCACTCTCTTATAATATCTCCCTATTAATTGGCCTTCCCCTCCAAAGACTGTCCCCTCTCCAGTCCATAATGAATACTGCTGCCAGGCTCATACACCTCTCCAACCGCTCCTCCTCTGCCATGCCACTCTGCCAATCCCTCTGCCAGTCCCTCTGCCAGTCCCCCTGCCGTGCCACTCTGCCAATTCCTGCACTGGCTTCCCCTACTATCCAGGATAAAATTCAAACTAATGACTCCCTCTGCCAGTCCCTCTGCCAGTCCCCCTGCCGTGCCACTCTGCCAATTCCTGCACTGGCTTCCCCTACTATCCAGGATAAAATTCAAACTAATGACTCTCACATTTAAAGCAGTCCATAACTCTGCCCCACCCTACATCTCTGAACTCATCTCTAGGTACCATCCAACCCGCTTGTTACCCCCCTACTGACCTGCTCCTCAACTCCTCTCTCATTCCCTCCTCACACACTCGCATTCAAGACTTTGCAGGGGCTGCCCCCCCTTCTCTGGAATTCGCTCCCACAAACTATCAGACTTTCTCCCAATCTCTCTGCCTTCAAGAGATCCCTAAAAACACATTTATTTAGAGAAGCTTACCCTAATCTAGTTTAGCAACACCCTGTGCCCCACCTCACACAACTCTGGTCATGCCCATTCCCACACCTTGTGTCTCAACCCTTTCTCCTTGTAGATTGTAAGCTCTTTTGGGCAGGGCTCTCTTCCCCTCCTGTATTGGTTACTGATTGCTTTATATGTTACTCCTTGTAGAGTGTAAGCTCTTTTGGGCAGGGCTCTCTTCCCCTCCTGTATCGGTTACTGATTGCTTTATATGTTACTCCTTGTAGAGTGTAAGCTCTTTTGGGCAGGGCTCTCTTCCCCTCCTGTATCAGTTACTGATTGCTTTATATGTTACTCTGTATGTCCCATGTATGTAACCCACTTATTGTACAGCGCTGCGGGATATGTTGGCGCTTTATAAATAAATGTTAATAATAATAATAATAATGTAGATTGTAAGCTCTTTTGGGCAGGGCTCCCTTCACCTCTTGTATTGGTTATTGATTGCTTTATATGTTACTCTGTATGTCCAATGTATGACACCCACTTATTGTACAGCGCTGCGGGATATGTTGGCACTTTATAAATAAATGTTAATAATAATAATAATAATAATAATTATATAATGTATCCATACAGCATCCCACAAACTGATTGGATTCCCAGTGAGGGGAGAGAGGAATCAGGAGATGTGTTGATACCCCAGATAATTACTAGTGCAGATGTCTGTGGGTGAATCTGCCCCACTACGGCCCCAGGGCCCAGGCACACGGGGCATTTGGAACTCTAACCCTTCTGCTGTCAGTACATGGGCTCAGTTTGTGATGAAGCTGTAAAATACGGCAACATTCCTTCTATTGGATAAAATACTGAAATAAGTCAAGTTGTACTTACAGAGCAGGACGAGGAGCCCCAGGAGCGACATGGCACCTACAGCCGGCACTCACCAACTAATGCCCCGTAAGCTAAAGCTCCAGATACACAAACGTCATTTTCACTTCCCATTTTGTATTTCTGTATTTAGTGATTTCTGCCTCTTCTGCTAATGACATGGGGTGAGAAACTGAGCCTTATTAACCTAATTATGCAAAACACAAGCACTAATGTGCACTTGTCCAGTAACCCACAGTAACAGCTCTGGTTTAGGGCTCTGGTTTTTGGATGACAGTTAATGACAGATTATATATAGGGGAGAACTGCAAACCCCGGGCGCTATTGCCCCCACTCACTCTCACTACTCAAAGGTCACACAAACAAAATGCATTACAGTTGCTCATATCTCCTATAATGTAGTACCCATGAGCCCTATGTGCTATAAGTTAATCCACAGATTGGATGGTGCACAACTGGGAAAACAACTTAATTGTACAAATAGCACTGCCCTTAGATCTCATTCTGGGGGCAATTGCACCCCACTGCTGTCCTGGGCGGAGCTAGCACAACCTGTCATAAGTCATAGTCATAACTGCCTGTCTTTGGGCTGGCACCCGATCCATCCAACCTGATCAAGAAGACGACCGATATCCAAGGCTTTTGCCAATATTTGTTGCCTCTAGTGATGTAGCGAACCACACAAAAAAAGTTCAAATGAGTGAATAATAGTTTTTACTAGTTGCTTGTCACCTCCAGGACGTTCGTCCTGTCGGTGGGAATATTTCTGTAGTGGTGTGTTTAGCAGTCACCGTGCTTGTGCGCACGTGCACGGTCAGGCAGAGGTAATTCAATGTACAGTGAAGTGAACCACACTGATTCTGGAGTGTGGGCCCAGTTTTGGCCTACTTTATTGATCACCTGCGGTGACCATAAAAGATACGATTTTGCCGCTGTTGCAGAACCCTGAAAAATCAGGCATGTGTACATTCCTGAAAAATTATGGGTTTTTTTTGTCGCAGCCACTGAAGCACAGAGCCCAGAAAAACTCAGGATTTACCTGTCCAAAAAGTTTGGCTTAAAATTAAACCAGTAGGATTTGCACCCTAGTTTGTACGGTGGCGGAGGAGGACGCTAAAGGACAGCTTTGTGTGGAGTCATGCGGCGTGCAGAGAAGGACAGCTGTGTGTGGAGTCATGCAGTGTGCAGAGAAGGACAGCTGCATGGGGAGTCAGAACAAGTCTTCCAGCATGCAGTAACCCTCCGAGATCCATGCCTCATTCATTTTAATAAAGGTCAGGTAATCCACACTTTTGTGACCTAGGCGAGTTCTCTTCTCAGTTACAATCTCTCCTGCTGCACTGAAGGTCCTTTCTGAGAGGACACTTGAGGCGGGGCAAGACAACAGGTTGATGGCAAATTGTGACAGCTCTGGCCACAGATCAAGCCTGCGCACCCAGTAGTCCAGGGGTTCATCGTGCCTCAGAGTGTCGATATCTGCAGTTAATGCCAGGTAGTCCGCTACCTGCCGGTCGAGGCGTTCTCTGAGGGTGGATCCAGAAGGGTTCTGGCGCTGCCTTGGACTGAAAAAACTTTGCATGTCTGATGTTACCGAGTGGCCAAAGTGCATTGTCCTTGTCACCCTTAAAAGCATTGTACAACATGTTTTGCAGGCTGGTTTGGAAATGCAGCATCCTTTCGGACTTGTGGTACGTTGGTAACATTTCTGCCACTTTATGCTTGTACCGAGGGTCTAGTAGCGTTGCAACCCAGTACAGGTCCTTCTCCTTAAGCCTCTTGATACGGGGGTCCTTCAACAGGCATGACAGCATGAAAGACCCCATTCTCACAAGGTTGGATGCAGAGGTATCCATCTCCCCTTCCTCATTATAAAGGACTACGTCATCCACGGTCTCCTCCCCCCAGCCACGTACAAGGCCAGGGGTCCCCAAAAGGTGACCACAATCCCCCTGGGAAGCCTGCTCCTGTTGGTCTTCCTCCTCCACAAAGCCACCTTCCTCCTCTGACTCCACTTCTGACACCTCTCCCTGCATTGCAGCACGTGCCTGGGAACGTTCTGGTGATTCCGCCCACAAATCGTGCTCTTCCTGCTCCTGGTCACGCTGGTCTATGGCCTCATCTGTCACTCGTCGCACGGCATGCTCCAGGAAGAAAACAAAGGGTATTAGGTCGCTGATGGTGCCTTCGGTGCGACTAACCATGTTTGTGACCTCGTCAAAAGGGCACTTGAGCCTGCAGGCATCGTGCATAAGCACCCAGTAACGGGGGATAAACCCCCCCAGCTCTGCAGATCCAGTCCTACCACCCAGTTCAAACAGGTATTCATTGACGGCTCTTTGTTGTTGCAGCAGACGTTCAAACATCAGTAGCGTTGAATTCCAGCGAGTCTGGCTGTCGCAAATTAAACGCCTGACTGGCAAGTTGTGCTGCCGCTGAATGTCAGCAAGGCGCACCATGGCTATGTAGGAACTTCTGAAATGGCCAGACACCTTCCTGGACGGCCTGAGAATGTCCTGCAATCCTGGGTACTTCGAGACAAACTGTTGGACTATCTAATTGAGAACATATGCCATGCAGGGCACATGTGTTAAATTGCCCAGTCCCAGTACTGCCAACAGATTGCTTCCGTTGTCACACACCACTTTTCAGATCTTCAGTTGGTGTGGGGTCAGCCACCGTTCGGCCTGTGAGTGCAGAGATGACAGGAGTGCAGGTCCGGTATGGTTTCTGCTTTCCAGGCACGTCATCCCCAAGACAACATGACAACGGCATACCTGGCACGTCAAATAGCCTATGGGGAACTGGGGGTGCACAGGTGTGGAGGAGGACACAGCAGCAGAGGAGGAAGAAGCCGAGGAAGAAGCCGAGTTAGAGAGCGAAGGAGGAGTAGAGGAGGTGGCAGGCCCACATGCAATCCGTGGCGGTGACACCAACTCGACTGTTGTTGAGCCACGCATTCCCTGCTTCCCAGCCATCACCAGGTTCACCCAGTGGGCAGTGTAGGTGACATACCTCCCCTGACCATGCTTGGAGGACCATGTGTCAGTAGTCATATGGACCTTTGCCCCAACACTAAGTGACAGAGATGCGGTGACTTGGCTCTGCACATGCTGGTACAGGTGTGGTATTCCCTTCTGTGAAAAAAATTGGGTACCTTCCACTGCGGTGTCCCAATTGCTACAAATTTGTGGAAGGCCTCAGAGTCCACCAGCTGGTATGGTAAAAGCTGGCGGGCTAAGAGTGTAGACAAGCCAGCTGTCAGACGCCGGGCAAGGGGGTGACTCGGAGACATTGGTTTCTTACGCTCAAACATGGCCCTCACAGAAACTTGGCTGGGGGCAGATGACCAGGAACTGGTGGTCAAGGTGGAAGGCAGAGTGGAGGGTGGTTGAGATGGGTCAAGGACAGCAGAGGTAGAGCAGTAAGATGCAGGACCAGAAGGAGGGTGGCTTTGAGTTTGTCTGCTGCCTTTGAGGTGTTGCTCCCATAGTGCTTTGTGTTTGGCGTTCATGTGCCTTCGCATAGCAGTTGTACCTATGTGGGTGTTGGGCTTCCCAAGATGAGATCAGCAGGACAGCTGCCCACAGCAGCTACATACAGAGCAGTAGAAAGTAGATTACTAGTCAGCAAAGCTACCTAAACTCTCCCTCAAATCCCTGCACAGCTCTCTCCCTATGTGCTAATACAGAGCAGTAGAAAGTAGATTACTAGTCAGCAAAGCTATCTAAACTGTCCCTCAAACCCCTGCACAGCTCTCTCCCTATGTGCTAATACAGAGCAGTAGAAAGTAGATTACTAGTCAGCAAAGCTATCTAAACTGTCCCTCAAACCCCTGCACAGCTCTCTCCCTATGCTAACTCATCAAGCACACACAGGCAGAATGTAAAATGGCTGCTGGGCTTCGGTTCATATATGTGTAGCCCACTTTTGGTTATTCTGTGCTGCTACCTGCTGATTACTGTATTTTGGTGCTACAGGAGTCCCGAGCCCCCGCTTACTATGGGGGTTTACAGGGATTCCTCCCCTTAAAGGCATGCCTCCACCCAGGGCTGGTCTTGTGGAACTATAACCCACACCCTGGGAACTTAATGTTTCAGTAGTACCTCTGCTTGGGATCCACACACAGCCCCCGGTACCTTGCCCCTCCCTGGGGTAGTTGCTTACCGGCAGGTAGGTGATCCTTTGTGCAGGAAAGATCCAGTTACACAGATTATATGATGAATCAGATAGGTTGCTTTATTCAGGCAGAACCTCTCCAGGAGTGGCATATCATTCATACACATGCAGGGCATATCTCCTTACATCTCATTGAGAACCTTTTCCTGTTGGGCAACTCACGGTACTCCCACCAAGTGTTCCCTTCTAGGTGATCTCCCCGGTACTCGCGCCAGGAGGCACCCCCTCTTGGAGTCCTCCCCGGTACTCACGCTAGGCAGCCTCACCACAGGCGACCCACCCCGGTACTCACGCCTAAGCCCCCTCAGATCCAGACTCCTGGACTAGCGGTGACCTTGTCCACCTACCTAGCCACTTGTGGCCCTGCACTCCAGCAGACGTAATGCTGGGGGGTCTTAACCCCACTACCACTCCTGGAGGGGCAATATCCACCCATTCTAGCTAGGTGACCTACATATCACTCCTAGAATGATCTCTTACAGAACTACTATCTCTAACTGTACCTGGGGTACTCCTTACTGGAGTAGTCCCAACATGTCTGGCCAACAGCACATGGCTGCTTCCCTTATATGGGCCTATGCACCACCCTGTGGCCATAACCCGAACTACAGGTATACTCCCTGTTAACTATTTAGAACCCAGTCATCCCAGTGTCCCTGTTAACTAGCACCACCCTGTGGCCTGTCCTAGGGGTGTCTGTCCTAAGGGCCCATTTTTGGTAAACCCCTACATATGGAAGGGAGTGGTCCAGGGGGGGTCCAGGAGGGAGATTTTCCTGATTGGCTGCCATGTATCTGCTGGCTCTGGGGTGAGAGGTCAAAATTTGGCACCAGCTAAGGCAAACCCAAAATTGCAAACATCGCTAATGATGTTAGTTCGCCGGTGAACAGTTCGCTACATCTCTAGTTGCCTCATCTCCCAGCCATACATGTAACAATTATAGTATGAAACGGTAATATCAGTGCATATAAGGCCACCTAAATGCTAGTTTTACAAACAACTTACAAACAACTATCACCCAATTATTTCACCAGTCACAGTTGTCCTGTTGCAAAGAGAAAAGGCTGCTGGTTTGGGGCAAGTAATAATAATGGGGGATTTTAATTACCCCGATATGGACTGGCCAATACTACCAGGGCAGTAAATGGGAACACGTTTATAAGCTTATTGCATGGCAACTTTACCTCACAGGTTGTTGAGGAGCCAACCAGGAACCATGTTACAGTATATTGGATCTAATGATATCTAATAGAATGGTTCCTAGTGATAAAGAAGTCTGCGGGACGTCACAGGTTCCCCTTGAGACTTTTTTTACAGTAGAAACTTGTGAAATACAACATATCTTTATTTTTGTCCACCATCAATTTTGCAGGGTGGTTGTTAAGTGAATCTTCTCATTTTCTCTCCCTTCCTTCCTCTTTCCCCCACAGAGTCTCTCTGTCAGTTCTCAGCTAAAAATAAGTCAGCAAGTGGCTTGTCTTCTATTTTCTTTTTCTTTATTAGAGCTGTGCAACAGTATGAACTGTGTGGAGATGTTGGGAACCCCTACTCCCCAAATGGCACAGTTATCCACCAAAAATCTAGACTTACTGTAAGGAGCCCCGGGCGATCGGTGCGTGTCCCTACCTGTATGCTCGCCGCTCCCTGGGCTCCTGCAGTTAGGGGTGAGACTGTGTGCAGCCTCCATGGACGTGACTGGTCTACACGCGCAGTAATGTGGGCATGCTGATGTCACTAGCTGCGCCAAATTCAAACTTTAAAGGCGTTACTCTGTTCATTTCAAGTTGCCCAAGCTGGTTCTGTGTTTCTAGATCCTTGCTAAGCTTTGTATTTGACTGATTCCTTGGTTTTGACTCCTTGCCTGACTTTTTGACTACAATTCTTCACTGCCTGCCTCTGGCCTTGCTTCTGCCTGATCCCCTATGTAGCACATTTCTGGAAATAACCTTGGCTGTGAGTAGGATCCCTGTCAGTCCCACTGCAGAAAGTCCAGGGCCCCAAAAGGGCATCGGTGAATACCGCGGTTGGCAGGGCTCTGCTGTGTTGCCTAAGAGGTTACTGCTGGCATTTATGGGCTCCTATACACTACAGTCTGTAGCACTTTCTTTCAGCAGACAATGCAGTTGTATGTACAGAATATTACATGATATGGAACAAGTAATTTCATATGGCCTACTAATTGGTATACAGATATCTCCTCATTTGTATTATAGTGGCTTCCTTCTAATGATTAAAACCATTAATCCAAGATAAAAAGGGTAAGTGAGAAGTGTAACTAACATGTTGTTGCTACATGCAACCCTCTCCCCATAGAACAGTAAAGGCAAATGGTCTCCAGTATGAACTCAAACTTTTACACACATTTTCAAAATAAATTTTGGCCACCAGTGGTTCTTTTAGGGTGAGGACACATGGTAAGATTTGTTTCCCGCTGTCTCCTGAAAATGATGTGCCATAGCAAAACATTAGGATTGCCACAAGTAGAACAAATTACTCACAGTGATCCGCTTAATTGCGGGAAATTGCCTTCCTTCGCATTTTCCCACGATTAGGCCAGATTGCTGCAAGTAATGTGATTTACTTGCAGCAATCCTAATGTAGCAAGTCATTTTTGAGAGATTTGTCACCCATGATAGCACAGATTCAACCACCGAAGACAAATTTCACTGTGTGCCATTGCCCTTACAGGAGAGAAGAAGAAGATCAAAATAAATGCTTAACTCAGGTATCAACTAACCCGCAGTGTATCAGGATCTCTCAGTGTTGCTTGAGGCAAGAATTTTACAGTCTACAGTGGGACCTACCTATTGGGGTCATTACAGTCTGGTGGGTGCTGCCTGGGGTACTACCCAATCTACAATATCCTTGGTCTAGCACACAACTGCTCCTACTAGCTCATACTGTCTAGAGCAGTGATCCCCAACCAGTTCCTCATGAGCTACATGTTGCTCACCACCCCCTTTAATGTTACTCCCAGTGGCCTGAAAGTAGGTGCCATTTTTACATTTTTGGCTTGGAGTTTTGGAAGCCCAGAGACACAGTTTTACTCCAAGCAGAGCATCTTGCAGGCCAGCAGCCCCCATGGGGCTACCAAATAGCCAATCACAGCCCTTATTTGGCACCCCCAAGAAATATTTTTCATGCTTGTGTGGCTCCCCAATACTTCGTACATCTGAGTGTGACTCATGAGTAAGAAAGGTTGGGGATCCCTGGTGCAGAGTGTACAATTTATAAAAACTTCATGCACCGTTTCTCTTGACGCAAGCTGCTGTGGGAACCCTGGAGCTACTGTTTGTTATGTGGTAGTTTTGAATATTTTGTCATCTGAAAACCATAAAAATGTGCTGAACCGATTCCTCCTTCTTTAGTACTAAATCATTTCCCTAGACTTCTTTATTTCCATGTTGCTACATAGTTAGAGAGAACTGGATGAACTGGGAAGTTCTTATTATTCAATGAATAAGTTCATTTTTCTATTTTGAGCCAACGGAAAGAACTGGCTACTGGGCCATGGATGTCCAAAAGTGCTAGCGGTTGTGCCATGATTGTGCATGAAGCTATTTGGCACTGAAGCTCTGGAAGCACCAGGTTCCCTGTGATTCTGGGAACTTCTTTTGGATTCCTTTTTTACAGCAGCATAAGTAACAGAAGCTTTACCCTGAATACAAGACAAAATAAGACATATAAGACATAAGACACCAGCAGCTACAACCTGATTACACACAGAATACAGTGCATAAAATTGCCACAGAGCACCCTGTTCTTGCTCTTTACACCTTGCTTTGCATGAAGCACCCTGAGACCCAGCTATTTGCCATCCTAGAATGGAACACCTAGGGGTTGACTTATTAAGTATCAGGTATCGTATCAGGTAACGTTTCCTGCAAAAACGCAACTTTTTCGAGTTTCCCACAAAAACCAGCATCAAAAATCTGAAACGTCTAAAGTTTTGAGACAAAAGAAGGCTCTGTGAGGAAAGGGAAGGGACCTCTGTGTCAGGACTCAAACATTGGTTTGTGTATTTCTGGCTTTGTGCATCTACCTCCTGAGCCACTGGAGGTGCTTTAGGTTGGATCTGACCAATTCTCTTGTATCCTCTCTGCCTGCTCCCTTTCCTCCACCCACCTCATTATCCTCATGTGTTTTGTATCTGGTAATCATGACCCTTTATAAGCCTGTCCCTGACCATTGCACCTTGCTTGCTCATTGTCTTGAGCTCATTTCTGTGATCTTGCCTCTGGTATTGTGCTCCTTGTCCCTGCCTTCTGAGGTTCTGTTCCTGGTTCCTGCCTTCTGAGGTTCTGTTCCTGGTCCCTGCCTTCTGAGGTTCTGTTCCTGGTCCCTGCCTTCTGAGGTTCTGTTCCTGGTCCCTGCCTTCTGAGGTTCTGTTCCTGGTCCCTGCCTTCTGAGGTTCTGTTCCTGGTCCCTGCCTTCTGAGGTTCTGTTCCTGGTCCCTGCCCTCTGAGGTTCTGTTCCTGGTTCCTGCCTTCTGAGGTTCTGTTCCTGGTCCCTGCCTTCTGAGGTTCTGTTCCTGGTCCCTGCCTTCTGAGGTTCTGTTCCTGGTCCCTGCCTTCCGAGGTTCTGTTCCTGGTCCCTGCCTTCTGAGGTTCTGTTCCTTGTCCCTGCCTTCCGAGGTTCTGTTCCTGGTCCCTGCCTTCCGAGGTTCTGTTCCTGTTCCCTGCCTTATGAGGTTCTGTTCCTGGTCCCTGCCTTCCAAGGTTCTGTTCCTGGTCCCTGCCTTCTGAGATTCTGTTCCTGGTCCCTGCCTTCTGAGGTTCTGTTCCTGGTCCCTGCCTTCCGAGGTTCTGTTCCTGTTCCCTGCCTTATGAGGTTCTGTTCCTGGTCCCTGCCTTCCAAGGTTCTGTTCCTGGTCCCTCCCTTCCGAGGTTCTGTTCCTGGTCCCTGACTTCTGAGATTCTGTTCCTGATCCCTGCCTTCTGAGGTTCTGTTCCTGGTCCCTGCCTTCCGAGGTTCTGGTCCCTGCCTTCTGAGGTTCTGTTCCTGGTCCCTCCCTTCCGAGGTTCTGTTCCTGGTCCCTGCCTTCTGAGGTTCTGTTCCTTGTCCCTGCCTTCTGAGGTTCTGTTCCTTGTCCCTGCCTTCTGAGGTTCTGTTCCTTGTCCCTGCCTTCTGAGGTTCTGTTCCTTGTCCCTGCCTTCTGAGGTTCGGTTCCTGGTCCCTGCCTTCTGAGGTTCTGACCCTTGGCCTGTCCTCGATTCTGCCTGCTGGTTCTACTATCTGGCCTGTATATTTTGTCTATATTTGGTTCTGCACCTATTCCTGATTGGCCCCTAAGTGTTGCACTTGTCTAAATGTTGTGCTGCCTGTGTGGGTCTAAAGTCTAAAGTGGGTGGTAAAAGAATGGCACAAGAGTTTTAAGCAATGCAGTGGTACATTGGGTTGCCCTGTACTTATGGCTGTGTCTGGCATACAGTAAGTACAGGGCTCCCTTGTGCCTGTCAGTGCTGTACTGTAGATACATAATCCTTGCCCAGCAGCCCGTACAGCCCATTGCCCCAGCCCCTAAGTCTCTGTGCATGGACCCTAAGGGAGTATAATTCTGCCCCCTCAGTACATTAACCCTTGTGCCTATAACAGTGGTACATGGGAACCATGGAGCATTCATAAGTGAATTATACTTTGCCCACAGCCTTCCCTTGAACTAAAAAATTATCTTAGTTAACTGAGCATTTATACTAATAAAGAAATGGGACTATTCTATGCCTCCCATTTTGACCAATTTTATCCCCAGCCTGGCTCCCCAGAGTACTATTCATTGCCAGATACTGCTATTTTACAGAAAAGGACCCCAGTTATAATGTCATCTAGACTTGTTAACCCATCAAGAGTATTAATATAGACCTGTTGAAGTATCACATTATCATTGACTGGAGGAGAAGAAGTTAAAGAAACTTTTAAAAGTTAAGCAGTTACAGAGCGTTTCTTGTTTAGTCACAGTGCATTGGCTCGTCTCTGTAGATTCAGTGGTGTAACTATAGGGAAAGCTCAGGCCTGTTGCACAGGGGGGCTCAGACTGTGGGGTCTGCTTCCTCTATAGGTATAAGAAGCCCCCCCTCACCAAGCACTCTTACCTGCTCAGTGGGAGCAGCCAGGTATAAGATTTTTAAAATATATATAATAATAATATTATATTAATAACCCCTCTTACTAGGGTCACAGTTCTTTTGAGAAGCAGACAAATAATAAATAAATACAGTTATGGCTTAATAATAAATTCTACATTAGTATAGCTCCCGACAAACACAGAACATGGTGGTCTGGTTCCTTTTCTCTAGTCAGCTGATCATGGCTTCCCTCTGGTCTGTAGCCCTCACATACTGCCCTGGCCACTTCAGATGCAGTTCCCAGATGTTTTCCCCCCCAGGTGCTCCCCTTAGGTACTCCACCCCGACTACTGTCCAGTCCATATTTCATGCAGCTTTTCAGCCACTGCCCCCCATCCCAACTGATCAGATGGGGTTGATAAGAGCCACACCTTGTCTTTGGTCAGTAACTGATGAGAAGACTTCTCATATATAGTAATGAGTTTTTATGGCTCCTGTAGCCAACATACTGCCCAACTGCCATTCACAGAAAAACCCTTTGATATGGGGATTTGCCTTTGGGTGTGACTTGGACAACTGGTTTATAGTAATCAGTAGAACCCCCCATACAGTGTATAACACATAAATATGTATAGATACACAAACACATATGTATATAACACAAATAATGGCACCCAAGATGAGCAATTTCTTACAAATCCCCACATAGAGGGCAAAGGACTTTACAAGGAAAGAGCCCACTAAATACAAAAAAAGTTATAACATTCAGGGACACCCATTAATGTGTAATATGTATTTGTGCTGAAACCCAAATGATATAACACTCACACAGGCTTAAGTTTTGCTGCATTGTCTGTGCACTGTACCCCCCACTTACCCACCTGACACTGCTCCACCCATGTCTGGGCTGGGTCCCATCTCAGGCCTCTGCAGTAACCCATGGCCTTGCAACACCCAACACATTTTGCTTACCACGGTTACCATATAAAAGAGACCACACAAGAAAAATACTTTATTATTTTGGGGGGTGGGGTGAGAAACTCTGTGGCACATTTTATTAATCAGCGTAGCTGGGATTAGCACCTCAATTCAGGGATAGGTGTGACCATAACCAATACTGACTTCAGGAAATTAAAAAGATATAATACACTAAAGTGTACAGCACTATCTGAGCCAAATCACTAGTGAGATGTTTGTCATCTTTGTATCAGTATTTCCCCCTCAGTTTCATCTAAAATAGAGCAACATAGATGTAAGGAGCATCATTGTTTTAGCTGTTTCGTTGTTTTGGACAGGTACAGACCATAAATATAAATGTAGGGACCCATAGGGTTAAGTGCCCTATGGTTTTACTTCCCTACCTCTTCACATCTGTACTGTTATTGGGCAGAGTCCTCTATACTCAGGTTACAGTTGAAACACTATCCCTAATAGGTTTAGTCAGGTTGTACACGCCCCCTTCAGACTGATATAGTGTATGGCAGGAGGGAGTGTCTTCCTCTTTTGGCTGCAGGCTGTGTCCTGAGCAGAACTCCATCTGAGCCTGGACCGGACATAGGCCCAGAAGCCATTTGTACCCTAGAGACTACTCTATTCTCTAGTGAAAGTCGGGGACAGGGCCCCGTGAATGAGAACAAGTCAGCACAGCAGCTCTATTTAACAGCACCCTCTAGGAGAAGTGAGCATAGTCAGTCTAGCTAGAAAGGGCAGCCATTAGCCCCAACAAAGGAGACTCTAAGGGTTTAGCCTACCCCAGGCTCTGTATGCCTTGCTGTAGGGACCACAGTTAAGACAAAGGCTCAGGCAGTACTTATCCCTGAACCACAGTCGGCTGGAAGGGATCCGTTCAAGTAAAGGGCATCCATCCTGGGCTCTCAGCTAGTACTTCTGTACATCTCCATGTTGGGCTATTCTGTCCCTGAAAGTCACAACTGCTATTTACCATTATGATATTTCATATCTGCTGCTTGTGAGTATGTGACAACCCTGTCATACCATTTGTGTCTTGGACCAATAAACCTGTATTATAGTTTACCATAAAGAATCCTCTGGCATCCATTAATATCTATTGCACCACACTACCTCAGTTAGTTGTAGTTCAACTACCCCTCGCTCCATAGTAAATCTACCCATATAGCGGAGGCCCACTCCTAAGTATTAAGTGTCGCATGTAACACATGCTCTATACCATTTACTAGCCCGGGTTTTGCCCTATCCTAGCCAAACAAGTGTTACATTTGGGGCCCAATGTGCTTTTTGAACCGTTATATTCATTCCGGAGCCAAAATTCTAACTGTGCCTCAGTGGTTTTAACTCTCCTATTAAACTAAAGCAGCAGCCATTTTACTCCATCACAAACCAATTTAGAGGCTTCTCCTTGTGCACAAAAATCATGAACAAATAGGTAAGGTCCTCTATAATTTTTCAAACGATAAATGGGAAGGGACGAAACAGGAAAAAATCTTCTACTTTTCTGGAATTTACATTCTTGTTTAACCTGTAAACAGACTCAGGGAAGGGGGGAAATGAGCACAAATTCAAGTGCTGGGAATAATCTCCCCTCATTAAACCTCCGTTTTCATTAGTTTTGGTTCTTTTCATTTGAGAAATCTCTAATTTGAGACTTTCCAATTCATCCCATGTATTTTTTAGACGTTCTCTTCACTCATCCTTTCATTTTGAGTTTTAAGAACATGCTATGGAACCCATGTATTCAACTTTTATTTTGCTTTTGGCATCCCCACCTAGAGGAATTTCAGTTCTCTCTCTCACTGTACCAATTATTATTATTCCTATAATTATATTGCATGGTACCTGGCTATGTGCCCAACTCTGGAACACACATAGCAACTAAACAATTTCTTTTCTGTATGTTTTTTATACAGTATGTGAGGGACAATGTATTGTTATTAGCATTTGAGGGTGAGAAACCTTTACTGCAGACACCCTTTCATTGCCATGCTGTTTCCTAGGTTGTAGAAGTTTAGAAACCTGTTTGTCTGTACTATTCTGTTTCAGTTTATCAGTCCCGTACTCTGCACAATTAGTAATCAATTTAGAAGGCCTGACATGACTAGTACATTCTAGACTAGCCACATTACTTTCAGTTACAGTTTCACATTTCCTACTGCTTTCTTTTATACCATTAGCAGACAGATCTCTACCCTTATTAGTATTATTCTGCCCATTAACAGCTGATACAGGACTTCTTGCTCCTAACTGAGCCTTTAACTCTTTAGTCTCTGTCAGGACCTGCCTGTACTCGATCTCTGGACTCTATATTAGGCAGGTTCTGCATTACTCCGTTGAGCCACTTGAGACCTTGGGCATCCAACCCCGAACATTTTATTCACCCCTCTTTGCTCCATTGTTCAGACTTGTCACCTCCTCCTCCCTTAGTAAGCCCAGGTGGTTGCAATTGGACAATTATCAGGCTTTATAAGCCAGTTAGAAGCAACCCCTGGTTGCTTGTTCATTAAGCCCTTTTATGATCCTGTGACCGTACCTGCCTGACTCCTGTACCTGCCCGTGTTCCTGTGACTGTACCTGCCTGACCCCTGCCTGGTTCCGTTCGCTCCACCCTGTTCCTCGTCTCCTGTCCCTGACTTCTGTTGGATCTCCCGGTATTTGACCTCGGCCTGTTTATTTGACTGCTCTCTGTCTTCAGCCTGCCCCTGACCACTGCCAGTTATTCGGACCCTCCTTGCCTGCTGCCAGTCCTGACCCCCTGCCTGCTTTACGGACTTGTATTGTTTGCCGCCTGCCTCTGACCACGGCCCGTTTTGTGGACTTTGTATTTTCTCGCTCAATTCTTACAATAAATGTCTCTGCATCTCAACATGCCTTATACTTATCTACAACAACGGTACCCTTTATATCCATATTACACAGCATATAGGCTCCTACCTGCCAGCCACCCACCTGTGGCTGCTCCTGACAGTCTCTGATATGCATTTAGAATTATCAGCGCCTACTTTGCTGGAGGTTGCAACCAAACTTTTAATGGTGCCCTCTGCATCCCTCAGCCTCTGTTTGAGCTGCTCATTCTCCTTCTTGTTTTTGCCATTGTTTGCTGGTTGCTAATGGCCATAGCAGCAGCATTTTCAAAAGAAAATTTTAGAGAATCAATCGCATCATTCAAATAACGAATCTTTTCCTCCAGATTCTCTTTCTGCACCGCTAGAGTTTTATCCAGCAGGCAGCAAAAACCAATGCACTTGACATGCACTTTTCTTGGATTGCCCTGGTCACATACGCCTGCGCCCCAGCCCATGGATCTGGAGATCCCTGCATACACTTAATGATCTCCCCTGAGTATGTGACCGTGGCAATCTTTTTAACTAACACAACATCCATTTTTTTTAACAAAACAAGAACCAAAACAACAGAAAACAATCAACTGATTTCCCACACAATATTATACACTTATAAATATGAATTAAATGCCATGCATTGCTCTCCTGCCTGGCTCGCCATTATCTGTAAGATTTTTTTGACTATATATATTATATATTAATAATATAATATTATAATATAATCACCCCTCTTACTAGGGTTATGGTTCATTGGAGAAGCAGACAAATAATCTACACCAATAAGTGTATATTAAAATGAATATATTGAATAGCAATGCTACAATTAAAGGATTATTTAAAACAAAACAATATATTTACATTATTTTCAATTACAAATTAATAATGAAGTCTTCATCATTATCGCTACCAACAAACACAGAACATGGTGGTCTGGTTCCTTTTCTCTAACCATGGCTTCCTCTGGTCTCTCTCACATCCTGCCCCGGTCACTTCTGATGCAGTTCTAAGGTGCTCTCCATGGATGCTCCCCAGATGCTCCTCCTTCCATGACTACTGTCCAGTCCCCTTTTTTTACACCATTTCAGCCACTGCACCCCACATACCAACTGATCAGATGGGGATGATAAGAACCACACCTTGCCTTTGTTCAGTAACTGATGAGAAGGCTTCTCACATACATTAATGAGTTTTATGGCTCCTGTAGCAGCCGTACTGTCCCACCTCCATCGACAGAAAATCCCGTTGCTATGTAAATTTGGCTTTGGGTGTGACTTGGACGACTGGTTTTTAGTAGTCAGTACAACTCCCCTATACACTGTGTATAACACATAAATATGTATAAAGCCACAAACACATATGTATATAATACAAATAATGGCACCCAAGATGAGCAATTTCTTACAACTCATATTCATTCCTTATGGAGGGAGAGATGATTGTCCAGTTATGTGTTTCTTTTCTATTCCCCCCATCACTGCTCGGTCTGTAGATCTGCGTGACTTTATATGGTGAAAGATCAGGAACACTGTCCATATGAATATAATGGGAGCCAATATCAGTCTGATTACATTCAGCAGAGGGAGGGGCTTGTGTCGGCCTGGGAACAAAAACATAAAATATATCAATGAGAAAAGTCAAATTGATGTTGGTAAATGACTAAAACAATCCAGCACAATGTTCCTCGATCTCTGTGGGATTATTTCTTACTTAATATTAGTCTCAAACAGAAATTATAAAGGATTATGAAATCCCATGTGAT
Source organism: Xenopus tropicalis (assembly GCF_000004195.4). Classification (NCBI taxonomy): domain Eukaryota; kingdom Metazoa; phylum Chordata; class Amphibia; order Anura; family Pipidae; genus Xenopus; species Xenopus tropicalis. The sequence continues at coordinate 140,054,806 of NC_030684.2, forward strand.
TATAACCAATGCTCAACACCTAGCCCTGTCCCGTTTCACTGGAAAATTTAAAAGTTAAGTTGTAACCCGCCCTACCGCAATCCCCCAACTGAGTGACAATCGTATAAGAGTCTTAGGGGCACATTTATTAAATCCCGAATTAAAATCCCAAATGGGAAAAATTCGGATTGGATACGATTTTTTCTGAAGATCGCGACTTTTTCGTATCTTGCATTACTTTTTCGTCACTGGCGCTATCCTTCTATGTATGATTTTTCGCAATGGCGACAAAAAAGTCGCGGAAAATGCGTAAATGTCGCAATGGCGACGAAAAAGTCGTGGAAAATACAAAAAAGTCTCGATAGCGATGAAAAAGTCGCAAAAATACCGATCATTACTAAAAAAACGCATTTGGAGGCATTCAGAGCGTGCGTTGATTAGTAAATGTGCCCCTTAGTGTCATGTGTAAACTCACCTGTATTATTGCAAGAGATATATATTAAGTACATCGGGCTCTACTAACCTAAACCTTTGGTTGGGGAAATCTTTAGTGTTATTGTTATGACTGTTAGTGAGGAGGTAATGGATTGGCAGGATGTGTGAATGATGATTAGTGATGAGCGAATCTGTCCTGTTTTGCTTCAAAGAAAAATTAGCGAAGCTATTAAAAAAATTAGCAAAACCGTAAAAAAACAGTGAAACGTGGCTGCCGCGAGGCGAATTGTTTGGCGAAACCTCTGCAGAAAAATTCAGTCCCCTTAAAAAAAAGTCATGGTAGCGTCAAATTGGGAGCGGTCACTCACAAAAAGCCGTGTGCAACAAATGAATTTCTTGGATTTTTCCCCGTTTCACAAATTTTCATGCCGTTTTGCGAATTTGGGACAGATTTGCTCATAACTAGTTGTAAACCCTGCTGCACAGCCGTAAGGCAAGACTGGAATGGAAGTTCCATTCAAGGAAAGGGTTGAGAGTTGCCATAAATGGAACCCACCTGAGATGCTTATAGTGACATTGTTGCTGGTAACACTGAAGATCCTGTTGGATGAAAGTTGGTTCCTGACCTGACACCAGTAGGTCCCAGCATGTTGAAGCTGAGCGGACTCTATACACAGCACTTTCCCAGACTCTCGGACCTGGTACAGTACTGATTCATGTTCAATCGTCTCATTATAAATCCAAAGGAACAGAGGGTTAGTGCCTTTTGCTACAGAACAGGTCAAGCACAGATTGTCTTCTACTATCACTGCAAGTTCATCCTCCCCGGGGGTAATTCTGGCATCTGCCACTGGTTCTGTTAGAACATTAAGATTTCATATTCCCACAGTTACTATCTAAATGAGCAGGAAATTAAAATTTGAGGAAATACTACAGAAAACAAAAGATGTTGTGTGAGTATAAACATAAAACATTATAATGTGAAGCTGTGTGTTCCTACTGTATATGAAATTATGAATTACTAAATTTTTGGTGTCAAAGGGACAGTATTGTACTACCATCCATTTGTAGAACACTTGGGCACAAACTATCCCAAAATCACATAACAGCAATTAAATCAATAGAAAAAAAATATTGAAACCAGCAACATCAGTTCAATAAAAAATGGTCACTATGGACCTTTATATTTGGATTGGCCAAGCTTTAGTTCTAGGTACTGAATCTCTCTGTACAGGCCAAAGAGGTTAAATACCTACTGTATGCTATTATTATTTTATGGTATCTCTGTGAAGAGGCTACAAGAACACATAGGGGTCGTTGCTGCTGAATTGTGCTTAGAATACTTAAGCTGGTATAGTTTGCATGGTATATAGGACTTTTTGTTTGTCACTTAAAGGAAAACTATACTGTCCCCCTACAATATAGGTCTTCATCTTCATCTGCTTCATCTATAATAATAAATGTTTTCATAAAAATATACTTTTTTTAGTAGTATGTGCAATTGGGTAATCCTAAAAAGAAAACTGCCATTTTGACAATTAAGGGCCGCCCCCTGGGATCATAGGAGTCACAGTGCACACAAACAAGCCAAGGCACACATACATGGTAGGCCCCGTCAGCCAATGAATGGGCAGAGTTCTGCCTTTTGCTCCCACACTACTTCCTGTTACAGTTAGAGCTGCATCACTTCCTGTCAGCTGATCTCTGAGGGAGCACACAGCCCGTCACAAAATGGCGGCTCAAGGGAAAGGATGTAAAAGGGCAATATTTACAGATATATATATTCCAGTTCGGTGAGATTCTTTAATGGGCCACTTAACATAATATAAACTAGCTTTCCTTTAATTCAAATAAAAAAATATATATATTATTATGAGCATACATAGCTAATGTTTCCACTGGATTATACTTAAAGAACTATCTAAGATGATACATTTTTTTGGTATCTTTTGGCACAGGCTGTTAGCAAAATTAACAGGATTTCCATACAAAATTTGAACTTAGTGTAGGATAAGTGTATGGTTGGTTAGGTTAAAGTTACTCACCCATCACAGACAAAATAACCCCCACACTGAGCTGCATTTTGCTGGAGAACTCATTTTGCAAGGTACAGTAGTAGGGTCCAGCCATAGAGATGGAGGTGATTGTCACCCGGTATTGTGCCTCTTCTTTCTTTTTAGCTTTACCTTTCCCTATTGAATCATTCCTGTGATAGAACTGATAATCAACTGGGAAAGATCCACTCTTGGACTCACAGAGAAGATCCACAGAATCCCCCACAGCTACTTTGGTAGGACTAAGCTTTAGTTCCACCTTAACTTAACAGAGGAGAAAAAAAAATGTTCATGTATCCGGAAAGATGTAATACTGCATGAACTGAAATGGTCAGTGTCTAAAACAAACACATCAAAGCAGAATGAGACCAAGAATATTCTCTGCAGAGCTACTACATATCAATCAATAACATTAGTAACACATACATAGAAAACCAACGGACAGTGTTGGAATATGATAACCCAGATATGCTTACCACAATTGTGCTTCTACATATCAGTGAGATAGACTGTCATTGGGGCAGTAGCAGAGCAAAAGCAGGAAGACAATTTAAGAGCAATGTCAGATCTTATCTAGAAATGTCTAATGCCCCATGGTACAGAAAATAAATAAACTGGTTCCCGGTTACCATAATTTTCTTTTCCTGGCCCTGCTCCCAGTAGCATCTTAACAACTGGTTTAGCATCAGCAATGACAGAAGAAAAAGACTGGGGTTATAAAGCCCCCTCCCTATTCCTGCTCCCTGCCTTTGTAAAAGCTTTTGGAAAATAAAACTTAACAATTAGCAGGGTGGGAGATGGCCAGGAGAAGAAAATAAGGGTAAATTATTTTTCTCTTTTCCTGGCCATCCCCTCATAGCATCTTAACAAGTAGGTACTGTAAGTACCCAAGCAATCCATAAAGCAATGGAAGAAAAAGGATACAAATAATGAACAAAAACTTGAATGTGGCATGTAAAACCTTGAGACCAAAAGAAGAGTCATTGTGAGAAGAAATATCCAACTTTGCTCTGCAGAGTGGAAGCATTTCTTGCCTTAAGAAGAGTTGAAATGGCCTCACTTGAACAGCCCAGCTCTACCAATCTAACCCTTTTGACTTCTATGCCTTGAGGTTCAGATGTTATGGAAAAGGGATGGACTACTGGGCCCTAAATGATAACATCACACCTGTTCATCAGTTGCAGAAGTTCCTCTATCATTGACCTCCTGAGAAGAGGGTACCATGAGGAAGAGGAGGAGGCTATAACATTCTCCTGGGAAATCAGTACCCTTGAGCTGAATGCCTAAGGCAGTGAGCCTTCTGCTGAAGCATCTGTGTAAATCTCTATCAAGGAGGGTTTATGAAGATGAAAACCATTTAACAAGTTATCTCATATTGAGCTTTGGGAGATCTGATATTTCCAGCCTTCCAGGTCTGGAACAGACTAGAATGTCCAGCCTGCCAGCTTTCACTACAAAAGGAATCTCTCCCTTGTCTGTAACTTCTGTTCTTAGCCTTTCATTTACAAAAAAATGTTTCAGACTGTGATTCTTCTGTAGGTTTCTCTGAAACATTTATTCTTCTGCCATCGCTGATGCTGAAGATTGATAATCCAGTTGAAAATAACCAGTTGTTAAGATGCTACAAGGGGATGGCCAGGGAATAACCATTTGACCTCCTCATATAAAGAGTGCATATATGTAGGGAAAGTGGTCTGTAATTCTATTAAATCAAATCAGCATTCAAAATATTCCCCTGAATATAAATCTCAGTTGGGTGAGGAACCCAATGAGCCAATGTCAAATTGGAACAAACACTGAGTTACTGTAGAAGCAACTCAGCATCGTTGAATACACCGTATCTCCGAATTACTGTGATGGTGCATTCTGGGCAGAGGGGTCTGTCGGTAACTATAGTTTACCCATAGTTTATCTAAGTGGTCAATTGGGTTGAACCTGATGGACTAGATCTGTACCTCGGACAGAGATGGAGATGTTGGTGCTTCGCATGGAATCACCAGTAGCAGCTTTGGTAACGATGCACTGATATTCTCCTCCATAATCTTCAGAAACACTTTCTACCACAAAGCGTTGCTCCAGAGCTGCAGCCTCTTTGGTGACACAGATGCGAGTGGGCTGTTTGCACCAGGAATAACGCAATAATCCCATCTCCTTTTCCACTGAGCAGAGAATCTCCAACTTCTCCCCAGCAATAACCTGCCCCCCGGCCGGCTCCAGCCTCACTCGCACACCGGCAAGTTTCTGGGCTGAATGGATCAACATAAAATTCAGAATTAAATGATGTGACATTCATGCAGCACAACACTCAATTAAATAAAAATTTAAATCTCATGTAATTAAGTTAGTACTAAAGCAAAGACATTCATGATTTTTTTCCCATAAGAAGATATTTGACATTTCAAGGCATTTCATTGCTCACCTTTTATCTTGGATAATTTTTGGGTCACTTTTCTTATTTACACTCCCATATTGAGCTCTTATTTCACAGGTATAATACCCAGAATCCTCCAGCTGAGCTGAGGGGACTCCATATTGGTTGGATAAACTGAATCCCTGCACATTGTGCCCATTTCTGTAGAAAGCAAACTGCAGCTCTGTAGTCTCTCTGTGTGGGCTGAGCTTGGTATCGCACTTGAACATAATTGGATCCCCTTCATTAATCTGACTCAGGGAACCTGAATTCACGGATATTTCTGGCTTTGAGAAGAGCTCTAGAAAGGGAAAGAGACAAGTTAAATAATATTTTGTAACTAAAGTTGGTCATTGATTTAGGGCACGTGATAATTCAGTAAAGACATGGGGCTCTATTTACTAACTTCTGGCATGGTGCAAAGTGTAAGAAACTGTGTGACCGGCTTGATTCTTTTCCCACCCATGATGCAGAGGATTCCCCAGAATTAGGGTGTCATCATGCCCACCACCCAGTGCAAGCAATGTATCAATAGGGGAACACAATTTGCTCCACTTTATAAATAATGGGCAGGTTGTGTCCAACTCAGTATGGGGCATAGCGTGAGTATTCCTATTCCCTTCCTTTCCACTCTTGTCTTTTGGGACAATAACAAAAATGCAGATCCGTAACTATATAGGAACCTTGGGCTTGATTACTGGTGAAAGGCAGATGTTAAGAACAGGGCTTCCTTGGGCACATAGTGACCCACTGCACCTTAACATTGTATGGTCTGTATGGTCTAAACTCAGCTCCAAAATAATCAGAATTGCCCCCAGTTGCTGTAGGAAATCATAACAAATGCAAGTACCGATAATAATAAAATGAAGATCCCCAATAACATAAGTAAAGAAGCTTTTTGAGGTGGGTGGGCATTAAAAAGATCAGGTTTCTACCTCTGAACTGAGGGGTAAATACTGGGGTAGGATTAATACAAGGGTACAGTGTGTCCCATGATAATATACAAAGATGGTGCTTATATGTAGGAATGGGGAAATACTTTATTTATAAACAATAACCTGCCATGTTATGGCCCCTGGACAAGGAGCAGGGTCAGTAATGGCCCCACATGGTTACATATACCCACCGACCCCATTACACATGAGGAGGGTATAAATCTGATTAACTATTCTGGCTCCGCCCACCCTGCCCTAGGGGCCGGCACAGGGTTATTCCTTGTTTCCTTACATGTTGCATCCATGCTCCTCTACTGAAAGATACAAGACATGAGCCGGGAGGGGGATATTTGGTCTGATATTTTGTAGACATGGTCACATTGCAGAAAATATATAATATAATATGTTTAAACTTATTTGCACTGTGCCCTTCCTTGAAAAAAAACTCTTTTACTTCTACTACCTTATATATAAAAATAAACAGGTTCTCTAAAATGCAGTTTTTATTAACTCATTATATTCCCACAAGAAATTGTTACAAGACCAATAAAGTTTTTACCTTTTACAGAAATGTACACACTGCTCTCTTTATAATGATACATGCTATGGTGCCATACATATCTATAACATGTGTAGGGGCCACTCGTTGCCATGGTTACTCTTCCAATGTGGAAATTCCCAGAGGGCGAGGAACCTATCAACTGATCTCCTTTGTACAGTTTAGCACTCTCGGCTTTATACCCAGGGTACCCGGCACAGGAAACCTGTAAATTGTCCCCTTCAAACACAAAGGGGGGAACTTTCAGGGAGAGGTAATCTGGAAATACATTTAAAAAGACACATTAATCAGACTGAATATTGTTTATCATATACATTTTACCTGATATCCTGTATGTGGATCCATATACAGACAGTTAAGACCCACACAACATGTTTCACATCCACTGATCCTTCATCAGGCTCATACAGTATATCGGTGTGCAGAACCCAAATGGGCTTTCAACAGTGTGCAGCTCCATCAGTGTCAGTCACATAGAAACATCATGATTCCGCTACAGGTACTGCGCATATGTTGGCATCAACAAAAGCTTTACCATGGTGTTGTGTTTTACCTAGTCATAACTAGTTAGTCCCCATTTGGTCCACTTTCCTTATAGTTTTTCCCACATACATTTTCCCACATGGGCATTTCAGGTTGGGTGCGGCGGTCAAGGGTTGGTGGGTGGGGTAGGTTTGCGTGAGTGAGGTTGGTTGGTGAGGGGTTAGGGTTGGCGTAGGGGGGTAGGGTTGGGTGCGGGTAGGTTACGGTTGGGTGCGGGGGCGTTAGGTCAGGTGTGGAGGTTAGGTGGATGTGGCGGTTAGGTTGGTGCAGGGGTTAGGGTTGGTGCAGGGGTTAGGCTTGGTGCAGGGGGTTAGGGTCTGTGTAGGTGGGTGTTGGTTCAGTTAGGGTGGGGTAGGAGGTTAGGTTGGTGTGGCGGCTTAGGTTGGTGTGGCGGTTCAGGTGGGTGTGGCGGTATAGGTTGGTGTGGGCGGGTTAGGGTGGGTGTAGGAGGTTAGGGTGGTGGGCTTAGGTTGGTGCGGCGCGGTTAAGTTGGGGTGGCGGTTGGCTGGGTGCGGAGGTTAGGTTGGTGCGGGCAGCGTTAGGTTGGGTGCGGGCAGGTTAGGGCAGGTGAAGCAGGTTTGTGCGGCCAGGTAGAGTCAGTGTAGGCGGTTAGGGTTGTTAGGCGGTTAGGGTGGGTGCAGCAGGTCTAGGGTCAGTTAGGCGGTAGGGTGCGTGTTGAGACACCATGACCGCGCTAACCTATCCCAGAGTGATAAGTAAAGCTGTGTTGGGATTCCTCATTGAAGGATTGTTTCCTACTAAATACCAAAGTTACCTGCTAGCTGGCAACAAAGGAACGCATCATGGCAATAGTAGACAGCTAATAAGGCCCAAGTGCACAATTATGATTGTGACAGGGAGTTAGTAAAAGTTAGTAGATTATTACTGGTTTACATCTTTTATTGTACATTCTATATAGTAGTGACTAAGTGGTGTTACTTATTGTATAATATACTGAGATAGGTAACTAGTTATGACCCGGATAAGGTAAAGACACAAACCCCAGTGGGTAAACATGTGTTTGAACACAGGCATAATAGTGCAAGCCTCAGGTGGATGGCATTAGAATATGTGAGAACCCCAACCCGTGGGGGAAATAAAAAGAAGTTGCTTTTACGTAAAAGGTCTTCAATGATTACTTAACAAGTCCAGTTGGTTTAGATTTATTTATACTAGATATACCATGACCTGGATGAATGAAAACCTTCATAGTCATACCCATGATATTATTGTATTGGAATATTCCTGCGAGAACAAAGCTATGGTGCATTATTGCAGTAGGCCAGTAGATGGCAGTACTCAGTAAGAGGAATTTGAGGTATGTATTTCTATGTGACTGACCACATGATGGAGCTGACACACTTGTTGGTTGTGTGGGGTTTAAAAGGCCATTTGGGTTCTGCGCACTGATGTATGGATGCCTGATGAAGGATCAGTGGATCCCAAACATGTTGTGTGGTATAGAATAAAACCTACAATTGATTCACTTGGTTCTCCAGTGACATTTTATTGTTGATTTGTAAAGTGTGGATGGTGTGACGGTGCCTCTACTCTGTAAGAAGAACCTACACACTGATGTCTATCTATCTATCTATCTATCATCATGTGAGACTTAAATAAAGGCTGCACAAATTGAACCAGAACCCCTCCCACCCATGACTCTCCCTCCAAAACAGAAATATTCACACGTACATTTGCACAGCCCCCCATTTTACCATAAACATTACAGTATTAGGGTACATGATGTGCCCCTTCTCTAAATTCTAAGGGACTGATATCTTTTAGTTGGTGCACACAGGGCCGGATATCTCTCTGAGGCACCCCGAGGCCGCCCCTGTGGGTGTCCCCCCGTGCGCATGTGCAAACGCTCCTTTAAACTCCCATACGGAGCAGTGGGGAGAGGTCCCGACTGCTCCGTATGGGAGCCAAATTTAAAAATTTTCTTGCGGCGGGGCGGCATGTCGCCCCTAAACTTCTGCCGCCCTAGGCCCGGGCCTATGTGGCCTCTCCACAAATCCAGGCCTGGTTGCACACTGTCATCTATTATCTATTATCCATGGTGTTACATCCATGAGACCCAGTACCTACATTTGTTATCCTGTAATGAATATCCATCCAGTATTCCCAGGGAATGCAGAGTCCGGTATTTAGTCCTGGTTCTCTAATGGCCACTGGAGCCTGAGGGCTATAATTTTCTCTGTTCAGGGAAGGGGCCTGACTAATGTACCTTCTGGTTCTTATGGAGCAATTCCCTGTGTCACTAACTGGGCCCCAGAGCTGCACTGTTTGTAGTGAGGCCGTATTGGAACCGGAACCTGAGGGGCCAATAGAGCAGCGAGAGTGAAGTTGTTCCGTGACACTGACTTACTGTGACATTAAGAGAAACAGGAATCTGCACTCAGTGCCGCCTTTACTGCATTTTGCCTTAAGCGTTAAGGGGCACTTAGGAACACATCTACATGTGTGATCATGCTAAAATGGGCATGAATAGTGATAATTGTATCCAAACACACTCTTATAGTTGCACCATTGTGTTGGTTATACCCCTTCTGCTGAGTTGTGTGCAATTGCACCTATTGACACTAGGGGGCTTCTGTCTCACTGAACATGGCAGTAATTCCAGGGTTTATTCAGTGAGGAGCAGCAGGGAGAGGGATCTTTGGGCAGGGGAGCACCACAGGGATACGGTCTGGGCTGGCAGGGCCCACAGGGTTTTTTCTGGGTGCCCCACTGGCCCAGTCTGACCCTGACTTGCACCAAAACAATCACATACTCATTCCAGCTTTCCTAATGCCGGAAGTGAAACAATCTCAGCACCAAAAGTGCACACAACAGGCCCGGGCAGCTGATTTTGATTTGAAGCACTGAGCGCAATTATGGCAGGTACAGCTCCCTGTGAGGCTGCAATTACATTGGTTTTATAGGAAAAAGTGCGGCACAACAAACAGTCTGGAATAAGAAAATCAGCACTTTATACTCACCGTGAGAAATAATCAGTGTAACAGCCTCACTCCGGTCACTGCTATGGGACTTACACTGATATTCCCCACTGTCACTCACTTGGGCACTGACTATTGTATAGTTCTGCTGCCTTATTTTCATCTGTACCCCATCTTTATACCAGGAATAAGGGGGGTCTCCTTGTGCAGAGGAAGCTACATTGCAAGTCAGAGTTACAGATTCAGATGTGAATGCCGAGGCCCAGTTTGGGGAGAAGCTCACTGTGGCTCTGCCAGCAGCCCCTGCAATGGAACAAGTAATAACTGAGTCTGATGGGAAATCTACTGAGTAACAAACTTACTGTACATAATTAGACGTTACACTAAGAAGCTCAAAGCTACAGATGGAGCAGGTATAACTGCAGCATTCGGCACACACAGCCCCACCCATTCATCCTGTGCACACAATTCAGCTCCATCTGTAATTTTGTATCAGTGTTTTTTACAGGTTACTCTAGGGCACAGATGGAGCAGCAGCTCCCCCCATTGTACAGAATACAATACTATACAGTTGTAGCATTAGGGGCGATGCACCATTATACTCACCTCCACCGGTTCAATTATTTTAAAGCAAACTGGCATTAATACAAAGATGCACCCAAACTGTACTGGAGGCTTCATAATTATTTTTAAGAAATTGGTTTCCTTATTTTCTCTTGAATTTTTTCAATTATAAAAGTTTAATTACAGTGTTGCTCTGCTCAGTTAGGAGATCAGAAGCCTCAGATGCCCTTTCCCATCTCTTCCCTGAGCAACATAGGAACCCTGCCCTGTTTTCCTTCTGTAGGTTTATCTCTCTGTCTGTACAGTTACAGGGACTGACCAGCAGGTGGCGTTGATGTTACAAAATGCAATATATTGGAATATATGCAGAATCCTATTAAAGGGTAAGGTAGGCTAAGATACCTTAGCCAATTACTTTATAAGCAGATCAATATATGTATATATAATGTTTAGTGAATTAAATTATTTAATCAGAGACTCACCTGCATTGTCTGTAGCTTTAGCTGTTAAAGGTAATGGAGAGAGAATAAAAATATTATTTACCGCACAGGAATTCGATTTCTCGATTGTATAGTGTCTTTTTTCCAGACGAAATAGCTAAAAGCCTTTCATACATTACAACATGGCAAACTGATATACACACTAGCCTGGCACTAGAGGAATGGGAATCTATATGGCTAACGGTTAAAGGCTTTTCACACAATGTCTCCCTCCTGGAGGCGAACTATAAAGTGCTTCTTAGGTGGTACCTTGTTCCAGCCGGTATAGCCAAATTTGTGCCCACAGCCGACCCAACCTGTTTTCGGGGATGCGATCAAACAGGTTCGATGTTCCACATATGGTGGTCTTGCCCTAAAGCTCAGAGATTCTGGATAAGAATATTTACTATGGTTCACTCTATTTTTGGGATCTCAGTCCCTAAACATCCAACTATCGCCCTATTATGTAATAAACCTGACGTTTTACAGTTATCTCGACGGTAGCCAAACGTAGAATTGCGAAAGCATGGAAAGCGAAACGAATTCCGTTCGAAGCTCTCAAAAATAAAGTTGATGGAATCATGACTATGGAAAAAATGTCTAGTATCCTATCTGATTCACACAAACAATTCATTAAAATTTGGGAGCCATGGCTTGTCTACAGATATGGAGAGGCTTACCCTACCTCCCTCCTCTCGTTGTAACCCTAAATATAAAAGAAAACCACCGTGGACATCGACCACAGAAATGTAACAAAGCTCCTGATTGATCAGCATCCCCACAGTAAAACCAAAAGCAAAATAACCCGTCCTTTGTACATAGTTACAGTTACCTAGTTCTAAAAAAACATAAAAGAAAGGGACCCAGAGTGGCCCCTCTGGCCCCCTATGGTATCATTTCAGACTACTTATTAACCTATGTTCACAATCTTTATCCTACCACAAAGCTCCTTTATTTTACGATTTTGCCTTTTCTTGTATACACTGTGATACTTGGAAAGTAGCCTGTATGTCCTTTGCCTATTTTGAAATAAAATACATTGAAATAAAAAGAAAAGTCAGAAATGCTGAATACAAAGCATTATATAACGTATCCATACAGCATCCCACAAACTGATTGGATTCCCAGTGAGGGGAGAGAGGAATCAGGAGATGAGTTGATACCCCAGATAATTACTAGTGCAGATGTCTGTGGGTGAATCTGCCCCACTACGGCCCCAGGCCCCAGGCACACGGGGCATTTGGAACTCTAACCCTTCTGCTGTCAGTACATGGGCTCAGTTTGTGATGAAGCTGTAAAATACGGCAACGTTCCTTCTATTGGATAAAATACTAAAATAAGTCAAGTTGTACTTACAGAGCAGGACGAGGAGCCCCAGGAGCGACATGGCACCTACAGCCGGCGCTCACCAACTAATGCCCCGTAAGCTAAAGCTCCAGATACACAAACGGCATTTTCACTTCCCATTTTGTAGTTTTGTATTTAGTGATTTCTACTGCTAAAGACATGGGGTGAGAAACTGAGCCTTTTGCACCTGTCCAGAATGTGAGAATGTGCACTTGTCCAGTAACCCACAGTAACAGCTCTGGTTTAGGGCACTAAACTGATGACAGTTAATGACAGATTATATATAGGGGAGAACTGCAAACCCCGGGCGCTATTGCCCCCACTCACTCTCACTACTCAAAGGTCACACAGACAAAATGCATTACACTTGCTCATATCTCCTATAACATAGTACCCATGAGCCCTACGTGCTATTGGATGGTGCACAACTGGGAAACCAATTTAATTGTACAAATAGTACTGCCCTTAGATCTCATTCTGGGGGCAATTGCACCCCCCTGCTGTGCTCTATACTGTGTCAGATTAAAAATTCAGCATTCAGCGGCCAACACAACATCAGGAGGCGGAGTTAGCACAACCTGTCATAAGTCATAGTCATAACCGCCTGTCTTTGGGCATTTTGCACACTGTGTGGGGTATTGTAAATGAACCCCAATATACAGATTCAGCCAAGGTCCTTTACCATGTTGTCGCGTTAGGTCTCTTCCAATTAACACAGGGGGGAAAAAATTGGCCACCAGGTGGCACATGGTTGATGGCTTTTCTATTGTGTTTTGCTGGCAGGTCTTTGCACTCTAGCACCATCTAGAGGCAGGATTTAACATTCAAAAAATGGTGTCTGGACATGGTGAGACAAAATGTGAAAACTTGCTGGCTGCATCTGTAGTGAGTTAGGTGACCTTGCCTTTACCTTTAAGGATTCTCCTGCTATGATCATGATGGTATTACTAGACTGTCTCTCATAAGAAAAGAAAGCACTTCTTTAACCATAAAAAAAGAGAAGATGGACACACTCCCAAAATCACTGCACTTACAATATTTCAGTAGCTCATCTTGTTAGTACAATGCAAAGGTCCACAGCCCAATGGCCAATAGTCCAGCAGCCCAACACTTTTTGTCAAGTTGACCACTTCAGGGGCAAAAATCATGTGTTTACCCTCACCACCAAACTAGCTTAAATACCCCAATATTTAAAATCAGAAATCCACTTCCTGCAAGGTAAGCCATGTAGAAGAAAGGGTCATTCAAAAATAGGGCAGAAAATGTATAAATGTCCAACAACAAGATGGGGCAACCTGTAATCATGCCAGGAATTATATAACCCTTATCTAAATGGCTTGTTTGCATGAACGGCACGACTGTCTAGAGACATATTGTAGGGAACCGAACTGTGTATTTATTTATCCCATTTGGATCCAAACTTTGGGGCTGTTCGGATGATTATGTTAATCAACCAGAATGTATTTCTGTTAGTCAGATAGAGCCCACGTCACCATCGCAGGATTATTAATTGTAATAGATGCCCGTTGCATTTTTCTCTTTCTATATAAAGTTTATTATTGCTGAAAATCTCTGGGTATTTTATTTCCTAGTGGGACCCCCTGATATGTATCCCTAAGGGGACTGTATTTTTATACAAAGCTTCAAATGATAGGCATCTCCCTGACACCCACAGGATGGAGCTCTCCACACAAAGCATCATGTTTACTAGTTTGTCATCAAAATAAATTGCAGTTATTAGCTCTAACGCCCATAAATGTAATGCTGGCTGCAGATGGTTTATTATCACTGTATTTATTGATGATGCAGTTTGCCTGTTAATGGGACGTCCACACATAAACTGATTATTGCTAAATGAAAGGAAATACAAGCAACTGCCCAGTAATTGTTGATTAAACTGTTCAATATTTAACAGTTTATCAACCACAATAGCCAAACTGACCACAAGTGCAACCCCTTCCCATTCTCTCTATGGCACTGAGTGAGCAACGTGAGTAAAACACTGACTGTAAGCAGGGGGCCCTATGGCATGGCACAGGCATCATTTTACTGATTCAGAAGGATTTCTCGTTACATTTTACAATGTGATGGGATTTTTTTGGGTGGTATAAACCTGAAACACCGCCCTATGGCCGCCATTGAGGACAAGACTGCCTTGTACTTGTGCTGAATCTGCCAGCCAGACTCCAGACAGAAGTGCTCTCTGAATGAGCAGTAAGAGATGTGCATTTCTGTCTGGGGTCTTTGTAAATGACCCTATTGTCATATGATTCCGTAAAGGAAAACTAAACCCTAAAAATGAATATGGTTAGTAATGCCATATTTTATATACTGAACTGATTGCACCAGCCTAAAGGTTCAGCATCTCTATAACGGTAATGATCCAATCATTTAATGTTGTTCTAGGAGCTCCCCATTTTGGATTCTATTAGACGTGTCTGTGACACTGCCATGTCCCTTGCTGTACCTTGACCCTTATTACCTCTGGAATTCCAGTCCTAGTATGATAATGGCCATACAGGTTACAATCATGATCTTTCCTGCAACATTCAGAGCTAAATCGTCAGATTTGCTGGTAGAAACAAAAAAAAAATGCTTCCCCTATCTTATGATTCAGCACCTCAACATTTTTGGCACCCGATCCTGATCGAGAAGACACCTGATATCCAAGGCTTTTGCCAATATTGGTTGGCTCATAATGTATGCCATACATGTACCAATTATGGTATGAAACAGCAATATCAGTGCGTATATGGCCACCTAAACGCTAGTTTCCCCTGGCGTCCCTCTTGCCCTTAAATGTATTGTAGTAACTACAGTAAGCTCACATATTAATCATACACCATGCCGCTTAAGTCAATAGATCCCTGGTATAAACATAATGGCCCAGTCCCACCAAACTAAACCCCCCTGCAGAGGAAATGCCTGATGCACATTTTGCTAATCACTAAAGCTTCAGGTCTGAGTGTTTAGAGATGGTATGGCTTTAAATCCGCCAAGAATGGGCCCATCAAAAGTCTGTGTGAAATGGGTAGTGAGGGAGTCACTAAGAACTCTGAAGGATTTTTCTGAGAGTAGTTCTATGAGACAGAAGAGACTAAGCATACTTACAAACAACTATCACCCAATTATTTCAGCAGTCCCAGTTTTATGGGAGAGGGGCATCTCCTGTTGCAAAGAGAAAAGGCTGCTGGTTTTGGGCAAGTAATAATAATGGGGGATTTTAATTACCCAGATATGGACTGGGGCAATACTACCAGGGCAGTAAATGGGAAGACGTTTTTAAACTTATTGCATGGCAACTTTACATCACAGGTTGTTGAGGAGCCAACCAGGAGCCATGTTACAGTATATTGGATCTGATGATCTCTAATAGAATGGTTCCTAGTGATAAAGAAGTCTGCGGGATGCCACAGGTTCCCCTTGAGACTTCATCTTTTTTCACAGTAGAAACTTTTGAAATACAAGTCTTTATTTTTGTCCACCATAGATTTTGCAGGGTGATTGTTAAGTGAATCATCTCATTTTCTCTCCTTTCCTTCCTCTTTCCCCCACAGAGTCTCTCTGTCAGTTCTTAGAAGACAAGCCACTTGCTGACTTATTCTTAGATATTTTCTTTTTCTTTATTAGAGCTGTGCAACATTATGAACTGTGTGGAGATGTCAGGAACCCGTACTCCCCAAATGGCCCAGTTATACACTAAAAATATAGACTTATTGTAAGGAGCCCCAGGCGACCGGCGCGTGTGCCTTATGGGGTGCCATTTGTCCAAAGCACATTTTGTCTATAAAAATACATTCTATATACAAAAAACAATCCTCAGTACACAGAATTAATGTGTGGACATATACAAATATATACAAAACATACATTTCTAGTGAAGAATGACAACAAAAATCATTTTTTTGCACAAAAGGATATTATTATATTACAAACTCCATTCTGTAAATTTTGATAAGCATTCTATCTCACAAATGTATAACATCCACACAACAAAACCAGTTATGTATAAAATGTACTTTGTAAAACAAAACTTCAACAAAATATATATAACAAAAATATATAATGGTGTAACTGAATAGCATATTCCAGCTAGATTTTCATGACAAAATAGATGCATGTGACAGAAAGCAAGATTCTATAGCACAGAATTTATTCTATCAACAAAATAAATACTCGGTTCCACAAAACTTATAAATTATACATTCTGTGAAACAACACTGTCAGTCAAATTCCTGGGCCAATAAGAAACAAGCATATTTATTATCCAATAATATGCAGGTTTTAACTCAAGTCAATTTACTGAGCTTCCTGCTGTTTAAATTTGTCTATAAATTGTTGACTCCCCCCACACCCCCCCCATACCCCCACACACAAAAGGATTTGTTTGTAGGATTTGTTTAACAAGATGAAAAGTTGCCAGCTCTGCCCCACAAGCTGCATTATCCCTAGCGCTGAGGATACTGTCTGGCCTGCTACAGAGGGTGCCCTCTAGTGGCTGCTGTGTTGTAGGTTTTTTAACCAGAAGGTCTTCCAAATGGATGAGTAATATAGTGCTGTACTGATGCTGAGCCACAACACTGATGTAATGATGTTTCTAGGGATTTTGTTCCTGATAATGAGCTTTAACCCTTTCACTGCCAACAACGTAGGTACTAAGTTGTTTTAAAAAAAAGCAGTTAAGTGGCAAAACGTAGTACCTACGTTATTGGTACCTACGCGATTCTCTCTACACTGGTCAGTCCTGCGATGCGATTGTCGCAGGACCGACCTACAAGCAGCAGATGCGATCGCATCGCATCTGCTGCTTCCTCCTTTGCCCCAGAGCCACCTCCGACCTACTTCCTCCCAAGGACTGCAGCATGGAGGGCCAGGCAAGCGATCAGTGCTTCAGGACAGGTAAGTGTGATTTTATTTATAAACGCTTTTACACACACTTACATACATTTACATACATTTACACACACATACAGCACACAATTTAGCACAGCGGTTTTTTTTTTCCACTTTGCACACTTAGATACACTCATATACACTCATATACACAATTGCACACTGTCACACAACTTTTTTCATTTTTCTTCTTTTTTGTTTTTTTCCCCTAAAAACTATTTATTTTGACAGCGTGACTATTAGATCAGATATTCTGACCACTAATTACGCTGTCATGTGACTTATTTTGTTGTTTCATTGAAATTGCACAATTTTTGTGGTTTTATTGCATTTTTATCCCTTTATTAGTGTTCCTGATCTGTTTTTAGCATAGCTTTGCCATGTGTAACTTTGGTGTAGAGAAATTACTTTACCTATTTTGAATTCTTCAGAATGTGTACTTTCCAAAAATATATGGTTTTCTGGGGGTTTTATTTATAGTTAGGGGGTGTTGCGGCACATAATACGCTGTCAGGGGGCTCTGTGTGCAAAAGCTGAGTTTGCAGGCGAGAAATCCATATGTGCCATTTTTATTTTGGGGTCAGTACATACCACAGACTGGTATATCTATGCATATTGGGCATCAAACTGTTCAGTAGGCCTCTGGTGTTCCTATTTGTGGTGATTTGCTTATGTCTGCAAGAAATTGTGTGAGATAAATGTGGCAAACTGCAACATTTTTATGTGATTTTCTGAAATGTCATAACAAAAACTAGCTGTAGGAAAGCTTTGCAGATTGGTACTTTGGTGTAGAAAGGACTCTTTACCCTTGTTGGTTTTATCAGAATGTGTACTTTCCAAAAATATATGGTTTTCTGGTTTTTCTGTACAGTTAGGGGTTCTAACGGCACATAATACTCGGCCATTGGGCTTTTTTTGCAGAAATTGAGTTGGCAGCTGAGAAAATTCCTATGCACTATTTTCATTTGGGTGCCTCTGTACACCTAATACTTTGGTAAATCTGTTCAGTAGACAGCTGGCATTCATATTTAGGGTGATGTGTCATTATACGTAAAAAATGTTGTAAGATAAATATGGCAAATTGCAACAATTTTAGGCCTTTTTCAGAAAAGTCATAAAAACCATTCATTTTAGGAAAGCTTTCCAGATTGGTACTTTGGTGTAGAAAGTCTTCTTTACCCTTGGATTTGTCAGAATGTGTACTTTCCAAAAATATCAAAATTGCCAAAGGAAAGGTTTGCGGCTTGGTACTGTGGAGTAGAAAGACATAGGTACCTATTTTAGATTCGGGGGAATGTGTACTTTCCAAAAATATATGACTTTCTGGGGTGAATGTACTTTTTACTAGCTTTATCCCACATATAATGATGTAAATGTGTAAATGTTGCAGAAGCTGAAATAACAGAAATGGCAGTTCATATGGGGGTATGTTCACATTCGGGCCCCTACATGCCACAAACTTAGTTAAACCTATACATATTGGGCATCAAACTGTTCAGTGGACCCCTGGCATTCAAATTTAGGGAGTTTTATTTGGTTACTTTATGACCTGTAGGAGATAAGATACTATAGACTGGAAGCTTTGAAGTGATTTTTAAAAAATTACACAAATTTTGATAAAAAACCAATAACTTTAGGAAAGCATTGTGACTTGATAGTTTGGAGTAGACAGACAGTTGTGCCTATTCTAAAATCTCCATAAAACTATATATATTTGGTATTGGCACGTTCAGGAGACATGGGACTTTCCATATCAGTTGTATTTTTGTGGTAAAAAAGACGCGATAATTTGCGCGCGATTCACCATAGTATTATCGCGTGCGATAAATCACCATTTTCGCATGCGGTATTTCTCGCGCTAGTTTTACCGCATGCGTTAATTTCCGCGCTGAAAAGAATACGATCGCATGATTCACTATAACTTTTCTGCGCTAAATATCACATTCGGCTATGCGAAAATTAACACCTACTACAGGCAGGCGAAAAATTATAGAAAAGTACAGTAAATGAGTTTTTGCAATAAAATATGGACTTACAGTGTTATTTATTCAAGTTTGTGTCTTTTTACTCAATTTTACTAAAGTCTTGGCATGTATGGAATTTCGCTACTAAGATACAGTACTATAGCGGTAAAAATTTAGTCGCCAAAATATACAGTACTATAGCGGTGAATATTTTGTCACGCAAAATACATTACTATGTATATTTTGGCGATTTTTTTTTCACGGTTTTGTAATCTCGCGGACATTTTGTGGCAATTTTTTAATCTAGTGACATGTGCGACTTGGGGCCATTTTGTGTCAATGAGCCTGCAGCCACCAAACTGAGAGGAGATGCCTGGGGTTTCTGACTTGCTACCAGGGGAGAGGCGCTATATTATCAGCGTGTTCCTGCGTGCAGGATATGACCACCCACCGCCGGGGGACTTAGGGGTCCACGAGAGGAAGAGGGCAATCCTGGGCGAGCTAAGAGAGGGTTTGCTTGCCAGGTTTGCCCTTGATGTGGGCCCCCGCCAGCTCCGGCGGCTGTGGTCCGACCTTAAGTGCAGGAGCCCAGAACTGGTCACTGAAATTAGAGAAGGTAATTATTGTACTTTATTATGCTTTTACTGTATACGTTCAGTAAAAGATTTAGCAAGTAATTTGAACTAAAGGTACAAATGTCAGAAATGTCAGGGATGATGAAAGTAACATAGTAACATAGTAAGTTGGGTTGAAAAAAGACATACGTCCATCACGTTCAACCATAATGCCAGTGAGAAACTGAAACGTTGGTCACAATAAACCTCTGAATATTATTTCACATCTTTGTGACTCCTTGTGAAAATCCTGTGTGTGCCGTCACCCCATGCCTGTCTAGATTTGGTTTTGCCACAGGCACCCAGGTGTTATTGTTCCTTATGGTGTGCAGCTTCCCAGCACTTCCTATTGTATATATATATATATACACACACACACACACATATATATATATATATATACACATCTATTTTCAAATACATATGCATAAATAAGATTAAAGCAGGGGGGAAGCAGCAGGGAGCGGCCCATAGTGTGAGTCATTTGGGGAAGGGCCACAAATGCTTTAGGGGGCCCTGGCTAACAATGTCTGTGTGTCCTTTGTATTGATGTGAGGGTTCACAGGGGGAGGGGCCATTGGGGGCGTGGGAGGAGGGGGGCCCAAAAATGTTGTTGTGAGGGGCCCCGTTATTTTTGATGGTGTATGAATGTATATATATAATATATTACACAAAATAACATCTTACAATACTATTTCACAGAACTTCAGCTGGCGCCTCCTCCCCAGGCCCAACCCCAGGACCTCCAGCCTCTACAGGCCCAGCAGGCTCTACCGGCTCCAGCGGCCCGACCACCTGCAGCCCCAGCGGCCCGGCCACATGTGGCCCCACCACCGGCCCCAGAGGCCCCAGGACCCAGCCAGGCCCCCAAGGATGATGAGGCTGAGGAGGCCGCCGAGGCCGAGGAGGCCCCGGACACATCCCCCCTTTACTCCTCCCCCAGTTTGCCCCCATTTTCCCCGGCCCTTGAGTTCCCCCCCAGCCCCCCGGATGCCAGCCACCAGGTTCTCCTGGCCCAGCACATCGGTCCATGCAGGAGGACCTGGACAATATGAGGGCTGAGCTGGCTCAGCTCCGGGGGGAAGTTGCCCAACTAAGATGGGACTTTGAGGAACTCAAGGGCAGCAAGCCCTAAGTTTTTTCCCCCCCTTTTTTATTTTATTATTTTAAGTAAAAGTTTTTAGTTTTCTGCTTTTGAACTGAGTAATGTGTCATTATTTATCCTTCCTTGATATGGTATTCTATACTTTCATGTAGTTTCCCCTACACCCTTACATTTATCAGTAACACATCAATATGCTATATGGGTTAAATGTTTGCAAATATTCTGCCAACAATTTTGCCTTTAGCCCATTTTGCTGAATAGTAAAACTTGCGCTAATTAGTACGTAGCGTATTTTCTGGCGAGTGGGATAACTGCCAATCCAATGTTTTGTTGCCAGAATAATTGCAATATTATATTTGTTCCTGTTTAATAAAGTGCCCATAACATATTTGCCATTTATTCTGTGTCTAAAATCTCCCACTTAATTTAAGCCACTTTAGCAAACGGACCCCTAAGTATTTGGCTAAATATTCTTAAATGCCCCCCCCCCCATTTTATTATCTCTAGCACTTCTTTTTTTTCTTACTTAGATTTTTAAAATTTTGGGGGGTTTTTTTGCAAATAAACTTTTATACAGCACCTCTCTAGCACTCTGTGCTCTCCCAGGGCAAAATGTCGCCATTTTTATGCTGCCGATTGTCGCGTATTTCATGCGATAGGTTTGTCGCGACAATTAGCGCATGCGATAAATAGCCTATACAAACCTATCGCATGAAATACGGCGCGTAAAAAAGTGCGAGTATGCTTATAGTGAATCGTGCGAAAAGTCGCCAAAATTTTTATCGCACGCTATAAATAGCGCACGTTAAATCGCACTTTAGTGAATCAGGCCCAATATCTTAATTCTATCACATTAAACCCCCCTTTTTAATACACCAGATTTTTATAGTAGCAATGTAACTCAGTAAATCTGAGATATGCACCACGTAAGTACAGTATAAACCATCTAACTTAAGCTCCTCCCCCCAAGGATACCAGCTGATTCACATCATTACACTACAACATGATATTTCACAACTTTACATAATTTCCCCGCTGTAGTAGTGACCCGAAAAAAATTTGTAGATGAGTTAGACTCCAATATTTGGCTTCCTCCTATTATTATGTAATATTGTACTAGGCTTTCAGCAGTCTCTTAATAATGCGCTTATCTACAGTTCAACTACTACATTATGTAGCCACAGGAAAAAAAAAAACAATGAGCCCGACTTTGGGTACACCACCCCCCTGCAAGGAGTAAGAAGGGGGTACATGGTGAGCATTACACACAGGGTGGGGGTAAAGGCTGGCAGTGGTGGAGAAGTTGGCAACTGAGGTGAGGGGCTCCTGGGGGGGCAGCCCTGATGGACCATGGACACCCCAGTCCAACACCACATAGACACATAATACATCATATAAATAAATGATCATCCCCCTGAAGTATCAATATGTAAATGATCCCTTTTGTTGACACATAGGACTCATTCATGTTGTAGTTGAACTACAGCTAACTAGGATACTGCTCATAAGGACTACACATCATACTATACAACCAGCCCTAACTAGTCCTATCAGCTAACTGGTGCAATATTACAGCTAGGAGGAGGACAGACATTGGAGCCTAACAAAGTTTATTAGGGTCACTACTACAGTGGGGGAATTATGCAACTTGTGCAACTGCATATTGCAGTGTAAAGATATGAGTCAGCTGGTATCTTTGGAGGGAGGAGCTTATGTTATATGGGTTTGTGCTCTACTCACTGCTGTATTTATACATGTATTTATACGTGTCTCACATATACTGAGTTACACTGCTACCATAAATATCTGTTTGTATATTGTTCTATACCAAATGGCCCCCACATGAGTGGTTATTCTGCTGTTTGAGTTTTTTTATAATATTTATTAAATTATGAATAATTATAACATTTATAATATAAATATATTTATATATATTATAAAAATATATAAATATATATATAATATAAATTATATATATATAATTGTTTAGCTAGTCAAAAACATTATTGACAGCTTCCTAATACAATACAAAGTATGTATGTATGTATGTATGTATGTATATCTTTATTTATAAAGCGTTACTTATGTACCCAGCGCTGTACAGTAGAATACATTAATATAAACAGGGGGTATTAAGATAATAGATAAATACAAAGTATTACAATAAACACAAACAAATAAAAGATACAATTGCAAAAAGATACGAGTCAAAGACACAAGAGGATGGAGGTCCCTGCCCCGTAGAGCTTACAATCTATATGGGAGGGTAAGAGTCAAAGACACAAGAGGATGGAGGTCCCTGCCCCGTAGAGCTTACAATCTATATGGGAGGGTAAGAGTTAAAGACACAAGAGGAAGGAGGTCCCTGCCCCGTAGAGCTTACAATCTATATGGGAGGGTAAGAGTCAAAGACACAAGAGGATGGAGGTCCCTGCCCCGTAGAGCTTACAATCTATATGGGAGGGTAAGAGTCAAAGACACAAGAGGATGGAGGTCCCTGCCCCGTAGAGCTTACAATCTATATGGGAGGGTAAGAGTCAAAGACACAAGAGGATGGAGGTCCCTGCCCCGTAGAGCTTACAATCTATATGGGAGGGTAAGAGTTAAAGACACAAGAAGAAGGAGGTCCCTGCCCCGTAGAGCTTACAATCTATATGGGAGGGTAAGAGTTAAAGACACAAGAGGATGGAGGTCCCTGCCCCGTAGAGCTTACAATCTATATGGGAGGGTAAGAGTCAAAGACACAAGAGGATGGAGGTCCCTGCCCCGTAGAGCTTACAATCTATATGGGAGGGTAAGAGACAAAGACACAAGAGGATGGAGGTCCCTGCCCCGTAGAGCTTACAATCTATATGGGAGGGTAAGAGTCAAAGACACAAGAGGATGGAGGTCCCTGCCCCGTAGAGCTTACAATCTAGATAGTATAGGTATGCATTCATTTAAAGTATTACAAAATGTATGCATGTGTGTGTCAGGGCTGTGTGTGTGTGTGAGAGTGTGTGTAGGTGTAAGACCAGCCTTTTGTTACTGATATATGTCCTTGTTGGAAAACCCTCCCCCACGGTATTACCCCTAAGAAGTTTAATATTTTTCCTATTAATCACATTCCAGACATAAGGAACAATGGGGTATGTGAGGGATAGTGTAAATGGCAAATCAGTTGCACACTTGTAACATGTTAACCCATTCAGGCCTGGGATATAACTATTTTCCAATACCCAATATTTAATATTTTCCCCTTTACACACTGACTTGACAAGAACATAATATTTGTATGTAATCTAGAAAATGAGAGAGAGAGCCCTTGAAAACCCAGTCTATAAATTTCCAGGGATTCTTTGCAATGCTCCAAATGTCCGTTGCACAAATGACAACTGATATAATATCATGTAATGAGATGGTAAACAGTGAGAATTACAATAACCTATTATCTATAGGTGGTTCCATCCCCTGCTCATCCATTCACGGCCTCCTGGTTTGATTTTAAAAATCTTTCATTACAGTCTTTGCTCATAGTACTGTATTTGACTGCCATTGCCAGTGAATTTCTTACCACACCTTTCATGATCTTGCATTGAAGTCAGTCAGCAAACATCAAAAGTGGCAAATAAAAGTACGGTACTCAGTTATGGGAGTCTCTGTTTTAACAAGTTACTGGAATTCCTTGTTACATTCTGTTACTCCATATTCATCAAACATTTGAATCCAGATGGGCTCCCTGTAGCTTGGGTAAATCCCCGGCATCCTGCAACTGATATACCCAATCATATTCATTTACACAATGTTTACAAACCTTTAAGGAACAAGTACTAACATTTCTTTAGCACTAACCCTATAATGTGATTATTCCTTTTCTCAGTAACAATGAGTAACTCCTTTTCTCTTCAGTCCTGGGTCTTTTATACCGACAGACTGGTCTGTTCATGGGACCCTGGGAGTGGCCATTTTGTGCATCAGGTTCCCTTGCCTGTGTAACAGCACAGACCTGAGCTTGCTCATGCCTCATTTCAGAATCTTTATCAACCTTAATTAGCTTTTTAAATCATTTCTGTCTTTTATAACATTTTTTGAAGAAATGCCCGACCCGGCTGCAGAAATGGCAAATATATGCCCTTATCGTTGCTTTCTTTGATTGGCATATTTCGCTTATCACGTGACTGTTTGAGGGGCCTGAGTTCTGCAGTATAAGCTGTCTCCTGTACTTATCTATATGTGAGGCTGATTTCTGAAGAGTATCAACACTGCAATCAAAAAACTTAGCTACAGGATCTAGATATTTAAACTTGTTTACAAAAGCTTTTATCATTTGCTGTGTAACTTGATCTTCTCCAATACCCATAACCAGTCTGTAAACTTGCTCAAACAAAACCAGAAATGTAAAGGGATCATCATCTATAGAGGTCTCGAGATTATTAAGCACCTCTATATCAAGCACATTTTTACCATTAATGATATAATTAAGCATTAATAGCCGGTCCCTTCTTGTGCCGTGTATTAGATTCCCATCTGTATCAGTGCCGGGAGCACTCACAGGGATTGATAACCTCTGGGAAATACGTGCCGGCACCCACAGTTTAAATGCTTTATTCTTCTGTTCTTCACTTAAATCATATCTCTCTATATGAGATTCAGATCAAAATTTATTAAAACATTCTTATTTGCATTAAAATGTGGAATATTTTTCACAATTTTTAATTCAAAATCAAATTTTAACCCTTCCTGATCCTAATTAGCATGTGTTAATTAGGATTCTGAATTGGTTTGGGATTTGGCAGAACCCAAAAAAAATGGGTTTGGTGCATCCCTAATAATTACCCCTTATTGGGGGCAGAACAATCCTATTGGGTTTATTTCATGGTTAAATGATTCCCTTTTCTCTGTAATAATAAAACAGTACCTGTACTTGATCCCAACTAAGATATAATTACCCCTTATTGGGGGCAGAACAGCCCTATTGGGTTTATTTCATGGTTAAATGATTCCCTTTTCTCTGTAATAATAAAACAGTACCTGTACTTGATCCTGTCAGGATCAGCGGGATTCGAACCCCACTTGGGGTGTTCCTGACAGCATGCATTTGCCTCTATAGCCACTGGAGGCATTTTTGGTTGTCTGTTTCTTCTCTTGTCTCCTACTTTCTGTCTGCTCTCTTTCCTCCGCCCACCTCATTAACCTCATGTGTTTCCCATCTTCTAATCTTCTCCCTTTATAAGCCTTTCCCTGACCATTGCCCCTTGCTTGGTCATTAATTGTCTCCCGTGACCCTGCCTTCGTGTTCCCTGTTCCTGTGTCTGTGTCCTTGTTCTCGCTGGTTCCAAGCTCCAGTTCCGTGTCCTGATTCTGCCTTCTGCCTTGTTCCTGAGCCCTTCCTAGTTCTGCCTTGATTTCCCGGTTTTGACCTTGGCCTGTCCTTTACTTCGTTTGACTGCCGCTTGCCCTGACCTTTTGCCTGTTTTTGGATTTTGCCTCTGCCTGCCGTTCTACATTCAGTCTGTATATTCTTTGTGTGTTCGGTTACATCACTCAGTTTATTAAAGTTCTGCATTTTCAACATGGCCTCTGGCACCAGTTCTGTGACTTATGGTTACACTCCGGGTTACCCAGTCTTCAGGCTCCCACCTTCCTGGTACTCCACAGCGTCTCCACAGGGAGACCGTGACAGATCCCAACTAAGATATAATTACCCCTTATTGGGGCAGAACAGCCCTATTGGGTTTATTTAATGGTTAAATGATTCCCTTTTCTCTGTAATAATAAAACAGTACCTGTACTTGATCCCAACTAAGATATAATTACCCCTTATTGGGGCAGAACAGCCCTATTGGGTTTATTTAATGGTTAAATGATTCCCTTTTCTCTGTAATAATAAAACAGTACCTGTACTTGATCCCAACTAAGATATAATTACCCCTTATTGGGGGCAGAACAATCCTATTGGGTTTATTCAATGTTTAAATGATTTTTAGCAGACTTAAAGTTATGGGGAACCAAATTATGGAAAGATCACTTATCCAGAAAACCTGAGCATTCTGGATAACAGGAATCATCCCATAGCCGCAAAAATTTGCCACAAAACAAATTCAGTGAGTGAAGAAATAGTTGGTACAGAAGTAAAATGAAAAGGGGGAACATAGAGCGGCAAAATTACAGAAGCTATCATGTAAAAATAATAATGCAAGGGTCTGAGGCTTTCTTGTAATGTATATCATATTGTACAAAATATATAGCTACATTACAGTTGTCCAGGGTTGGACTGGGGGGTGCAGGGCCCACCAGAGCTGCCACCCCAGTGGCCCCACACCCCAGAAGGTGCCCCTGCCAGCCGCATCCCCCCTCCCCCGGGGTCCCCCACCACCCACCAGATATCCTCCCCTGAACGCACATAAGTGAAACGTGCCAGGGGAGGACACCGGTGGCTGGGGGACCAGTAACAGGTATCAGGTCCGGGCCGCCTCGGCCCACCAGTATCCCGGTGGCCCAGTATGACCCTGCAGTTATCTCATACAAGAGTATTTGTAAACATGTTCTATTCCCTTTTAAATAGGTGCTGAGATAAAGTGACTCATTAACAATTAGTGGAACAGGCTTCAAAAATATATGATGTAAAGTCTCATGTTGTTGTACTTTGCACATAGCCCTGTGCTTATATTAAGTTCTGTGTTCTTAAAGGGCAACACTTGGGAATTCCCCATTGTGTTCTCTTGGATACCCCTTAGCTTTAATGCCATTCATATGCACAGTGAGCTCAAATTGACACCAAAACAACCTTATATATTTAGCAACTGTCAACACTTTCATTATTAGAGCACATTGAATTGTGTGCGGATTGATGCACTATATACACTATACATTGCCTTTATGGGTCAGTTAATCAGATCAGATAAGAAGGTGTAATGAGGTCCCTGATATAAACACTTGTATTCATTCCTTATGGTGGGAGAGATGATTGTCCAGTTATGTGTTTCATTTCCATTCCCTCCATCACTGCCCGGTCTGTAGATCTCAGTGACTTTATATGGTGAGAGATCAGGAACACAGTCCATATGAATATAATGGGAGCCAATATTAGTCTGGTTACATTCAGCAGTAGGTAGTTGTGTCGGCCTGGGAACAAAAGTATAAAATATAACAATGAGAAAAGTCTAATTGATGTTGGTAAATGACAAAAACAATCCAGCACAATGTTCCTCAGAAGGTTTATATAGTCACACAATCTCATTCCCATGTGCTATGGGATTATCTCTTACTTAATATTAGTCTCAAACAGAAATTATAAAGGATTATAAAATCCCATGTGATTATAACCAATGCTCAACACCGAGAGAAATGTGAAAATAACATTTTTGATCATTATAGGCCGTGGTGATTATGTCTGATTTCGCTCTATTAACCTGAACCTTTGGTTGGGGAAATCATTTTCCTATAATTGGTGCCCTTTAGAGTTATTGTTATGACTGTTAGTGAGGAGATAATGGATCGGCAGGATGTGTGAATGATGATTAGTGATGAATCTGCCCTGTTTCGCTTCACCAAAAAATTAATAAAACTATAAAAAAAAAATAATTTTTAAATGTTTACCAGATTTGTATTCATATTGTGTCAAAGATATGAATTTGAAATTTAATTAATTTGTTTCTCAATGTTGCTCAAAACTCGGTCCATCTCAAGTTCAGCCTTTAGCAAATCGATACTGTAAAGCAAATCTGAAAGCAGTTTGAAGGCCAGTTAGGAAGTGAGGGCCTAGTTACTTGGAAATTCTTGAAGCCACATGACAGTAACTGCTACAGCTGCTAAGGGGGACACAACTAGCTTTTGGGGTGCCTGAGCCTATGACTAGTGATGAGCGAATTTTTTCACCAGGCATGGATTTGCTGCGCATTTCTGCATTTTGCCATTTTGCGAATAGTTTAGCAAACTTCCATGAAAATTTGCCACGGAAAAATTTGTTGCGCGACAAAAAAAAGTTGCGTCAAAATTGGGCGTGGTTGCGTAAAAAATGGCCGCGAATGACAAATAGAGACTCTGGCATAAAAAAAAGATGCGGGCTACAAAAAAGCCGTGTGACAACTGTGTCTTGCTGATTTTATGGCGAAGTGAAATGGGACAGATTCGCTCATCACTACCTATGACTTCCGCTCTGCATTAAGATGGCAAGCAAAGTCCTCCAGATCCCTGTTTAATGACTACTAGTTTTATTCATTATTGTAGTTATAAGGAATAAAGCCTTATATCCTTCCATGGTAAGATCCAGCCAAGTTGATGTTCAACGTAAAATGCATTCAGTATTAGGGATGTAGCGAACCCGCGCAAAAATGTTCGCGAACCCGTTCGCGGACTTTCGCCAAAACTCGCGAATATTCGCGAACTTTGCGAACCCCATAGACTTCAATGGGAAGGCGAACTTTAAAACCTAGAAAAGCCATTTCTGGCCAGAAAAATGATTTTAAAGTTGTTTAAAGGGTGCCACGACCTGGACAGTGGCATGCAGGAGGGGGATCAAGGGCAAAAACTTCTCAGAAAAATACTTGTAAAAAAAACGCCAAAAAAAAGCGCAAAAAAAAACCGCAAAAAAATAACGCAAAAAAATAACGCCAAAAAAAAAAACGCAAGCTATTCCTATGTATATGCATGGGCGATAAAACGCGGCGGAAAAACCAAGGCGAAAAAACGCAGCGCCAAAAAAAAACGCGGCGAACCCAAAGTGGCGAACATCAGCAAAAGTCCGCGAATTTTCGCGAATGCGAACACCCGATGTTCGCGCGAATTAGTTCGCCGGCGAACAGTTCGCTACATCTCTATTCAGTATTGCTAATCCAGCAAAATGCACGTAAACAACAATTATATGATTATAAATATCTATAACCTTTCTTGGTAGAACAGCATCACCACCTCCCTCAGTAGGCAACCTCTTAACCTGACAGCCATAAGGCAAGACTGGAATGGAAGTTCCATTCAAGGAAAGGGTTGAGAGTTGCCTCACATGGAACCCACCTGAGATGCTTATGGTGACATTGTTGCTGGTAACAGTGAAGATCCTATTGTCCCAAAGTTGGTTGCTGACCCGACACCAGTAGGACCCAGCATGTTGAAGCTGAGCGGACTCTATACACATCACTTTCCCAGACTCTCGGACCTGGTACAGTACTGATTCATGTCCAATTGTCTCATTATTATAAATCCAAAGGAACAGAGGGTTAGTGCCTTTTGCTACAGAACAGGTCAAGCACAGATTGTCTTCTACTTTCACTGCAAGTTCATCCTCCCCGGGGGTAATTCTGGCATCTGCCACTGGCACTGGTTCTGTTAAAACATAAAGATTTCATATTCCCACAGTTACGTATCTAAATGAGCAGGAAGCAAAACACAAATTTTAGGAAATACTGCAGAAAACAAAAGATGTTGTGTGAGTATAAACGTACAATGTTAAAATGTGAAGCTTTATATTCCTACTAATTACTGTATTTTGGTGTCAAAGGGACAGTATTGTGCTACCAACCCTATGTAGAACACTTGGGCACAAACATACACACGGAACCAGTAACATCAGTTCAATTAAAAATGGTCACTATGGACCTTTACATTTGGTTTAGTCAAGAATCTCTCTGTAGGGGCCACATTAAGAGGTTGAATACCTACAGCAGGGGTCCCCAACCTTTCTTACTTGTGATCCTCAGTCATATGTAAAAAGACTTGGAGAGAAACACAAGAACCATAAAAGTTCATGGAGGAGCCAAATAAGGGCTGTGATTGGCTATTAGGGGCCTCTATGCACCCTATCAGCTTACAGGAGGATTTATTTGGTAGTAAGTCTTGTTTTTATTGCCCCAAGTCAGGAATTCAAAAATAACTACCTACTTTGGGGGCACTGAGAGCAACATCCAAGGGGTTGGGGAGCAACAGGTTGCCCCCGAGCCGCGGGTTGGGGATCACTGAACTACAATATGTTGGAATTATTTTATGGTATCATTGTAAAGAGGCTACAAGAACACATAGGGGTAATTTCCACTGAATTGTGCTTAGAATACTTTTGCTGGAATAATTTGCATGGTATATAGGACCTTTTTTGTCACTTAAAGAAGAACTATACCCCCAAACAATGTAGGTCTCTATAAAAAATATTTTACATAAACAGCTCATATGTAAAACCCTGCTTCATCTAAATAAACCATTTTCATATAAATATACTTTTTTAGTAGTATGTGCCGTTGGGTAATCTATAGCTAAATAGAAAATTGCCATTTTAAGAATTAAGGGCCGCCCCCTGGGATCATAGGATTCAAAGTGCACACAAACAAGCCAAGGCACACATACATGCTAGGCCCCATCAGCCAATGAATGGACAGAGTTCTGCCTTTTACTCCCACACTACTTCCTGTTACAGTTAGAGCTGCATGACTTCCTATCAGCTGGTCTCTGAGGGAGCACACAGCCCATCACTAAATGGCGGCTCAAGGGAAAGGATGTAAGGGCCATATTTATTGATATACAGTATATATTCCAATTTGGTGAGATTCTTTAACCCTTTTACTGCCAGCCGTTTTGGTCAAAGCGGAACTTGTATTGCCAGACAGTTTTTGAACATTTTGCACTGTTTCACTTTAGGCGCCTTTCCTCGGGGGGACTTTTAGTTTACCCAGGAAAACAATATATCGTTGTTCTCAGAACAACCTAAGCTTTCAAAATATGGTAGAATTTTTGTGTAATTCCAATTCTGTAACAAGATATAGGCTTCTAAATGTCTAAAAATGCAAAAAAAATCAAATTTTCCATAATATAAACACACATACTAGAAACAAAAATTATTTTATGGTTACATAGTTACATAGGGTTGAAAAAAGACCAGTGTCCATCAAGTTCAACCCATCCAAGTAAACCCAGCACACCTAACCCACACCTACCAATCTATACACTCACATACATAAACTATAAATACAACCACTAGTACTAACTGCATGAATATACAACTGATTTGGAAAGTCCCATGTCTCCTGAACGTGCCAATACCAAATATATATAGTTTTATGGAGATTTCTGACTTGTATAGGTCACAAACTCCCAGCAGTACATTACCAAATTCCCAAAGCACTGCTCCAGAAAGCTGCATACTTTAGATTTCAAGGACAAAAATTTCACTAACAGAAAATCCCAGAAAATTGTACATTTTTGGAAAGAACAGATAATGGGGAATCCAGAATAGGCACAACTGTCTGTCTGCTCCAAACTATCAAGTCGCAATGCTTTCCTAAAGTTATTGGTTTTATCAAAATTTGTGATTTTTTTTTTAAAAATTGCTTCAAAGCTTCCAGTCTATAGTATCTTATCTCCTATAGGTCATAAAGTAACCAAATAAAACACCATAAATATGAACGCCAGGGGTCCCCTGAACAGTTTGATGCCCAATATGTATAGGTTTACTTAAGAATGTGGCATGTAGGGGCCCCAATGTGAACACACCCCCATATGTACTGTCATTTCTGTCATTTCAGCTCCTGCAAAATCAACACATTTACATCATTATATGTGGGATAAAGCTAGTAAAAAGTACACTCACCCCAGAAAGTCATATATTTTTGTAAAGTACACATTCCCCTGAATCTAAAATGGGTACCCATGTCTTTCTAGTCCTAAGTACAAAGCCACACAGCTTTTCTAAAGTTAGCAATTTTGATGACATTTCCAAAAATCCCCTCAAAGCTTCCACTTTGCAGCATCTTATCTCCCACATAGCATTAGGTACCAAGATAAAACACCCTGAATTTAAACACCAGGGGTCCACTGAATAGTTTGATGCCTAATATGTATAGGTTTACCTAAGTATGTGGCATGTAGGGGCCCCAATGGGAACATACCCCATATGATTAATCATTTCTGTTATTTCAGCTCCAGCAAAATCAACAATTTTACATCATTTATGTGGGATAAAGCTAGTAAAAAGTACGCTCACCCCAGAAAGCCATATATTTTTGGAAAGTACACATTCCCTCTAATCTAAAATGGGTACCCATGTCTTTCTAGTACAAAGCCACACAGCTTTTCTAAAGTTAGCAATTTTGATGACATTTCCAAAAATCCCCTCAAAGCTTCCACTTTGCAGCATCTTATCTCCCATATTGCATTAGGTACCAAGATAAAACACCCTGAATTTAAACACCAGGGGTCCACTGAATAGTTTGATGCCCAATATGTATAGGTTTACCTAAGTATGTGGCATGTAGGGGCCCCAATGGGAACATACCCCCATATGATTAATCATTTCTGTTATTTCAGCTCCAGCAAAATCAACAATTTTACATCATTTATGTGGGATAAAGCTAGTAAAAAGTATGCTCACCCCAGAAAGTCATATATTTTTGGAAAGTACACATTCCCTCGAATCTAAAATGGGTACCCATGTCTTTCTACTGCAAAGTACCAAACCACACAGCTTTTATAAATTTAGCAATTTTGATGACATTTCCAAAAATCCCCTCAAAGCTTCCACTTTGCAGCATCGTATCTCCCACATAGCATTAGGTACCGAGATAAAACATCCTAAATTTGAACGCCAGGGGTCCACTGAACAGTTTGATGCCCAATATGTATAGGTTTACCTAAGTATGAGGCATGTAGGGGCCCCAATGGAAACATACATGTATATATAGTTTATGTATGTGAGTGTATAGATTGGTAGGTGTGGGTTGTGTGTGCTGGGTTTACTTGGATGGGTTGAACTTGGACTCTGGTCTTTTTTCAACCCTATGTAACTATACCTCCATATGATCTGTCATTTCAGCTCCTGCAAAATCAACACATTTACATCCTTTATGTGGGATAATGCTACAAAAAAGTACACTCACCCAGAAAGCCATATATTTTTGGAAAGTACACATTCCCCTGAATCTATAATGGGTAAACATTTATTTTTGCTCCAAAGTACCAAGCTGTAAAGCTTTCCTAAGTTTGACGATTTATATAACATTTAGAAAATCGCATTTCTTGATAAAGATCAGATAAAGGCAAGTCACCCCAAATAGGAACACCTAGGGGCTGATTTACTAAGACACGATTTCGAATCCAAATTGGAAAAATTCCGATTGGAAACGAACATTTGCGACTTTTTCGTATTTTTTGCGTTTTTTCGGCGTCTTTATGATTTTTGCGTAAAAACGCGAGTTTTCCGGCGTCTTTACGATTTTTGCGTAAAAACGCGAGTTTTTCGTAGCCATTACGAAAGTTGCGCAAAGTCGCGATTTTTTTGTAGCGTTAACACTTGCACGCAAAGTCGCGCCTTTTTCGTAGCGTTAAAACTTAAAAGGCGCGACGTTTCGCGCAAGTTTTAACGCTACGAAAAAATTGTGACTTTGCGCAACTTTCGTAATGGCTACGAAAAACTCGCGTTTTTACGCAAAAATCGTAAAGACGCCGAAAAAAAATCGGGTTTTTACGCAAAAATCGTAAAGACGCCGAAAAAAATCGCAAAATTACCGATCATTACGAAAAAAAACGCAATCGGATGCATTCGGCCCGTTCGTGGCTTAGTAAATGTGCCCCCTAAGGTCTACTGAACAGTTTGATGCCCAATATGCATAGATATACCAAAGTCTGCGGTATGTACTGAACCCAAAATGAAAATAGCACATAAGGATTAGGGATGTAGCGAACTGTTCACGTGAACATCGGGTGTTCGCAAGTCCGGAAGTTCGCAAACTTTCGGCGTATGTTCTCAATTTGGGTTCGGCTTAGCTGGCGCCAAATGTTGACCTCTCACCCCAGAGTCAGCAGATACATGGCAGCCAATCAGGCAGCTCTCCCTCCTGGACCACCCCCCCAACCCTGGACCACTCCCTTCCATATATAAACCGAAGCCCAGCAGCCATTTTACATTCTGCCTGTGTGTGTTTGAAGAGATAGCATAGGGAGAGATTTGTGCAGGGACTTGAGGGACAGTTTAGGCAGCTTTGCTGACTAGTGATCTACTTTCTACTGCTCTGTATGTAGCTGCTGTGGGCAGCTGTCCTGTGCTGATCATCTGCTGTAACCCAATAGTCCTTGTAAGGACTGCTTTTATTTTCTGATTACTGTTACTCTTCTTTTCATTGTGTACTGCAGCTCTGTCTGTGTGTGTTGGAGACAGGCGTGCTGCTCCGAGTAGTGCACTAAGCACTAACCACCGTTTAACACATAATTTTTTTTTATTTGTGTTTTTTTACTTTGCTACTGTAATTTATAGAGCCCAGTGCTATTAGTCTAGCTGTGTTGGGGACTGGTGTGCTGCTCCTAGTAGTTCACCACCAGCACCAACCAGAGATCACTTTTGTTTTATTATTATTATTTTTTTATTTATCTTATTAGATATTTAGATATTAGATATATATATTAGATATAGATATTTAGATATTTATTTAGACATTCTGTCTAAAAATAATAATAATAATAATAATTCAGTGTCCAGAAACATCACCTGAGTGACGTTTTTCCACCGGCAATACTATATCCACTACTGTATACATTGCCATTGCAGGCCTTGTTGTTGCCACTGTTTTTTCAACCAAGTGCCACCTAGCTGTGTGAGCTTTTTCACATTCTGTCTAAATAACAATAATACCGTGTCCAGAAACATCATCTGAGTGACGTTTTTCCACCGGCAATACTACATCCACTACTGTATACGTTGCAGGCCTTGTTGTTGCCCACTGTCTTTTTCAACCAAGTGCCACCTAGCTGTGTGAGCTTTTTCACATTCTGTCTAAATAACAATAATAATTCCGTGTCCAGAAACATCACCTGAGTGACGTTTTTCCACCGGCAATACTACATCCCAAGTTGTTGTTATTTTGTAAAAATAAAAAAAATGCCAGGCAAAGGCAGGCCGCCACGCAGAGGCACTAGGGGCCGTGCTGCTATGATATCCTGTGGCCCTAGGAAATCGACCAGTGTTCTGATGGCACTTACCCTGAACTCCAAAAATGCTGAAGAGGTAGTTGACTGGCTTACACAGCACACCCCATCCTCTACCGTTTCTAACTTTGCCACAACATCCTCATCCTCCTCTGCTATGGACACCCCACGTACCACTTCCTCCACCACCGCCGCCCCTCCTTCACTGGATGAGTCAGAGGAGTTGTTTTCACATGAGTTTGTTGAACTGAGTGATGCGCAACCATTATTGCCAGAAGAAGATGAAGGAGATGAGGACGTTACACCAGATATCATAATTCATCTCAACAGAGATGGACATAAGGTGTGATGAGGTCCCCGCTGCTGCTGTCTTTTGTGAGCTGTCAGAAGAAATTGATGCATCTGAGGAGAATGATGATGAGGAGATTGATGTTTTGTGGGTGCCCAGAAGAAGAGAGCAAGAGGAGGATAGTTTAGATCGAGGGACGGAGAGTCAGAGAGGCAGGCAGAGAATAAGACTTAGAAGAAGCAGGGACAGCTCGCAGGGAACAGTAGTGCAACAACATGAATCGGCACCTGTGGTCAGCCAGCCAATGCACCTGCCAACTTCTACTGTTACCGCTAGAAAGCCCGCATCAAAAGGCTCAGCAGTGTGGCATTTTTTTACTGCTCTACCTCTGCTGTCCTTGACCCATCTCAACCACCCTCCACTCCACCTTCCACCTTGACCACCAGTTCCTGCTCATCTGCCCCCAGCCAAGTTTCTGTGAGGGCCATGTTTGAGCATAAGAAACCAATGCCTCAGAGTCACCCCCTTGCCCGGCATCTGACAGCTGGATTGTCTGCACTCTTAGCCCGTCAGCTTTTACCATACCAGCTGGTGGACTCCACAGTGGAAGGTATCCAGCCGCAATTTTTTTTCACAGAAGGGAATACCACACCTGTACCAGCATGTGCAGAGCCAAGTCACCACATCTCTGTCATTTAGTGTTGGGGCAAAGGTCCATATGACTACTGACACATGGTCCTCCAAGCATGGTCAGGGCAGGTATGTCACCTACACTGCCCACTGGGTGAACCTGGTGATGGCTGGGAAGCAGGGAATGTGTGGTTCAACAACAGTGGAATTGGTGTCACCGCCACAGATTGCATGCGGGTCTGCCACCACCTCTACTCCTCCTTTGCTCTCTAACTCATCTTCTAACTCGTCTTCTAACTTGGCTTCTTCCTCCTCTGCTGCTGTGTCCTCCTCCACACCTGTGCACCCCCAGCTCCCCATAGGCTATTCGATGTGCCAGGTATGCCGTTGTCATGCTGTCTTGGGCATGACGTGCCTGGAAAGCAGAAACCATACCGGATCTGCACTCCTGTCATCTCTGCACTCACAGGCCGATCGGTGGCTGACCCCACACCAACTGAAAATCGGAAAAGTGGTGTGTGACAATGGAAGCAATCTGTTGGCAGCACTGAGACTGGGCAATTTAACACATGTGCCCTGCATGGCACATGTTCTAAATTTGATAGTCCAACGGTTTGTCTCGAAGTACCCAGGATTGCAGGACATTCTCAGGCAGTCCAGGAAGGTGTCTGGCCATTTCAGACGTTCCTACACAGCCATGGCACGCCTTGCTGACATTCAGCAGCGGCACAAGTTGCCAGTCAGGCGTTTAATTTGCGACGGCCAGACTCGCTGGAATTCCACGCTAATGATGTTTGAACGTCTGCTGCAACAACAAAGAGCCGTCAACGAATACCTATTTGAACTGGGTGGTAGGACTGGATCTCCAGAGCTGGGGATTTTTTTCCCCCGTTACTGGGTGCTTATGCGCGACGCCTGCAGGCTGATGCGCCCTTTTGACGAGGTCACAAATATGGTTAGTCGCACCGAAGGCACCATCAGCAACCTAATACCCTTTGCTTTTTTCCTGGAGCGTGCCGTGCGATGAGTGACAGATGACGCTGTAGACCAGCGTGACCAGGAGCATGAAGAGCATGATTTCTGGGCGGAATCACCAGAACGAGCCCAGGCACCTGCTGCAATGCAGGGAGAGGTGTCAGAAGTGGAGTCAGAAGAGGAAGGTGGCTTTGTGGAGGCAGAAGACCAACAGGAGCAGGCTTCCCAGGGGGCTTGTGGTCACCTTTTGGGGAGCCCTGGTCTTGTACATGGCTGGGGGGAGGAGACCGTGGTGGATGATGACGTAGTCCTTGATACTGAGGAAGGGGAGATGGATACCTCTGCATCCAACCTTGTGAGAATGGGGTCTTTCATGCTGTCATGCCTGTTGAAGGACCCCCGTATCAAGAGGCTTAAGGAGAAGGACCTGTACTGGGTTGCAACGCTACTAGACCCTCGTTACAAGCATAAAGTAGCAGAAATGTTACCAACATACCACAAGTCCGAAAGGATGCTGCATTTCCAAACCAGCCTGCAAAACATGTACAATGCTTTTAAGGGTGATGTCACTCCACATTCCAGGGGCAGAGGTGCCGGTAATCCTCCCACGAGCACACCTGCAAGGACAATGCACTTTGGCCACTCTGTAACGTCAGACATGCAAAGTTTTTTCAGTCCAGCGCCAGGACCCTTCTGGATCCACCCTCAGAGAATGCCTCGACTGGCAGGTAGCGGACTACCTGGCATTAACTGCAGATGTCGACACTCTGAGGAGCGATGAACCCCTGGACTACTGGGTGCGCAGGCTTGATCTGTGGCCAGAGCTGTCACAATTTGCCATAAACCTCTTGTCTTGCCCCGCCTCAAGTGTCCTCTCAGAAAGGACCTTCAGTGCAGCAGGAGAGATTGTAACTGAGAAGAGAACTCACCTAGGTCACAAAAGTGTTGATTACCTGACCTTTATTAAAATGAATGAGGCATGGATCTCGGAGGGTTACTGCACGCCGGAAGACTTGTTCTGACTCCCCATGCAGCTGTCCTTCTCTGCACGCCGCATGACTCCACACACAGCTGTCCTTTAGCGTCCTCCTCCGCCACCGTACAAACTAGGGTGCAAATCCTACTGGTTTGAGGCATGGATCTCAGAGGGTTACTGCACGCCGGAAGACTTGTTCTGACTCCCCATGCAGCTGTCCTTCTCTGCACTCTGCATGACTCCACACACAGCTGTCCTTTAACATCCTCCTCCGCCACCGTACAAACTAGGGTGCAAATCCTACTGGTTTCATTTTAAGCCAGGTAAATCCTGAGTTTTTCTGTCCTCTGTGCTTGGTACGCTATCTTAGTTTATTTTAAAGGTTCCGCCTGGGGCATGGTTGTGATACCATTTATCTAACATATTTTTTCTGTCTTCTGTGCTTGGTACGCTATCTTAGTTTTTTTAAAGGTTCCGCCTGGGGCATGGTTGTGATACCATTTATCTAACATATTTTTTCTGTCTTCTGTGCTTGGTACGCTATCTTAGTTTTTTTAAAGGTTCCACCTGGGGAATGGTTGTGATATCATTTATCTAACATATTTTTTCTGTCCTCTGGGCTTCAGTGGCTGCGACAACAAAAAACAAACTTTTTCAACATTTATCTAACATATTTTTTCTGTCCTCTGTGCTTCAGTGGCTGCGACAAAAAAACCCATAATTTTTCAGGAATGTACACATTCCTGATTTTTCAGGGTTCTGCAACAGCGGCAAAATCGTATCTTTTATGGTCACCACAGGTGATCAATAAAGTAGGACAAACCTGGGCCCACACTGCAGAATCAGTGTTTTTTGGTTCACTTCACTGACATTGAATTACCTCTGCCTGACCATGCACGTGCGCACAAGCACGGTGACTGCTAAACACACCAC
This sequence comes from Xenopus tropicalis, assembly GCF_000004195.4. Taxonomy (NCBI): domain Eukaryota; kingdom Metazoa; phylum Chordata; class Amphibia; order Anura; family Pipidae; genus Xenopus; species Xenopus tropicalis. The sequence goes on from NC_030684.2 coordinate 140,094,306, forward strand.
TACAGAAATATTCCGACCAACAGGACAAACGTCCTGGAGGTGACAAGCAACTAGTAAAAACTATTATTCGCTCACTTGACGGTATCATTAAAGCTTTTTGTGTTTTTTTTCGTTGCAGTAAACGCGGCGTTTTGTCTTTGCGTGTGAACCGGCCGTAACCTTTACACGACTTGATTGGCATGTAGACGCCGGACTTTTTAAAGCAGTTTATTACACAAGTTTAGGAATGTAGTGTGATTTCTGCCCTTTACAGCACAAAACGCAATGCTGTCTCACCAACGTATTTTTCAGAGACATTTTTGCCCTTGATCCCCCTCCGGCATGTCACTGTCCAGGTCGTGGCACCCTTTAAACAACTTTAAAATCAGTTTTCTGGGCAGAAATGGCTTTTCTAGGTTTTAAAGTTCGCCTTCCCATTGAAGTCTATGGGGTTCGCAAAGTTCGCGAACGTTCGCACTTTTTGGCGGAAGTTCGCGAAGTACACATTCTGACAAATCCAACAAGGGTAAAGAGTCCTTTCTACACCAAAGTACCAATCTGCAGAGCTTTCCTAAAGTTGTTGGTTTTTATGACATTTCAGAAAATTGCCTAAAAATGTTGCAATTTGCCACATTTATCTCACACAATTTCTTGCGTACAAAGGCAAGTCACTACAAACAAAGAAATAGTAGTAACTAAATTTAGAAATAACTCAATTAATTTAACCTAAGTGTCTCAAATGTCGGGAAACTAAATAAATTAAACGTACCAAATATAAAGGAGAGATCCGACTGTATAAACCCCGGATCTGTCTCACAGTTGATCTAGGTCAAATTCCCAACACCATCAAGTCAGCTCTCACAATGTGAAATCCCAAATACCAAAGAACTCACCGTTGTTCAAAAGTGGTTCGGGTGCTCAGAGCCCCGAACCCGTAGCTGGGGAAGGCGAAATCACGCATATGCAAAAGGGCTCCAAATGCACCGGACACAGCGGCTTGCTTAAGACTCGATTTTTATTGCTCCATTTAAAAACAATACGCCTGATGCGTTTCGTGCAGTTGTGCACTTAATCATAGGCATGACAAACACAAGCAACAAAGCATTTAAATAGTGACATAACAATGATGAGCAGGACATCAGTACCGCCCATTTAACTCTTAAACAGATGGAGAAAATTCAATACAATCAAGTACAATGTAGCAAGCCACACAGAGTTACACAGTAAAATTAAGTCAATAATAAGTATATAAGCACATGAGATAAAAGTCATAATATCCCACAGCAATGACTTTAAATAAAATCAAGATAATTAGAGTGAAAAGCAGTGAATAAAGTCATCAAATATCAGGCTAATTATATCAAACATAGCAACTGATATCAAAAATAGAATTTAGACCAGTAGGATGCCGAGTACCCAAAATAAAAATCCATTTCACCTCAAGGCGCAAAAGTCTATCGTGCACATTTGAACCTCTTTCATCAGGGAAAACCCTGTCGATAACTTGAATCTGTAAATAGAAGGATCAGCCTCGCAACATTGTATAAAATGCCTTGCAATAGGACTGTTACTACTCTGGGAGCTTTCCGTGCCACAAACCCCCTTGTAGGATCTGTGCTAATTGTGGATCATTATATAGAACAGGTATTAAGTTATCTATCACCCTTCTAATTCAATAAAACTGATTGCTATAGGTAGTTACAAAGATAGGTGCAACATCACTCTTGTCCTTTTTACCGCTATCAGTGATCTTATCAGCAAGTAAAGACACCCTCTCCATTCAGAGGGCCTTAACAAAGGCAAATCACCCCAAATAGGAACACCAGAGGCCTACTGAACAGTTTGATGCCCAATATGCATAGATATACCAAAGTCTGCGGTATGTACTGCCCCAAAATGAAAATAGCGCATAAGGATTTCTTGCCTGCCAACTCAGCTTTTGCACACAGAGCCCCCTGTCAGTGTATTATGTGCTGTAACCCCCCTAACTATACAGAGCCCCCTGTCAGTGTATTATGTGCAGTACCCCCCCTAACTATACAGAGCCCCCTGTCAGTGTATTATGTGCCGTAACCCCCCTAACTATACAGAGACCCCCAGAAAACCATATATTTTTGGAAAGTACACATTCTGATGAATTCAAAATAGGCAAAGTTATTTTTGTACACCAAAGTTTTAGCTATGTTAAAAACAGATTGGAAACACTTATACAGGGATAAAATGCGATAAAACCACAAAAATTGTGCAAATCAGTGAAACAACAAAATAATGCACATGACAGTGTAATTAGTGGTCAGAATATCTGATCCTATGGTCACGCTGTCAAAATAAACAGTTTTTAGGTAAAAGAAACCAAAAACAAAGTGGTAAAATGAAAAAAACAAAAAAAAAAACAACAAATTGTTTGTGTATACTTGTGTGTACATGTGTAAAAGTTGTGTGACAGTGTGTAAGTGTGTATATGAGTGTAAATAAGTGTATAAAATTGTGAAAAATGAAGAAAAAAAACCTGCTAAATTGTGTGCTGTAAGTGTGTATAAATATATGTAAGTGTGTATAAATGTATGTAAGTGTGTAAATGCAAAAAACAAACAAACACCTTACCTGTCCTGAAGACCCGATCGCCTCCTCCTCCAGCCTGCAGTGGGCCGGCATTAGGGGGGGAAGCAGGAAGCAGCAGACACAATGCGATCGTGTCTGCTGCTTCCTGGAGGGTCCTGCAACACGATCGTGTCGCAGGACCCACATGACAGCCCCCCTGGCTCATTGCCCAGGGGGGCTGTCATCTCTACAAACTCTCTGCAGCGGCAGCACATGCCACCGCTGCAGAAAGCAGCCTTTAAATGCCAACGACGTATGGGACATGTCTTTGGCATTTAAGCCCTTTTACTGCCACAATGTATCCCATACGTCGTTGGCAGTAAAAAGGTTAATAGGTCACTTAAGATAATATAAACTATCTGTTGGTTAAGTATTCATTCTGGGGTTAAGTATTCATTCATTTCCTTCAATTAAATTAAAAAAGCTAATTATTATGAGCATACATGGCTAATGTTCCCGCTGGGTTATACTTAAAGAATTAATTAAGATGATACATTGTTTTGGTATCTCTTGGCACAGGGTTTTAGCAAAATTTTTAGGCACAGGCTTTTAGCTAAATTTGAACTTAGTGTAGGATAAGTCTATGGTTGGAAGTTAAATCACTCACCCATCACAGAGAATATAACCCCCACACTGAGCTGCATTTTGCTGGAGAACTAATTTTGCAAGGCACAGTAGTAGGGTCCAGCCATAGAGATGGAGGTGATGGTTACCCGGTATTGTGCCTCTTCCTTCTTTTTAGCTTTACCTTTCCCTATCGAATCATTCCTGTGATAGAACTGATAACCAACTGGGAAAGATCCACCTAATCCCCCAACAGCTCCTTTGGTGGGACTAAGATTTAGTTCCGGTTTGCCCACCTTAACTTAACAGAGGAGAAAAAAACAAATGTTCATGTGCCCGGAAAGATTTAATACTGCATGAACTGAAATGGTCAGAGTCTAAAACAAACACATCAAAGCAGAACAGGTTGTCTCAGATTGAGCTTTGGGAGATCTGGTAGTTCTCACCTTCTGGGTCTGGACCTACTAGTTTAGCAGAATAAATAGCTGACTTCAGGAAAAAAACTGCAGCCAGTCTTGAGAAGCCTTAGATTCAACAGTCTTAAAAATACTTAGATTCATCAACTTGTTCAGCTGCTGAAATTTGAGCCACAGTAGGCTTAAACAAGGCTCCGGTGGTGAAGAAAAGTCTCCTTAAATCAGTCTCTATGAGAAATTTCATTGGATGTTTGAAAGAGGAGGAATTAGCTACAGGAAGTTTATCCTATTATTAAGATAACCTGAACTGAAATCATCTACCTCTTTGCTAGTAGAAGGTCTAGATCTTTTCTAACATGTAGCCCGTTTGACTCCCTCTGTTACTGTGTCTTTAATCCAATATTTAACCTCCATAGAAAAAGATTCCTCCTTGGGAGAGGCCTCAGGGTGAAGATCATCAGGGAAGAAACTCTTTTAGATTTGGTTATTTTAGCAGAGCTGGAAAAAATAAACTTCAGAATAAAGTTTTTACAGAATTTTTGGTCTTTGTGTGAAGGTTCATAAAAGCTAAGACATGATCAGGAGAAAGTACATGGGAGTGTTTTGTGGAGAGCAACTTTTGCCACAAGTATATATAAAAGTGTGTGCATAAAACTACTTTGTTTCTATACAGAACATTGCAATTGCTTGTATAAAGTAAAGTTTCATAAAGCCCTTACCTGGAGCTCCCAGAGAAACTACTTCGTAAAGGGGTGGGCAGCCTCTCTGAATGAATATTTATAGAGTAGATGCTGACCACCTGGGGGCAGCATAGAGCAGTTTGGAGGCTATAAATGCTGCAGACTGGTTTCTTTTGGGAGTCTGTGTAAAACCTTTGTAAGAGGCAGTTATAGAGCTCCAGGAGTGTGTTTGCAGGGTTACTGTTGACCCCCCTTCTGGTAAAAGTTTGTATTGCACCTTTGCAAAACCAGGTTTTTTTCCACATTTGATAAAAATAAAGCACAATATTTCCACTGAAGATCTGTCTGGCTACTGAACTTGAACATGCCCAAGTGTAAGGTGGTATGGCAAGCAAGGATGTTGTCGGTTTGTCCAAGGGGAGAATGTAGGGGATCAGCAAACTCTTTCCCTTGTTTCTCTGTCTGTGACATCATCCAGCCTGGCTACAGACTGGGGAGGAACCCAATTGGCTGGATGCCCCAGTGCACTGTTGGGAGAAAAAGGTGTGCCTAGGTTTGGATCCAAAACCAGGGGCGGACCCAGTAGTTTATAAAGGGAGCCCCTGTTGTTTTGCCAGAGTTGAGACAGAGAGACCATCCAGTAAGCAGTGACTGTGTGAAGGATTTGAGTGCCTGTAAAGAGAGATCTGCTACACTGCGGTTGGATGCCTTACCACCTACGGATCCCCAGTGAGCGATCCATCTGAGGGAAGGTATAGAGTCTCCTGTGTGTGTCCCTGTGTGAGTTCCAGTGAGTGATCCATCTGAGGGAAGGTATAGAGTCTCTAAAACAACTGGACTTTTCTGAGTTTTTTTTTCTTGAAAACGTTTCACCACTCATCCAAGTGGCTTCTTCAGTTCAAAACTGAAGAAGCCACTCGGATGAGTGGTGAAACGTTTTCAAGAAAAAAACTCAGAAAAGTCCAGTTGTTTTAGACTTAATTCTACTAGATACTGTATATCATGACCTGGATGAATGAGAATCTTCATAGACGTATAGAGTCTCCTGTGTGTGTCCCTGTGTGAGTCCCCAGTGAGTGATCCATCTGAGGGAAGGTATAGAGTCTCCTGTGTGTGTCCCCTATGTGAGTCCCCAGTGAGGGATCCATCTGAGGGAAGGTATAGAGTCTCCTGTGTGTCCCTGTGTGAGTCCCCAGTGAGGGATCCATCTGAGGGAAGGTATAGAGTCTCCTGTGTGTGTCCCTGTGTAAGTCCCCAGTGAGGGATCCATCTGAGGGAAGGTATAGAGTCTCCTGTGTGTGTCCCTGTGTAAGTCCCCAGTGAGGGATCCATCTGAGGGAAGGTATAGAGTCTCCTGTGTGTCTCCCCTGTGTGAGTCCCTAGTGAGGGATCCATCTGAGAGAAGGTATAGAGTCTCCTGTGTGAGTCCCCAGTGAGTGATCCATCTGTGGGAAGGTATAGCGTCTCCTGTGTGTGTCCCCTATGTGAGTCCCCAGTGAGGGATCCATCTGAGGGAAGGTATAGAGCCTCCCTTGTGTCCCTGTGTGAGTCCCCAGTGAGGGATCCATCTGTGGGAAGGTATAGTGTCTCCTGTGTGTGTCCCCTATGTGAGTCCCCAATGAGGGATCCATCTGAGGGAAGGTGAGGGATCCATCTGAGGGAAGGTGAGGGATCCATCTGAGGGAAGGTGAGGGATCCATCTGAGGGAAGGTATAGAGTCTCCTGTGTGTGTCCCTGTGTGAGTCCCCAGTGAGGGATCCATCTGAGGGAAGGTATAGAGTCTCCTGTGTGTGTCCCTGTGTGTGTCCCCAGTGAGTGATCCATCTGTGGGAAGGTATAGCGTCTCCTGTGTGTGTCCCTGTGTGAGTCCCCAGTGAGGGATCCATCTGAGGGAAGGTATAGAGTCCCCTGTGTGTGTCCCTGTGTGAGTCCCCAGTGAGGGATCCATCTGTGGGAAGGTATAGTGTCTCCTGTGTGTGTCCCCTATGTGAGTCCCCTGTGAGGGATCCATCTGAGGGAAGGTATAGAGTCTCCTGTGTGTGTCTCTGTGTGAGTCCCCAGTGAGGGATACATCTGAGGGAAGGTATAGAGACTCCTGTGTGTGTCCCTGTGTGAGTCCCCAGTGAGGGATCCATCTGAGGGAAGGTATAGAGTCTCCTGTATGTATCCCCTGTGTAAGGACAGGTGTTTCTCGGGGCTACATGGGAGCAACTGCCATTCCAAAGGGAGAGGTAGTTTGGGGCAGGTAGCACCACCTGGGGAAACTGAAAAAGCTCTGGGAAAGGGACTTTGCCAGGATTGAACTGGGAAAGGGTATTTCCCCCCAGGAGGGGAGTGTGGGACTGAGTCCCCAGAGAGACTGAGCCAGTAGTGGCTAACACCAACACAGGTTTCCCATAGCAGGGTTATTACTGTTGTTATAATTATTTTACCTTTACACCCAGTTATATAAAGTTGATATTTGCTGCAAACTGTGTGTGATTATTTCCTAGTGGAAATCCCCTTGAGGTGTGCTCCTCAGTGTCCACTAGGGGGAGGCACTGCGCTAAAATATCAGTCCCAGGACCTTTTATCTGCGAAGGGAACCAAATTTCCCGTTAAAGCACATGTACAGCCCAAAATAAGTGAGTGTGCCAAGAAAGGGTTACAGATGAGAGTGGGCTGTTTGCACCAGGAATAATGCAATAATCCCATCCCCTTTTCCACTGAGCAGAGAATCTCCAACTTCTCCCCAGCAATAACCTGCCCCCCGGCCGGCTCCAGCCTCACTCGCACACCGGCAAGTTTTTGGGCTGAATGGATCAAAATAAAATTTAAATGATGTGACATTCATGCATATCTGCAGGGCATTACTCAAATAATTAAAAATTAAAATCTCATGTAATTAAGTTAGTACTAAAGCAAAGACATTCATGATTTTTTCCCATAAGAAAAATACTCAGATATTTGGCAGCTCAAGGCTTTGCTCACCTTTTATCTGGATACTTTTTGGGTCACTCTCCTTCCTCACACTGCCGGTTGGAGTTTGTACCTCACAGGTATAATTCCCAGAATCCTCCAGCTGAGCTGAGGGGACTCCATATTGGTTGGATAAACTGAATCCCTGCACATTGTGCCCATTTCTGTAGAAAGCAAACTGCAGCTCTGTAGTCTCTCTGTGTGGGCTGAGCTCTGTGTCACATGTTATGGTCATGTGATCTCCTTCATTAATCTGACCCAGGGAACCTGAATTCCCAGATATTTCTGGCTTTGAGAAGAGCTCTAGGAAAGGAAAGAGACAAGTTAAATAATATTTTTTAACTAAAGTTGCTATATGATTTAGGGCACCTGATAATTCAGTAAAGACATGGGGCTCTATTTACTAACTTTTGGCATGGAGCAAAGTATAACCGGCTTGATTCTTTTCCCACCCATAATGCAGAGGATTCCCCAGAATTACCGTGCCATCATGCCCACCACCCAGTGCAAGCAATGTATCAATATGGGAACAAAACATGCTCCACTTTATAAATCGTGAGCTTTGTGTCCAACTCAGTATGGGGCATAGAGTGAGTATTCCTATGCCCTTCCTTCGAGTGGTTGTCTTTTGGGACAATAACAAAAATGCAGATCCGTAACTATATAGGAACCTTGGGCTTGATGACTGGTGAAAGGCAGATGTTAATAACAGGGCTTCCTTGGGCACATAGTGACCCACTGCACCTTAACATTGTATGGTCTGTATGGTCTAAACTCAGCTCCAAAATAATCAGAATTGCCCCAATTGCTGTGGGAAATCATAACAAATGCAAGTACGGATAATAATAACATAAAGATCCCCAATAACATAAGTAAAGAAGCTTTTTGGGGTGGGTGGACATTAAGAAGATCAGGTTTGTGCCTCTGAACTGAGGGGTAAATAGTAGAGCAGGATTAATACAAGGGTACAGTGTGTCCCATAATAATATACAAAGATGGTGCTTATAGGTAGGGAATGGGGAAATTGTTTATTTTTAAACAATAACCTGCCATGTTATGGCCCCTGGACAAGGAGCAGGGTCAGTAATGGCCCCACATGGTTACATATACCCACCGACCCCATTACACATGAGGAGGGTATAAATCTGATGAACTATTCTGGCTCCGCCCACCCTGCCCTAGGGGCCGGCACAGGGTTATTCCTTGTTTCTTAACAAGTTGCACCCATGCTCCTCTACTGAAAGATACAAGACATGAGCCGGGTGGGGATATTTGGTGCAATATTTTGTAGACATCGTCAAATTGCAGAAAATATACCATATCTCATGGTGAGATTGTTATTCTTTTATTTATGTCCTTCACTCTTGAGTTAAGGGATTCAGGGGATGCATGAAGGCACTCACACACAAATACACACAAATGGCACACCTTGGGAAAGGGCAACAAATGATTTCACCATCCATTTTAGCCTCTTGTGCTGTATCTAGCAATTGAAAATGATAACTATACTGTATGTTGCAAAATAACCTTTCTAATACCTCTCTATTAGTGATGAGCGAATCTGTTCGAAATGTCGTGCGACAAAAAAAATTTGTCGCCCGCGGCTATTATTTTGTCGCGTGGCTATTGTTTCGTCGCCCGCAGCTATTATTTTGTCGCGCGACTATTGTTTCATCGCCCGCGGCTATTATTTTGTCGCGCGGCTATTGTTTCGTCACACGCGGCTATTATTTTGTCGCGCGGCTATTGTTTCGTTGCACGCGGCTATTATTTTGTCGCACGCGGCTATTATTTCGTTGTGCGGCTATTGTTTCGTCGCACGCGGCTATTTTTTGGCGCGCGGCTATTGTTTCGTCGCCCGCGGCTATTGTTTCGTCGCACGCGGCTATTATTTAGTTGCCCACAGCTATTATTTCGTCGCGCGGCTATTATTTCGTCGCGCGGCTAATCTTTTGACGCCCGCGACAATAATTTTTTGACGCTGGCGACAATTTTTGGACGTGCGGCGAATTTTTCCGCGGCGAATTTTTTCATCCGTTTCGCAAAACAATCCGCCAATGGCGAAACGCGGAAATTCGCCGCAAATCCATGCCTGGCGAAACATTTCGCCCATCACTACTCTCTATAATTAAAGGAGACATATTGGATAAATGGGAAAACCTTAATTTTGTAGGCAATTATGAATAATATACGGTGCTGGTTTCCCTTTGGGCTAAACATTAACCCTATCTGTAACAATGGCCCCTTTATTGGAGCTCCCTATAGATCCTCTCAGGTCCCTGTCTGTGTTTGAAATGAAGAGTGGGCGTGTCCTAACGGTCCCTGCCAGAAGCACAGTAGGAGGGGGAGAGCCAATCACAGCCCTGCACTCCCACAAGCACAGACAGACTTCAGTTCCCTATCAGGTCAGCCTAGCTGCTGATTGGTTCCTATCTTATAGTGCAGGGTACTGAGGGCTGGCGACTCCCCTGCACACCCAGAGAATTCAGGCAGCAGATAGTGGAACAGATGGGCGGGGCTAGTGGGGTTTTGGTGGAATTTCTCAATAAATCAGTCTGAAACTCAACTTTTTTAAGCCCAATCCTTCTATATCTAGAGGAGTAAAATTCACTGGTACATTGTTAATTTTTATAGGATATGTCTCCTTTAAGGTTTTACTTATGTACTTAAACAAGGATGAACAGGTGTCTGTTTTAAAGAACTGTTTTTTTATATACAAATGTATTATTATTATTATTATTATTACTATTAACATGTATTTATAAAATGCCTCTGTAAAGATTTCTTGTAAAGTTGTGGATCTTTAATGCCATGGCTGTTGTATAAGCAGATTCATGAAATAGTTTGGCGAAAGGATTGGATGCTGCTTTTTTGAAAGTGAGAAAATACCAACTCAAAATGAACTCTTAAAGGAACAGTAACACCAAAAAATGAAAGTGTATAAAACTAACTAAAATATAATGTGCTGCTGCCCTGCATTGGTAAAAGTTGTGTGTTTACTTCAGAAAGTCTTCTATAATTTATATAAATAAGCTGCTATGTAGCCATGGAGGCAGCCATTCAGATAACAGATAAAACACTATTGTATTCTACAGAACTTATCTGTTATCTGCTATGTAACCTGTGCCTTTTCTCCTTTTTTCCAGCTTGAATGGCTGCCCCCGTGGCTACACAGCAGCTTATTATATAAATTATAGTAGTGTTACTGTAGCAAACACCCCAGCTGTACCAGTGCAGGAATGGCTGCCCCCGGGGCTACACAGCGGGGTATTTATATAAACTATAGTAGGGTTTCTGTAGCAAACACCCCAGCTGTACCAGTGCAGGAATGGCTGCCCCCGGGGCTACACAGCGGGGTATTTATATAAACTATAGTAGGGTTTCTGTAGCAAACACCCCAGCTGTACCAGTACAGGAATGGCTGCCCCCGGGGCTACACAGCGGGGTATTTATATAAACTATAGTAGGGTTTCTGTAGCAAACACCCCAGCTGTACCAGTGCAGGAATGGCTGCCCCCGGGGCTACACAGCGGGGTATTTATATAAACTATAGTAGGGTTTCTGTAGCAAACACCCCAGCTGTACCAGTGCAGGAATGGCTGCCCCCGGGGCTACACAGCGGGGTATTTATATAAACTATAGTAGGGTTTCTGTAGCAAACACCCCAGCTGTACCAGTGCAGGAATGGCTGCCCCCGGGGCTACACAGCGGGGTATTTATATAAATCTATAGTAGGGTTTCTGTAGCAAACACCCCAGCTGTACCAGTGCAGGAACGGCTGCCCCCGGGGCTACACAGCGGGGTATTTATATAAACTATAGTAGGGTTTCTGTAGCAAACACCCCAAATGTACCAGTGCAGGAATGGCTGCCCCCGTGGCTACACAGCAGCTTATTATATAAATTATAGTAGTGTTACTGTAGCAAACACACCAGTTTTACCAGTGCAGGGCAACAGTGCATTATATTTTTATTACTTTAAAGCTCTTTCATTATTTAGTGTTACTGTTCCTTTAAGTAGAAAGTTAATTCAGACACTGATCCAATTGCCCTGATGAGTCGGAAAGAAGTTTTTTTCCCCCCAACTGAGGCAAATTTGAGAGGCTGCAGAAGGGGATCAACTTGCAGTTATGCAGGTTTCACTTAGGCCAAAAGGTTGAACTTGATGGACATGTGTCTTTTTTTCAGCCTCATCTATTGAATTATACCCCAGCGCTGTGCAGCAAATCTTATTTGAATTTGAATTTTGTTTACACTTATTTGCACTGTGCCCTTCCGTAATAAAGCCTCAGAGAGATCTACTACCTTTATATATTCTAAAATTTAGTTTTTTATTAACTCATTACATGCCCACAAGAAATTGCTATAGGACCTTATCACAGAGTTAGCTGAAGCTTGCATGACAAAGAAATGTTGACTTTATTTCCTTGACGCAGAAGGCAAAAGCGTTATACAGCTCAGTATAGCACAGCATCAAACAGCAGCGCAGTCTTTACACAGGTCTTTCCTTGCAGAAATCCAAAACCAGACTGACTCTTGCTGACTGGGAGCGGCCTTTTATACCCAAGGCTCCCAGCATGCTTTGCAATTTACTGACATCATGCATTTTAAAATTAAACACATATAAATTTCAACAATAATTACAATTTTTACAACTGCCAAAATCCAAAAAGTAGGAAAAAAGCTTCAGCGGATTTACTGCAAACCATTTATTGTGGGTAGTGGTAACACAACATGTTTCGGGTCAATACCCTTTACCACTATTGACCGGAAACATGTTGTGTTACCACTACCCATAATAAATGGTTTGCAGTAAATCTGCTGAAGCTTTTTTCCTATTTTTTGGATTTCTACAATTGTATTTGGTTGCAGCACAGAGCAACAACTAGGAGCCAAAGCTTTTTTTCGTAAGTATTTAATACAAAGTTCACCAATCATTTTTTATTTTTGTACAATTTTTACAAGTACAGGTATCGGACCCCTTATCCGGAAACCCGTTATCCAGAAAGCTCCAAATTACGGAATGCCCGTCTCCCATAGACTCCATTTTAATCAAATAATTCAAAATTTTAAAACTGATTTCCTTTTTCTATGTAGAAATAAAACAGAACCTTTTAATTGATCCCAACTAAGATATAATTACCCCTTATTGGGGCAGAACAGCCCTATTGGGTTTATTTCATGGTTAAATGATTCCCTTTTCTCTGTAATAATAAAACAGTACCTGTACTTGATCCCAACTAAGATATAATTACCCCTTATTGGGGCAGAACAGCCCTATTGGGTTTATTTAATGGTTAAATGATTCCCTTTTCTCTGTAATAATAAAACAGTACCTGTACTTGATCCCAACTAAGATATAATTACCCCTTATTGGGGGCAGAACAGCCCTATTGGGTTTATTTAATGGTTAAATGATTCCCTTTTCTCTGTAATAATAAAACAGTACCTGTACTTGATCCCAACTAAGATATAATTACCCCTTATTGGGGGCAGAACAGCCCTATTGGGTTTATTTCATGGTTAAATGATTCCCTTTTCTCTGTAATAATAAAACAGTACCGGTACTTGATCCCAACTAAGATATAATTACCCCTTATTGGGGCAGAACAGCCCTATTGGGTTTATTTAATGGTTAAATGATTCCCTTTTCTCTGTAATAATAAAACAGTACCTGTACTTGATCCCAACTAAGATATAATTACCCCTTATTGGGGGCAGAACAGCCCTATTGGGTTTATTTAATGGTTAAATGATTCCCTTTTCTCTGTAATAATAAAACAGTACCTGTACTTGATCCCAACTAAGATATAATTACCCCTTATTGGGGGCAGAACAGCCCTATTTGGTTTAATTAATGTTTTATTGATTTTTTAGTAGACTTAAGGTACTGAGATCCAAATTACGGAAAGACCCCTTATCCGGAATACCCTTGGTCCCGAGCATTCTGGATAATGGGTCCCATACCTGTACATGTACATAAGAGTCTGCGCAGATAAAAGGTAAAAAAGAAAATTCTCATGTAAACAAAGTTCAAGTTCCCAGCTCTGCTATTGGCTGTGCCCAGCTGCCAATCATTAGGCCACGCCTTTGTGTCTCACCAAACCCAGAGCAAACTGAACAATTTGGAAAACTCAGGTAAAATCTTACTTTTAATGTTTAAAGTTTGCACTTTTATTGTCAAAAGTGTGTTGCACATCGTATTGACAAGTTAAAGGTTTTATTCTATATATATATGAGCTCAATTAATGTTTAAATGTTTCAGCGTTTTGGATCTGCCAACAGCAGTTTTCCCACGTGGCTTTTAACCCTATTGTTACCATGTTGGACGCGGTAAAAAAATGTGTTTCATTGCTGAGAATGGTGTAGGACAGACACGAGGAGTCATAGAAAAAGATTAAGAGATTGTTTTTGTTTGTGTCGGCCAGCAAAGGTAGAAAAGACAGAAAAGAAAGAAAGACAGCGCGGTCCTCCGCAGATATCTGTCACAGGACCAATAATGTTTTTACCTTTAATAGAAATGTACACACTGCTCTCTTGATGATAAAACAAGCCATGGTGCCGTACTAGTCTGTAACATGTGTAGGAGCCATTTGTTGCCATGGTTACTCTTCCAATGTGGAAACTCCCATTGCCTGAGAAACCTATAAACTCATTTCCTTTGTAAAGTTTAGCATTCCCAGCCTCGTACCCAGGGTACCCGGCACAGGAAACCTGTAAATTGTCCCCTTCAAACACAAAGGGGGGAACTTTCAGGGAGAGGTAATCTGGAAATACATTTAAAAAGACACATTAATCAGACTGAATATTGTTTATCATATACATTTTACCTGATATACTGTATGTAGATCCATATACAGACAGATTAGATATCTATCTCTTGTCATTTTTTATTCTATACCACACAACATGTTTGGGATCCACTGATCCTTCATCAGGCTCATACATCAGTGCGCAGAACCCAAATGGGCTTTTAAACCCCACACAACCCACAAGTGTGTCAGCCCCATCATGTGGTCAGTCACATAGAAATACATACCTCAAATTCCTCCATGGCTAAATACTATATAGCAATGATATTATTGTATTGGAATATTCCTGTGAGAAAAGAGCTATGGTGCAGTATCAGAGGAGGCCAGTAGATGGCAGTTCTTAGTAAGAGGAATTTGATGTATGTATTTCTATGCGTCTGACCACATGATGGAGCCGACACACTTGTTAGTTTTATGGGGTTTAAAAGCCCATTTGGGTTCTGCACACTGATGTATGAGTGCCTGATGAAGGATCAGTGGATCCCAAACATGTTGTGTGGTATAGAATAAAAAAACTACAATTGATTCACTTGGTTCTCCAGTGACATTTTATGGCGGATTTGTAAAGTGTGGATGGTGTGACAGTGCCTCTACTCTGTGAGAAGAACCTACACACTGATACTAACCGGATACGACTTCACCTACTGTGTTATAGTGATTTGTCTATCTATCTATCTATCTATCTATCTATCTATCTATCTATCTATCTATCTATCTATCTATCTATCTATCTATGTATCTATCTATCTATCTGTCTGTCTGTCTGTCTGTCTGTCTGTCTGTCTGTCTATCTGTCTATCTATCTATCTATCTATCTATCTATCTATCTATCTATCATCTATCTATCTATCTATCTATCTATCATCATGTGAGAATTATATATAGGCTGAAAAAATTGAACCAGAACCCCTCCCACCCATCTCCCTCCCTCCAAAACAGAAATAGACACATTTATATACATTTGTACATCTCACCCACTTTAACATAAACTCTCCAGTATTAGGGTACACAATGTGCCCCTTTTTTAAGGCACTGACAGCTCTTTGTTGTTGCACACTTATCTGTAATCCATGGTGTTGCATCCATGAGACCCAGTACCCAGATGTGTTATCCCATAATGAATCACCATTCAGCATTGCCAGGGGCCACAGTGTCCAGTATTTAGTCCTGGTTCTTGTCTCAATGTGACTGACACTAATGGCCACTGGAGCCTGAGGGCTATAATATTCTCTATATTCAGGGAAGGGGCCTGACTAATGTACCTTCTGGTTCTTATGGAGCAATTCCCTGTGTCACTAACTGGGCCCCAGAGCTGTTTGTAGTGAGGCCGTATTGGAACCGGAACCTGAGGGGCCAATAGAGCAGCGAGAGTGAAGTTGTTCCATGACACTGACTTAGGGCCATGACAGACAGGGAGATTAGTTGCCTGTGACAAATCTCCCTTGTTGCGGGCGAATAATCTCCCTGAAATGCCATCCCACTCGCTAGAATTGCACCTATTGACACTAGGGGGGTCCTGTCACACTGAACATGGCAGTAATTTCAGGGCCCACAGGGATTTTTCTGGGTGCCCCACTGGCCCAGTCTGACCCTGACTTGCACCAAAACAATCACACACTAATTCCAACTTTCCTAATGCCGGAAGTGAAACAATCTCAGCACCAAAAGTGCACACGACAGGCCCGGGCAGCTGATTTTGATTTGAAGCACTGAGCGCAATTGTGGCAGGTACAGCTCCCTGTGAGGCTGCAATTACATTGGTTTTTTAGGAAAAAGTGCGGCACAACAAACAGTTTGGAATAAGAAAATCTGCGCTTTATACTCACCGTCACTAACTGTCAGTGTAACAGCCTCACTCCGGTCACTGCTACGGGACTTACACTGATATTCCCGACTGTCACTCACTTGGGCACTGACTATTGTATAGTTCTGCTGACCTATTGTGATCAAAAATCCATCTTTATACCAGGAATAAGGGGGGTCTCCTTGTGCAGAGGGAGCTACATTGCAAGTCAGAGTTACAGATTCAGATGTGAATGCCGAGGCCCAGTTTGGGGAGAAGCTCACTGTGGCTCTGCCAGCAGCCCCTGCAATGGAACAAGTAATAACTGAGTCTGATGGGAAATCTACTGAGTAACAAACTTACTGTACATAATTAGATGTTACACTAAGAAGCTCAGAGCTACAGATGGAGCAGGTATAACTGCTGAAATTTTGTATCAGTGTTTTTTACAGGTTACTCTAGGGCACAGATGGAGCAACAGCTCCCCCCATTGTACAGAATACAATACTATACAGTTGTAGCATTAGGGGCGATGCACCATTATACTCACCTCCACCTGTTCAATTATTTTAAAGCAAACTGGCATTAATACAAAGATGCACCCAAACTGTACTGGAGGCTTCATAATTATCCTTATTTTTTCAATTATGAAAGTTTAATTACAGTGTTGCTCTGCTCAGTTAGGAGATCAGAAGCCTCAGATGCCCTTTCCCATCTCTTCCCCGAGCAACATCAGAACACCTCAATCAATTACTCAATGCACACTAACCACAAAAAGGCAGCAAATGGTATGTTTAACATATAATGCTCTTTATATGGAAAATATTCACAAAAAAAATAAATACAATTACAATGCATAATATACATACCACCAGTTGGACAAAATGTAATATACAGAAAAAACAGACACATGTGGATTAAGAAAACCCCAACGTTTCGGAACACAGTCCTTTGTCAAGGGGATTCACGTTATGATAAGCCTGCACATCAGAATCCCCTATAGATTGCATTGTATTTCCACGTTAATAGGGAAATTATTACTATTATAGGCAATGTTGGCTTATTTGCCAATAAGGGAATTATTTTACTAACTTTTACCAAATAAGTACAGAAACAAGAGAGTAAATGTATTCTAATCTATAATTGCATTAGTAAAACCCAATTTTTGTTTTTTTTAATGGGTTTTCACTATGCAAGTTCCAGGCCAATTCCCCCTTTATCATTGCTCTGTCTTTCTTATTCCCCTGTATCTGCTGCTGATTATTCTATTGCTCCCAACATACAGAACTGCAGGAAACCTCTAGTTCCCACCGGTGCAAAGTGCAGAATCCTATTAAAGGGTAAGGTACAGATACCTCAGCCAATGATAATATATACATATATTGATCTGCTTATAAAATGTTTAGTGAATTAAATTATTTAATCAGAGACTCACCTGCATTGTCTGTAGTTATGGCTGTTAAAGGTAATGGAGAGAGAATAAAAATATTATATACTGCATATTAATAGTCAGAAATGCTGAATACAAAGCATTATATAATGTATCCATACAGCATCCCACAAACTGATTGGATTCCCAGTGAGGGGAGAGAGGAATCAGGAGATGAGTTGATACCCCAGATAATTACTAGTGCAGATGTCTGTGGGTGAATCTGCCCCACTACGGCCCCAGGCCCCAGGCACACAGGGCATTTGGAACTCTAACCCTTCTGCTGTCAGTACATGGGCTCAGTTTGTGATGAAGCTGTAAAATACGGCAACGTTCCTTCTATTGGATAAAATACTAAAATAAGTCAAGTTGTACTTACAGAGCAGGACGAGGAGCCCCAGGAGCGACATGGCACCTACAGCCGGCGCTCACCAACTAATGCCCCGTAAGCTAAAGCTCCAGATACACAAACGGCATTTTCACTTCACCTTTTGTATTTCTGTATTTAGCAAATTCTACTGCTAAACACATGGGGTGAGAAACGGAAACACAAGCACTAATGTGCACTTATCCAGAATGTGAGAATTTGCACTTGTCCAGTAACCCACAGTAACAGCTCTGGTTTAGGGCACTAAACTGATGACAGTTAATGACAGATTATATATAGGGGAGAACTGCAAACCCCGGGCGCTATTGCCCCCACTCACTCTCACTACTCAAAGGTCACACAGACAAAATGCATTACAGTTGCTCATATCTCCTATAACGCAGTATCCATGAGCCCTAAGTGCTAAAAGTTAATCCTCAAATTGGATGGGGCACAACTGGGAAAACAACTTGGTTGTTTAAAGAGTGCGTGCCTTAGCGCTCATTTCGGGGGCACTTGGACCCCCTGCTGTACTCTGTACTGTGCTGGATAAAAAATTAATTGTTCACTAATCTCCAGGCACTGGAGGGATAACAACCCCCCCACTATTGAGGAATGGATTTCAAATATGAATGATATATATATTATAGAAGAAATTATTTTTTCCTTACATGAGAAACAGCAGGAGTTTGTTTTAAACTGGCAACCTTGGGTATCTTATCTAAACTCTCATAATAGACTTTAATCTGAAACAGTAAACTTTGAAATGCCATGCCGAGACACCAAAAAGTTACTACACTTACCTTAATAGTGCCATCCAGTTTGTTATTCTGCCCTCCTCTGCCTCTTCTTGCTCTCCCCTTTTCAAGAAATATCTATGACCAGCTTCTCCTCTGGCTCTCTCTTCTTCTCCTACCCCCCCTCTGGTTTAGACAATTTATGCTACAAAATTGTTAATAATTTCATATATTATAGAACAACAATGCTGTTACAATTGCTCTGTATACAACAATAAAGATCTTGTTGAAATACAAAAAAAAAATAATAAAAAAAATTCAGTGTTCAGGTCGGTTCAGGCAGCAGTACAGGAAGGTCAAGGACAGGCAGAGGTCAAAACAGATCAGCAGAACAGGAATAACACACCCAGGAACTCACAGGAGGAAAACCTACGTTGGGCAACCATTATGCTGCAGAAACCGCTTTAAATAATTCAAATTTGGCGCCATAGTGACGTCACACGCAGCGCCGGATGATAGAAGCAAATGCGCATGCACATTTTTTTAAAGTATATCAGTGCAAAAAGATGGAGGTTAAGTGTGGCTCCATTAAAAAAATATAATTAGTTTAGTTATAAAGGCAAATGTGCTTAATCTATTTTTTTATCCAGTGTATTTAATAGAGGGGTCAGAGTTTCAAGACCCACCTGATAGGGACACAAATGGCTGAGCTCAATTCAGTCATTGGTCAGTAGATAGGTCAGGGCATACTTGGCGCCAGAGTCTAGGGTCTGAGAGAGTGAACATCCAAATAAAAATAGAATGGTTCCTAGCTATAAAGAAGTCTGTGGGACACCACAAGTTCCCCTTGAGTCTTGAGTCTTTCTTCACAGTTGGTTGAACCTGTTAAATACAACATATCTTTATTTTTGTCCACCATAGATTTGGCAGGGTGGTTGTTAAGTGAATCTTCTCATTTTCTATCTCTTCCTTCCTCTTTCCCCCACAGAGTCTCTCTGTCAGTTCTCAGCTAAAAATAAGTCAGCAAGTGGCTTGTCTTCTATAATCTTTTTCTTTATTAAAGCTGTGCAACAGTATAAACTGTGTGGAGATGTCGGGAACCCCTACTCCCCAAATGGCCCGGTTATGCACCAAAAATGTAGGCTTACAAATTACAAAACTAAAGTTGTCTGTTCCGGCAGACAATGTGGCTGTATGAACGGAATGTTCCAAGGGGTAATTAAGTGAAAAGTGTAACTAACATATTGCTACATGCAACCCTCTCCCAGCTGGGTCCCCATAGAACAGTAGAGGCAAATGGTCTCCAGTATGAACTTGAACTTTTACATACATTTTCAAAAGAAATTTTGGATGCCAGTGGTTCTTTTAGGGTGAGGACACATAGTAAGATTTGTCACCCATTGTTACTAAATCTCCTGAAAATGACTTGCTATAGCATAACATTAGGATAACATTGGATCACCCCAATAGGCAA
Organism: Xenopus tropicalis; assembly: GCF_000004195.4. Taxonomy (NCBI): domain Eukaryota; kingdom Metazoa; phylum Chordata; class Amphibia; order Anura; family Pipidae; genus Xenopus; species Xenopus tropicalis. The sequence goes on from NC_030684.2 coordinate 140,114,105, forward strand.
GGTGATCCAGCTTATTTGCAGGAAATTGCCTCCCTTCTCATTTTCCCAAAATAAGGCCAGATCACCCCTAGTAATATGTTTTACTTGCGGTGATCCTAAAGTCATTTTCGAGAAATTTGTCACCCGTTGTAGTTCAGATTAGAGATGTAGCGAACCTCACAAAAAAAGTGCGAACTTTTGCGAACTTTGCAAACCCCATAGACTTCAATGGGAAGGCGAACTTTAAAACCTAGAAAAGCCATTTCTGGCCAGAAAACTGATTTTAAAGTTGTTTAAAGGGTGCCACGACCTGGACAGTGGCATACAGGAGGGGGATCAAGGGCAAAAATGTCTCTGAAAAATACGTTGTTTACACAGCGTTGCGTTTTGTGCTGTAAAGGGCAGAAATCACACTACATTTCTAAACTTGTGTAATAAACTGCTTTAAAACGTCCGGCGTCTACATGCCAATCAAGTCGTGTAAAGGTTACAGCCGGTTCACACGCAAAGACAAAACGCCGCAGTAGTGGAGTAGAGCAGTAGAAAGTAGATCACTAGTCAGCAAAGCTACCTAAACTCTCCCTCAAACCCCTGCACAGCTCTCTCCCTATGCTAACTCATCAAGCACACACAGGCAGAATGTAAAATGGCTGCTGGGCTTCGGTTTATATATGGAAGGGAGTGGTCCATGGGTGGTCCAGGAGGGAGAGCTGCCTGATTGGCTGCCATGTATCTGCTGACTCTGGGGTGAGAGGTCAAAATTTGGCTCCAGCTAAGGCGAACCCAAAATTGCGAACTTCGCTAAAAGTTCGCAAACTTGCGAACTTGCGAACACTCGATTTTCATGCGAATTAGTTCTCCGGCGAACAGTTCGCTACATCTCTAGTTCAGATCCAACCACTGGGAAGAAATCAATCAATAAATGAAAATAGGCAATCACAGCCCTTATTTGACACCCCCAAAGAACATTTTACATGCTTGTGTGGCTCCCCAACACTTTTTACATCTGTGGCTAACAAGTAAAAAAGGTTTGGGATCCCTTGTCTAGAGTATACAATTTATCAAATCGTTCCTTCACACAAATTAGACAGTGTTGCAGTCAAAATGTTCATAGTCAAGATGGCGTCACTTCATACGTTGTTTCTATTGACGCAAGCAGCTATGGGAACCCTGGAGCTACTGTTTCTTATTTGGCAGTTTGAATATCAGAAAACTCTAAAAAATGTGCTGAACTGTTTCCTTCTTCCTTAGTGATAAATAATTTCCATAGACTTTATTATTTCCATGTTTCTACATAGTCAGAGAGAACAGAAGGAACTGGGAAGTTCTTATTATTCAATGATTACATTCATTTTTCTCTTTTGAGTCAACTGAAAGAACTGGCTACTGGGCCATGGATGTCCAAAAGTGCTAGCGGTTGTGCCATGATTGTGCATGAAGCTATTTGGCAATGAAGTTCTTATAGATGGAAGCATCAGGTTCCCTGTGATTCTTGGTTCTTAGTTCTTTTGGATTCCTTTTTTACAGCAGTGTAAGTAACAGAACCTTTACCCTGAATAAAAGGCAAAATAAGACTTATAAGACATAAGACACCGGCAGCTACAAACTAACTGTACACGGAAGAAAATGTGGAAAAGTGGCACAAAACCCTGTTTTTGACTCCTTGCTTTGCATGATGCACCCTGAGGCCCAGCTATTTGCCTTCCTAAAATTGGACACCTAGGGGCTGATTTATAAAGGATCAAGTATTGGGTTAGGGCAACAGTTCCCAACCTTTATTACCCGTGAGCAACTTTTACATTTAAAAAAATTATGGAGCAATGCAAGCATCAAACAGGTTCCTAAGGGTTGACCATTAAGGGCTGTAATTGGATATTTGGTAGCTCAGTGTGGATTGGCAGGCTACAGGAGGTTGAGTTTGGCAGTACACATGGTCTTTATGCCTCCACAACTTGCCTCCTAGTCCAAAATTGAAAAATAAGCATCCCCTTTCAGGCCACTGTTGCTCAAGGGGGTTGGTGAGCAACATGTTGCTTGTGAGTCGCTGGTTGGGGATCACTGGGGTAGGGGAATTGAATGTAAATTAAATTCAATTTTAAATCTTGATCCTTGATGCCCGATCCCCAATAAATCAGCCCCAAAGTTACATTGGGTTGCCCAAACTTACCAGCTCTGTAAGGCATACAGTAAGTACAGGGCTCCCTTGTGCTGTACTGTAGATTCATGCACATCACAGCCTGTACAGCCCATTGCCCCAGTCCCTAAGTCTTGGACCCTAAGGGAGTATAATTCTGCCCCCTCAGTACATTAGCCCTTGTGCCTATAGCAGTGGTACATGGGAGCCATGGAGCATTCATAAATGAATTATGCTTTGCCCACAGCCTTCCCTTGAACTGAAAGATTATCTTAGATAACTGAGCATTTATACTAATAAAGAAATGGGACTATTCTATGCCTCCCACTTTGACCTATTTCAGACATAGGCAGGCTCCGCAGAGTACTATTTATTCACTCTCTTAATCATGCCAAATACTGCTATTTTACAAAAAAGGACCCCAGGTATAATATCATCTAGACTTGTTAGCCCATCAAGAGTATTAATATAGACCTGTTGAAGTACTCACATTATCACTGACTGGCGAAGAAGAAGCTGAAAAAAAATGTTTTAGGTGTTAAATCCTGAAGCAGTTATAGTGTTTCTTGCTTAGTCACAGTGCATTGGCTCATCTCTATTCAAGGCCACTGTATAGTTATTATTATTATTATTTATATAGTGCCATCATTTTACACAGTGCTTTACAGAATGAGGATTGGAGACACTAGGGGGAGGGCCCTGCTCACAAGAGCTTACATTTTAGTTCCCTTTGGGATTATGCTTAGATTATTTACCCATGCTAATATTGATTAACTATATCTCTCTATATGGACTATGCCTCTGTGTAAGAAATTACCATTTTAGTTTTGCTATTATTTTCCGTACATATGTATGTGTTCATATGTGTGGCATTTTACACATGGTTAATGTATGCTTAGTAGGAAACCAGTTGTCCAGGAAGCTTACATTCCCAGTCACACCCAAAGGCATGTCTGACACTTTAGTTCTTAGTTTATAGATATAATGGAGCCTTCAGCCTTGTTAGGAAAATTAGAATGTATTGACAGAACTAAACATTTTCTAAACCATGTGACCAATGAGAATTGCCAAATATATTGTAAGATGACATACCTGTTTGTTGATGGTTAATATCTAAGTGAGCATAACTGATATCTTTTCCATGAGTGTCATCTTGGATAACTACTAAAAGAAATACAAAGAGTTACGTAGGCCATGTAGGTAGGCAGTAATGCTATGCTTAGTTATAAGGAATATGGAATGAAAATTTCAGCAATATTTTCCAGGTATTATTCTAGTAATTTCCAGATTGAAAGGTTTTAGGCCTCCAATGGTAGGTCAGAATGGTCATAATAGTGTGAGATGTTGAAAATAGGAGAAGATGGAAACAGTTTCCCAATATGGGCAATATTGCCCAGGTATTATCCTAGTAATTCCCAGATTGAAAGGTTTTAGGCTTCCAAAGTTATTTGACAAATAAACCATCCCTGCAATAGAGGCTTAGAATATACACCCTACCCATAGATGTCTACAGGCTGCAAGAAGAACCCTTTTGTAGTCTATGAGAGGTGAAATCCCCCCTGACTGGACAATGGACATGTAGAACATGAAATGTAGTTTAGAACAAACTCACTGTTTCCGTAGTCTGGCTGTTCTGCACCGGGTGTCACATAATTTGGTGTTTGCTGTTCTTTAGCTTGATGCCTAGAACCAGCCCTGTTAAATCACAATTAACAATTAACAATGAAGTCATTGGAGGCATACATCAGAGTTGATAACTGCTATCTGGTTGCTAGATTTTTACTGACCCTAGCAACCAGGCAGGGGTTTGGATGTTGGAAAGGAAAATGAATATTTGAGTGAATGAATACTTCAGTTCAAATAAAAATCACAAAATGAAAGTTAACAGTCAACCTTACTCTTCATTAGGGCTTCAATATGCAATTGGTTATAACTCACCTGTACTGTGCTTTAGTCACTGAGCCACCTGAAAACAAATAATATCAGTATTTATTTACTGTAAGGAGTGACAAAAGGGACAGCTGGACTGAGATAGTGGAACGCTGCTGATCTACAGTTGTAGGCGGGAAGTAAGGTAGGTCAGAATGGTCATAGTGTGAGATGCTGAAAATAGGAGAAGATGGAAACAGGAAAACAAGATGGAAACAGTATTCCAGAATGGTCATAATAGTGTGAGATGCTGACAATTGGAGAACATGGAAACAAGATGGAAACAGTAGCCCAGAATGGTCATAATAGTGCGAGATGCTAAAAGAAGGAGAAGATGGAAACAGGAAAACAAGATGGAAAGAGTAGCCCAGAATGGTCATAATAGTGTGAGATGCTGAAAATAGGATAAGATGGAAACAAAAAAAGATGGAAACAGCAGCCCAGAATGGTCATAATAGTGTGAGATGTTGAAAATAGGAGAAGATGGAAACAGGAAAACAAGATGGAAACAGTAGCCCAGAATGGTCATAATAGTGTGAGATGTTGAAAATAGGAGAAGATGGAAACAGGAAAACAAGATGGAAACAGTAGCCCAGAATGGTCATAATAGTGTGAGATGTTGAAAATAGGAGAAGATGGAAACAGGAAAACAAGATGGAAACAGTAGCCCAGAATGGTCATAATAGTGTGAGATGCTGACAATTGGAGAACATGGAAACAAGATGGAAACAGTAGCCCAGAATGGTCATAATAGTGCGAGATGCTAAAAGAAGGAGAAGATGGAAACAGGAAAACAAGATGGAAAGAGTAGCCCAATATGGAGGTTATAGGGCATGACAGAGAACCAAGAACAAGATGGAAACAGCAGGATAGGTCAAGGAAGACAAAATGGCTTCAGTTAGAAAAGTTGGAGATAGTGGGGCAAGGCAGAGATACAGCAAAATGGCAACAGAGGGACAAGATGGAGACAGTAGGGAAATATGGAGACACTAGGACAAGATGGAGACATAAGGACACCGTGCACTGCTGTAACATTTTATGATGGGCGAATTGATCACTACTATTCTGTAAATGTATCTTTTATTATGGAATAAACCTATTTTACTTATACTATACCAGGAAGAGTGTCCTTCCTTCTGATTTATCTTGAAGACATAAGGAAACAATGAAGACAACAAGATATGATGAGACAGTAGGATAATAAGAAGACAGACGGAGGACAAGATGGAGACAGTAGGACAAGATGGAGACAGAAGGACAAGATGGAGACAGAAGGACAAGATGGAGACAGTAGGACAAGATGGCAACAATAGAAAAAGATGATAAAAGTAGGATATGATAGAGGCAGTATTTTGATAGACTAAACAGTCATGTAAACAATGGCAGTTTGCAACTGTACAGTTAATTACATATTTAGAAAACAGCTCGTTTAAAGAATATAGTAATGTAGAATATAGTAAGTAAGTTCTGTCCATTCATGACAGGGCAATATTACAATTATAATGGCATTCATAGAAGGAAATAATGTCATTATTGAGACTGGGAGGACATAAAAACCCACTGAAGGGTCAGCCAACAACTAGAACAATCTATCATTACCTGAGCTTCTTGGGAAAAACCGACAGTTGGTGAAGGATGAAGCCGTCCTGCTCCTGTACGTGAAGGCCACAATGGCAGTAACAAGAAGCAGAACCAGGAAGGCCAGTGTGATTCCTATTCCCATCACTGTGTGGCTCCTCTCTTTGGGGAGGCAGGACAAGACATAATGTTATTTAAGTAATAAGACTGGGTTGGTGGCCTAAGCAGGATAGGGAGAGGCGGATTGGAGACATTTAAAAACACACAAAATAAAAGATCAACAGCAAATTGTCACTGAATATTTGAATAAAAGTTATTTAAAGGGTTAATATATTTTTATTATATTTATATTATATTTAACACCTAGCAGGATTTTTCAAGACTTGATTTTTTCTCTCTCGTTAAAATACTTACAAAAAAAACTTAAGCTATGGAAAAAAAACTTGATTGCACTGAAGGTTCAAAGTCAGAAAGGTCTTCTCGCCGTTTACGATCCTTCGGATCGTGACTATTACGATTTTTTTGTAAGCATTATCGTGACATTTCCGATCATCAGAAATGATCGTGTCTAATCCGAATTTTACCCATTACGGGATTCAAACTCGTACTTTGATGCTTTTGCCCCTAATTGTTAAAAAAATCTAAAATTAAAATAGCTTGAATGCTGAATTTCTGCTAAATTTTTTTCCCATTTGATAAATCTCAGTATCAAAAATTTCATATTGTCGATTTTTCCAAATTATTTCACATCTCGTCAAAAACTAAAAATCACATTTGAATAATTTTGCCTCCCAGTCTCACTCAAAAATACACCGTTCTATCCCCTTCATACTAAATCCTTACTGTAAAGTGAATCTGGGAGCAGTAGGAACGCCAGTTATTGGGTAAGTACTAAGTTAATGTCTTGGAAATTCTTGAAACCGTAGGACACTGACTGCAACAGCCATGTTTTTGGGGTGTTTTAGCCCATGGAGTCTCTAGAGCTACTAGATTTAACTATAAATACAGACTATATAACCTTCCTATATAACCCAGGTCCAAGATAAAAAGTTTGCCTTCCAATGCCAATTGGCACCAAAGAGTTGGTCCAATGATGAGATATCATTCTGCTGTGCCAAACAGTGCACCCAATATACCCAGCTGGCTCACCCCAATGACTGCATTCCATCCGTCCTTATATTTTTCATAAACACCTCTGTTCTCTGAACACTTGGCACTCCTTCATGCTATCACATGGCTTTGGCATCACAAAATAACTGGGAGGGGCATCCAGTTGACTGAAAATCCACAGGGTTTGTGCACATGTGAAACACTATGAGGCACATTTACTCAATATACAGGTATGGGAATCCCTTATCCAGACACCCGTTGTCCAGAAAGCTCTGAATTATGGAAAACTTGTCTCCCATAGAATTCCAAATTACAGAAAGACCCCTTATCCGGAATACCCTTGGTCCCGAGCATTCTGACCCTACAGAGGGTAGTACGATTAGCTGAACGCATCATCTGTATCAAGCTCCCTGACCTTCAATCGATCTACAACAAACGTTACTGGACCAAGGCCAGGAAGATAGTGAAAGACCTCAGTCATCCCGACAATGGACTGTTCTCTATGTTGCTGTCAAGAAGGCGCTTCCGCTCCCTGAAGGCCAACTCAGAGACATTGAGAAGGAGCTTCATCCTGCAGGCCATACAAGCTCTCAATCATAATAACATCACATGGATCTAGGAACCTTTAGGAGCCCTTGTCAGGGATTAAGTCTTTTCATTTTGCACACGTGGGACAATTGCACATTTGCACTTTTCGCACACTGCGAAGTTGAACTGCAATTCTTGCACATTATCATGCCAATAATTTGGCCATGGTTCTACATTGCACTACATACATTTCAATTATTATATTATTGTATTTCATTTAATTTTATTCTTAACTTCTTTATATTCTATATTATTCTATTTTTTTATTTTTTTTTGTAATTTGAGGTCAGTAGTAGTTGTCTAAGCATTTCACTGCATATCATAATGTGTATGACTGTGTATGTGACAACTAAAATTTAAATTTCTGGATAACAGGTCCTATACCTGTATTATATTTCCAATATTTTTACCTTTTAAAACTCGACTAACTCATTTCCTCAAAGGTCTAATATTTACTAAAAAAAAATCCAACATGAAAAGTGTGTTTGAGAAAAAGTCACAGCAACTGTGACTTTTTCAAAGTGTCACAGCGAAAGCTTGAAATTTTCGGATTGTCACACCAAAACCTCGACTTTTTTGGATTGAAGCACAAAAAACCAGCGTAGAAAATCTAAAGTTTCTAAAGTTTCCATACAAAACAAGGATCTTCAAAGAAAAGGAAAGGACCTTTGCCATTGGCTTCTACATGATCTCGACAGGTTTTAGGTGACGAATTGTTGGATTCAGATTTTTTGCCATTTTGACACCTAGGGGCAGATTCATTAAAGTACGACTGGTCCAATTACAAAAAATTCATATTGTTTCTAAAGTTTTCCAATTTTGTGTATTTTTGACGATATTTTCTTTAATTTGCGCAACTTTTTTGTACTTTGTGATAATTTGTGTGACAAAATCATATTTGTCGCAACAATTATGAAAGTTTCGGATTCATTCAAGCTTCGGTATTGTGACTTTCCTTGGGCCAAGTTGGAGCCATTGAGTCCTATGGGAGGCTTCCAAAATCATGCGCAGAAGGATCAAAGTCAGAAAGGTTTATGATCATTCGGATACGATAATTTCATGGCTTTCGTATCGCCAATCGTGAACGATCGTTCCAATGCGAAAATTTCGAATCGTAAGTACAAAATCTTCATATTCAAACGAACTGAATTTTCGTGACTTTTGCAATCCTCAGAAATGATCGGATTTCGTGATTTGCATTCGTACTTTAATGAATGTGCCCCCTAGTAAATCTCAGAAAAGCCCCAGGAAAAAAGTTGGGGCTTTTCTCGAGTTTTTTTTCGGATAAATTAAAAAAATCTGAACGTTAGTAAAGAAGTAAAACATTTTTTAGGAAGGCTTTTGGCGCAGTCGTAGGTAGTTCATAGTTAATGAGTTTTTAAAAAATATAACAACGGAATTTAATAAATATATTTGCTGGAATTGCTCTCCCATTTTCCCAAACTATACTGCACCCACTATAGGTTTTCCTCTACAGCAGCGAATCAGAACTAATAGCACAAGAAATCATTTATAAAATCATTATGCTATAAATTGATTATTTACATTTTGTGTTGTCTTTAATGGAACCTATTCCCACATTCTTGATTCCCATTGATTTCGGGTGTCCCATCAGATTTATTTCATATTTTCTAATCTCCTTTCATGTATGGTTATTTTTATTCGTGTAACTGGGCTGTAACTATGCAGTGTATTTTCAGACATTTCTTAGTGATCACTTAAAAAACAACTTTAGCAAATATGAAATAATTTTTTTTTTTTTTTGAGAAAACAATACTTCGAAGTTTGGGGGATTTTTCTGTTTTTTGGGTGTTTTTTTTTATTTTTTTTGCACCCAAACCTTCAAAGGATTTCCACAATCTAGAAACTCAAGCTTGTTTTATGGGATTCTAGATTCCTAGGCGGAATTATTAAAACTGAGTTACTTTTTTTTCCCATAACTCGAGAAAATCTTGGTAATAAAGAATCTCCATGGATACTTGCATAATAATACTAATAATTAAGTTAATACTAAAGAAAAAGAATCAGCAAGTTTTTTCCCTATAGAAAGAATACAAACATATTTTGCAGTTCAAGATTTACTCACCTTTAACCTGGATATTTTTTGGGTCACTCCTCTTCCTAACACTGCCGGTTGGAGTTTGTACCTCACAGGTATAATTCCCAGAATCCTCCAGCTGAGCTGAGGGGACTCCATATTGGTTGGATGAGTTAAATCCCTGCACATTGTGCCCATTTCTGTAGAAAGCAAACTGCAGCTCTGTAGTCTCTCTGTGTGGGCTGAGCTCTGTGTCACATGTTATGGTCATGTGATCTCCTTCTAGCAAATAGTATTGGCTCACATTTATATGTGGGGGAATGAACAGCTCTGTAACGTAAATAAAACAGATCAAACCACATTAAATAATTATTGACTTTCTGTTTGGGAAGGCTACTTCCCTTTAGCTTACCTACAGATCACAAGAAAGTGAATTTTTATTTATACCACAGAATTAAACTACTTTTAAAAAAAATAAATAAAAATAAACTTCCAGTATTAAGTGAGGCCGCTAACTCAAAGTTGTTTCCTGATTGGCTGTCTGTCCTTCCTTATAATAGGGCTTAAGATAACAGATGATTCAGTCACAACTAAATCCAAAGGAAACAACTTTGAGCATTACTCATTGCTCACCCTGTATGTGGATATGCACCATGTTGCTCCTCTTCCTCACACTGCCGGTTGGAGTTTGTACCTCACAGGTATAATTCCCAGAATCCTCCAGCTGAGCTGAGGGGACTCCATATTGGTTGGATAAACTGAATCCCTGCGCATTGTGCCCATTTCTGTAGAAAGCAAACTGCAGCTCTGTAGTCTCTCTGTGTGGGCTGAGTTTTGTGTCACATGTTATGGTCATGTGATCCCCTTCATTAATCTGACTCAGGGATATTACTGGCTTTGAGATGAGCTCTAAAAAAGGAAAGAGGCAAGTTAAATAAAAATAAAACTTGGCTTCCTGTGGCTTCCTGTTAATTGAACTAAGGAGATACGGCGAAGGAAGGAGCAGGCATCAACTATGCGACAATCAATTGATCGAGTCTAGCTTGACTCCTTCCTATACAGAAGGAAGGCTAGACTCGATCAATCGATCATCGCATAGTGATTCCTACTCCTTCCTTCGCCGTATCTCCTTAGTTCAATTGACAGGAAGCCACAGGAAGCCAAGTTTTAACAGGTATTTTCTTTTAAAGCATTCAAAATACTAAGGGGTTTGCAGGATAGGGCAGTTATTGGTGCAGGGTAGAATAGCTTTTTCACTTAAAAAATTTTAGTGTTACTTTTCCTTTAATGTAGGTTACCTGATAATTAATTAGTTGAATAATTAATTCAATGAAGTAGAGACACCAAAGGGATTTGTGCTTTTTGCATGGAGTGCTGGATTACAAATGTATTGCTCATTGCAGAGAGCAGCCTTAGAACACTAAGGGGCCAATTCATTAAAATACGAGTTCGAATCCCGAATGAAAAAATTCAGATTGGATACGATAATTTCTGAAGATCGCAAATATCACGAAAATGCTTATGAAAAAATTGTATTAGTCACGATAATATCGTATTGGCGATCCGAAAGTCACCAAATTTTCGTACCGAATGATTGTAAACAGCGGCAGAACTATTCTGAATTTTTCGCGCGAGCATCCGAAAAAGTCGTGCAAGAGTACGAAAAAGTTGCACGGGCGTACGAAAAAGTCGCGCAAAGGATCTGCAAAAATACGCACGTTGCAAGCGTTTGTGTCTTAATGAATCTCCCCCTAAGTAAAGACAGGGCCTGATGGGGCTGAGCCTCCTTATGCTTTGTACCTGTAAAAGTTAAAGTTGGATGGGGGCAGGGAGGGCATATATGCACATTTTTTTTGTTTTTTGTACCCATAATGCATTGGGCCCACCATGAGTTGCAAACACTACACCAATGCAGCACAACATGTTGCTCCTCTCTGGACATGGTCACACTACAGAAAAAAACAAAAATCAAAGCTGTATGCACACTCAATGTCTGCCCAAACTTTTTTGCCCTGATGAAGACCCATTATTGGGTCGAAACGCGTTGGGATTTTTCTATGCTTTGTATTTAATAAACATTTTTCCTTTTTTGCAATTTTTGAGTGTGCAGACATTTTTGTGATTTTATTTTGGAGTTGCTGAATGGGTATTCCCCTATGTACTGCACCTCGTCCTGGATTGAGGTTCTGGTAAGGTGTGCACTCTGGCATTTTGTATTATACATTGCAGAAGAAGGCCGGGTTTCAAGCTCGTTTACACTGGGTTTTACAGTGGGCACTTTGGTAAATAGACAAGAGCTGATTTATGTTCCCTTATGAAAATAATAAATAGATTGTCTAAAATGTAATTTTGTAAACTCTTTAAACCCCCACAAGCAATTTCTGGTATAGAACCAATAATGTTTTTACCTTTTACAGAAATGTACACACTGCTCACTTGACTATAATACATGCTGTGGTGCCATACTGGTCTGTAACATGTGTAGGGGCCACTCGTTGCCATGGTTACTCTTCCAATGTGGAAATTCCCAGAGGACAAGTTACCTATGAATTGATCTCCTTTGTTCAGTTTAGCAGCCCCAGCATAGTACCCAGGGTACCCGGCACAGGAAACCTCTAAATTGTCCCCTTCAAACACAAAGGGGGGAACTTTCAGGGTGAGGTAACCTGGAAATAAATGACAAAAAAACATGCATTAATCTGAATAATATGTCATCAATTCCATCCTACCTAATATATAATAGAGGGATTAGACAGTTACTCTGTTATATAACAATGGCCTTGATGGATGTAGCACCCTGGGGGAAGAATGTCCCCCATCTAGAAACTTTTAACCAAGAAAATACTCATCCTTTCTTCTCTGATCTATATTCTATTTTCCCAATCCTATTGCCTTCTGTTGTTCCTCTCTCTCTAACTGCACTTATTTTTGCCCTCTCTTCTCTCCATTCCTTTCTGCCCTTCCCACCAAGTTCTGCTGAAGGAGAGGGCTCATAAGCAGGGTCGGACTTTGCTGACGGGGCACTGGGAAAAAACACGGTGGGTTCTGGTGTCCAGACCCGATCCCCACTGTGAGGAACCTCCTACCAAAATCTCCCGGCAGGGCATTCCCCAACCTCACTGCCCTCACCGTGAGAAACCCCCTACCCAACATCTCCCGGCAGGGCATTCCCCAACCCCCTCACTACCCTCACCGTGAGGAACCCCCTACCCAACATCTCCCGGCAGGGCATTCCCCAACCCCCTCACTGCCCTCACCGTGAGGAACCCCCTACTCAACATCCCCCGGCAGGGCATTCCCCAACCCCCTCACTGCCCTCACCGTGAGGAACCCCCTACCCAACATCCCCCGGCAGGGCATTCCCCAACCCCCTCACTGCCCTCACCATAAGGAACCCCCTACCCAACATCCCCCTGCAGGGCATTCCCCAACCCCCTCACTGCCCTCATCGTGAGGAACCCCCTACCCAACATCCCCAGGCAGGGCATTCCCCAGCCCCCTCACTGCCCTCACCGTGAGGAACCCCCTACCCAACATCCCCCGGCAGGGCATTCCCCAACCCCCTCACTGCCCTCACCGTGAGGAACCCCCTACCCAACATCCCCCGGCAGGGCATTCCCCAACCCCCTCACTGCCCTCACTGTGAGGAACCCCCTACCCAACATCCCCCGGCAGGGCATTCCCCAACCCCCTCACTGCCCTCACCATGAGGAACCCCCTACCCAACATCCCCCGGCAGGGCATTGCCCAACCCCCTCACTGCCCTCACTGTGAGGAACCCCCTACCCAACATCCCCCGGCAGGGCATTCCCCAACCCCCTCACTGCCCTCACCGTGAGGAACCCCCTACCCAACATCCCCCGGCAGGGCATTCCCCAACCTCACTGCCCTCACCGTGAGGAACCCCCTACGCTGCTTCAAATGGAAGCTCCGTTCCTCTAATCTAAAGGGGGGGCCTCTGGTGCGCTGATTGTTTTTATGGGAAAAAAGAACCCCCCCATCTGCCTATAATCCCCTCTAATGTACTTGTACAGAGTAATCATGTCCCCTCGCAAGCGCCTCTTTCCCAGAGAAAACAACCCCAACCCTGACAGTCTAACCTCATAGTTTAACCCTTCCATCCCCTTTACCAGTTTAGTTGAAAGAAAGCAATTTCAGACTCAGTTTATACACAGTATGGCACCCTTCCACCAGTTACAAACCATGAGTGAATTTGTCCTGTTTTTCTTTGGTGAAAAATACACAAAACTGCTGAAAATTTTATGACGTCAATGGCCAGATTTTCTGAACTTTTTTCTCACTTTATTTTGATAATAAATCAAACTTTTAAAAAAAATGGCTTTTTTAAACTCAAACTTACCATTACTAACTGTCAGTGTAACGGCCTCACTCCGGTCACTGCTATGGGACTTACACTGATATTCCCCACTGTCACTCACTTGGGCACTGACTATTGTATAGTTCTGCTCCCTTATTCCCATCCGTACCCCATCTTTATACCAGGAATAAGGGGGGTCTCCTTGTGCAGAGGGAGCTACATTGCAAGTCAGAGTTACAGATTCAGATGTGAATGCCGAGGCCCAGTTTGGGGAGAAGCTCACTGTGGCTCTGCCAGCAGCCCCTGCAATGGAACAAGTAATAACTGAGTCTGATGGGAAATCTACTGAGTAACAAATAAAGACGATTGGAACACATGCGGGAGTGCAATGAGGCTGTGACCACAAAGTACATACAGACAACAACAAGAGCCCCTCTGCACTCCCCCATTATCAATATATATAGGGCATTAAGCCATTCTGTGCATTAATCTGCCAAGCAGTACCCTCCCCTTAAAGCAAAACAGGGATTGTTTGTCCGTATATTGCAATATATTCAGGCTGCCCAACTGTGTCACAGTCACCCCCGGTCTGGCCTGTCCTACACTCACTCACCCCCGGTCTGGCCTGTCCTACACTCACTCACCCCCGGTCTGGCCTGTCCTACACTCACTCACCCCCGGTCTGGCCAGTCCTACACTCACTCACCCCCGGTCTGGCCAGTCCTACACTCACTCACCCCCGGTCTGGCCTGTCCTACACTCACTCACCCCCGGTCTGGCCAGTCCTACACTCACTCACCCCCGGTCTGGCCAGTCCTACACTCACTCACCCCCGGTCTGGCCTGTCCTACACTCACTCACCCCCGGTCTGGCCTGTCCTACACTCACTCACCCCCGGTCTGGCCTGTCCTACACTCACCCCCGGTCTGGCCTGTCCTACACTCACCCCTGGTCTGGCCTGTCCTACACTCACTCACCCCCGGTCTGGCCTGTCCTACACTCACCCCCGGTCTGGCCTGTCCTACACTCACTCACCCCCGGTCTGGCCTGTCCTACACTCACTCACCCCAGGTCTGGCCTGTCCTACACTCACTCACCCCCGGTCTGGCCAGTCCTACACTCACTCACCCCAGGTCTGGCCTGTCCTACACTCACTCACTCACCCCCGGTCTGGCCTGTCCTACACTCACTCACCCCCGGTCTGGCCTGTCCTACACTCACTCACCCCCGGTCTGGCCTGTCCTACACTCACTCACCCCCGGTCTGGCCAGTACTACACTCACTCACCCCCGGTCTGGCCAGTCCTACACTCACTCACCCCCGGTCTGGCCAGTCTTACACTCACTCACCCCCGGTCTGGCCTGTCATTTTGTTTTTTGTCACTTATTTTACAGTTTATTTACACCAAGAAGAGAATGTCATCAAAGATTAAGTGTCAGCCAACAGAAGCACAGATACCCCAGCCAATGCGTTATTGTTATCAACATATCACCCCCGGTCTGGCCAGTCCTACACTCACTCACCCCCGGTCTGGCCTGTCCTACACTCACTCACCCCCGGTCTGGCCAGTCCTACACTCACTCACCCCCGGTCTGGCCTGTCCTACACTCACTCACCCCTGGTCTGGCCTGTCCTACACTCACTCACCCCCAGTCTGGCCTGTCCTACACTCACTCACCCCCGGTCTGGCCTGTCCTACACTCACTCACCCCCGGTCTGGCCTGTCCTACACTCACTCACCCCCGGTCTGGCCTGTCCTACACTCACTCACCCCCGGTCTGGCCTGTCCTACACTCACTCACCCCTGCTCTGGCCTGTCCTACACTCACTCACCCCTGGTCTGGCCTGTCCTACACTCACTCACCCCTGGTCTGGCCTGTCCTACACTCACTCACCCCCGGTCTGGCCTGTCCTACACTCACTCACCCCTGGTCTGGCCTGTCCTACACTCACTCACCCCCGGTCTGGCCTGTCCCACACTCACTCACCCCCGGTCTGGCCTGTCCTACACTCACTCACCCCCGGTCTGGCCTGTCCTACACTCACTCACCCCCAGTCTGGCCTGTCCTACACTCACTCACCCCCGGTCTGGCCAGTCTTACACTCACTCACCCTTGGTCTGGCCTGTCCCACACTCACTCACCCCCGGTCTGGCCAGACTTACACTCACTCACCCCCGGTCTGGCCAGTCTTACACTCACTCACCCCCGGTCTGGCCAGTCTTACACTCACTATATATATAATGAATATATTAGAGACTCACCTGAATTTTCTGTAGCCATGACTGTTAAAGATAAAAAAAAATATACACTAAGTTTTTTTTAAGTACTAAAATTCAGTATATTACTAAATTATACACAGCATTTTATAAAGCAGCCACATAGCCTCCCATCAACTGATTATCTCACTAGTGAGAATGCAAAAGAGAGAGAGAATGGAGAAATATTAGATGGATTGTACTGATGAGCAAATTTTTTTTGGCAGGCATGGATTTGCAGCGAATTTCCGCATTTCGCCATTAGCAAATTGTTTAGCAAAACTTTCGTGAAAATTTGCCACAGGAAAATTCGTTGTGCTCCAAAAAGTCACTGCAAAAAAAGATGCAGGTGACAAAAAACTTGCACGACAAATGCATTTCGTGAACTTTATGATTTTATCATTTTCCCCTCTGCGGCAAATTAGAGAGGCTTCAGATGGGGTTTTTCACCTTCCTCTGGATCAACTAGCAGTTAGGCAGGTTATATATAGGCATTATGGTTGAACTTCATAGACGTGTGTCTTTTTTTCATCCTAACTTACTATGCTACCTGCTGATTGGTTGCTATAGGTTACTAGAACTGGAGCCAACATTTGACTTTGGTATTATTTTACCCTTCTAATAATCATCTAGTTATTATTATTATTTTTACAATGAAATGAAATCTGTCACATTTGGGGCTCCAAGTCCAGTTGGACATTGGATTTAGCAACTGTAGTTGAAGGTCTAAGGTTACTGAATCCGTACATGGGGGGAGATAAATATTATTTACAATAAGGCAACGTTCCTTCTACTGGATAAAACAGCAAAATAAGACAAGTTACTTACAGAGGAAGATGAGGAGCCCCAGGAGCGACATGGCACCTACAGCCGGTGCTCACCGACTAAAGCGAAATCATTAGATGCACAAACTTATTTTTAACTTCCCATTTTGAAGTTGTGTATTTAGCAACTTTTACTTCTTCTGCTAAGGACTCAGGGTGAGATTTACAGAGCTGAGACTTCCTGCTTGTACCTCTCTGCTATTAACTGCAAATGTGCGTAACACAAGCACTAGTCTGTTAACTATTCTGCAGATTCTGTTAGTGCCTATAAGAGGGGCCTGGATGAGTTCTTGAACAAGCAGAATACCCAAGGCTATTGTGATACTAATACCTACAGTTAGTATTAGTGGTTGTATATATAGTATATGTATGTGAGTGTATAGATTGGTAGGGGTGGGTTGTGTGTGCTGGGTTTACTTGGATGGGTTGAACTTGATGGACTCTGGTCTTTTTTCAACCCTATGTAACTATAGTGTATTGGCCCAGTAACCCACAGAAACAGTTCCGGTTTAGTGCACTAAACTGATGGCAGCTAATGACAGATTATATGCAGCAGGGGGTACTAAAGACCTAGTGCACTATTGCACCCACTGACCCTACTCTCACACAAAGGTCACAGAGAGAAAAAAAAATGAACCGCAGTTTGCTCACATCTTTCTATGGGGTTTTAGTTCCCTTTGCAAAAATTCTGTTACTAGAATACGTGCCTTAATATAAGATAGGGATGTACAGTGCTCTAGGCTGAAAGGCTTGTTTCCTTCTCTTATTTTATCTAAAGATGTTTGCATTTCAGAAAACTTACATTTATTCTTGTGTCGCTAGACTTTATCTTTCCACAGAAGCAGAGAGACGTCCCTGGGTGGGCTTGAACCACCAACCTTTCAGTTAACAGCCGAACGCACTAACCGATTGCTCCACAGAGACCACACCTGCTCTGCCAACCATGTGTCGCCTTAACCCTATGGAAAGGCCATTTTTTCCCCCTCTGCAGGTATTGACCTGGTGCAACCATACAACAATGTATTATGACCAAAGATTGCCGCTACAAATGAGGCATCTAACCGTATCTCGGTAGGATCGGCTGGGTAGGTGCAGAGGGTGCTCCATTTAAGGGACAAGAAAATGAGTGGGCTACCTCTGAGTTCTCCCTCTATATTTAAAGCCTGGCTGAAGCCGTTTTGCTTATTGCCTGAACATTGATAATAATAATAATCCCTGTGCTTCAACAAAGCCTGAGCTGACAATTTGGTTATGATATACTTGCGACGGAATCAGACAGCAGGAGCCCTTTGGGTGGTAGCTTTCTGCTGTCAGGATGGCCGAGCAGTCTAAGGCGCTGCGTTCAGGTCACAGTCTCCCCTGGAGGCGTTGGTTCAAATCCCACTTCTGACATTTGGCTTCTTGCTGCCAGACATGAATCTGGACTTTCAAACCACTTTAATCACTGACAGCCAAATAAGAATCTTACAGAAGGCGGTGCACCTGAGTTGATGACATATTTGGATGCTGCTGCTTTCCCATCCGTAATCCAACTAATTCAGCTATTGCCATTCCTCCCGAATAATGGATACTATTGCAAGTTTGGGCCAGCTCTCTCATCTCATTACACGCAAATACGAATGAGCAAGAATGGTGGAAAAATACACGCCCTCCCCTCTGCCGCACGGCGCCTTTTCCATAAGAGATGAGGCTGGTTAAAGCGCCACAGAGAGAGAAAATTCCACCGGCCTTCGATAGCTCATCTGGTAGAGTGGAGGACTGTAGGTCTAAATCCTTAAGTTGCTGGTTCGATTCCTGCTCGAAGGATTTTTT
The DNA here is from genome assembly GCF_000004195.4 of Xenopus tropicalis. Lineage (NCBI taxonomy): Eukaryota > Metazoa > Chordata > Amphibia > Anura > Pipidae > Xenopus > Xenopus tropicalis. The sequence continues at coordinate 140,132,672 of NC_030684.2, forward strand.
TTTCTTAATTTCAGGCCAAACTGCAAACTTCTATGAAGAGCTGCGTCCACAGTTTTCCATGTAGGAGAACAAGGATGTCACCGCTGAACAGCTGCAGGTGTGCACTTTCAAGAAAAATATTGTGTGTGGGTGCTATTTCACAGGTAGGGGTTGTTTTGCACTTAGAGAGTCTCCCCAAACTTTCCAGCTGAAATTGCGCAAATGTATTGCCCCTGTTTTGGGGTGTTTGGTGGCCCCGTCTTTAGGTGCACACTTGCATGTGGGGTACAGTTTTATTTGTGAGAACTTTTTTATTGGATATTTTTTTCTCAAATTCCCTTTTGTCTCTGTGACTTTGATGGCATTTAATAAAAAAATATCCCAAAAAGTATTGTTGGATTTCATAGTGATCTGTATACGCCAACTGCATTTAGAGCAAAAAACTACCCCAGACCCAAAAACCTAGAGATGTTTAGTTTTTAAAAAATACCGAACTTATGGAGGTCTTTCACTTCTATCATTAGATATACCATGTTAACATAGAGATGCGCTTATCGGTTTTGTTTCAATGTGAAATTGTAGAAAATGTTGTTTTATTATTGGGGTGTCTTCTGGGCAAGAAAAGTGGGATACCAATACATATTTGGTATTGGTGGATTCAGAAGAATCGGGGCTTTTATGAATAATAAAATTTTTGTCAGTAAATGTAATTTTTCTTGAAAAAAAACACAAAATAAAAACATATTTTTTTTTTACATATTGTTGTTACATCTCCTGAAAAAGTACATATTTTTACAGTGTTCAAGCCCAATTCACTTGAATGTAAGCAAATGTAATGAGTGCAAAATGTCTCAAAATTGCTTGGCAGTAGATGTTCGCTTTTAGGACAAATTGGCTGGCAGTGAAAGGGTTAAACCTGCTTTAATGGATTTGTTTCTCCATTCCAGCAGTTGTGAAGACTATTTGTTTCCTACACTATTAATCTATTCATTGCAACCCTTCAATTAGTCAGCTGGCCTCAATGAACTGTAGTTTTTGTAGTTTTTTTAGATAGAACTTTTGTGTGATGAAATAGAAATTCTTGGCCTTGTTAGAAAATGTCAGTTTGGATGAAAATGAAAGATAATATCTGTATGTTAATGGCTGAGGATAATGTTCCTGACTAGTGCTGGGTATGTGAATGAGGCCGTCTGCCTTACTTTCTCTCGCAACATACACCATCTTCTTGGAGAGAAATTCAAAGAGGCTTTTATACCAAAGATTACACTATTAGGACACATGTGGTATGTATGTATGTATATGTTTATTCATAAAGCGCTACTTATGTACCCAGCGCTGTACAGTAGAATACATTAATACAAACAGGGGGTTAATAAGATAATAGATAAATACAAAGTATTACAATAAAGACAAATAAATAAAAGATAGAGTTGCAATAAGAGTCAAAGACACAAGAGGATGGAGGTCCCTGCCCCATAGAGCTTACAATCTATATGGGAGGGTAAGAGTTAAAGACACAAGAGGATGGAGGTCCCTGCCCCGTAGAGCTTACAATCTATATGGGAGGGTAACTTACAGACACAAATAGGCAAATATAAGTGCTGTAGGTCACAGTGGGTGACATTACAATATAAGTGCCAGTTCCCAGATCAGGTGCTGGGCGAGTGCTCCAAAAGGGAGGTTTAGTTTTAAAAAGACTGAGGGAGGATTCTCTCCGGAGGAAATCAGGGAGGGCATTCCCAATGTGAGGGGCAGCAAGGCAGAAAAGGTTAAGGCGGGAAACAGCAGTAGTAGTGGGGGGTGCAAACAAATGATTGCTCTGCGAGGAACGAAGGAGTCGGCCAGGAACGTACGGAGACACAAGGGAAGAGATGTAGTGAGGAGCAGAGGAGTCGGCCAGGAACGTACAAAGACACAAGGGAAGAGATGTAGTGAGGAGCAGAGGAGTCAGCCAGGAACATATGGAGACACAAGGGAAGAGATGGAGTGAGGAGCAGAGGAATGGAGGGCTTTGAAGGTTAAGAGAAGGAGTTTGTAAGATATTCTTTGTTTAATAGGAAGCCACGATAAGGACTTTAGCAGGGGAAAGGCCTGAACTCTCCTGGATGAGAGGAGGAGAATTCTGGTAGCAGTATTTAATATAGACTGTATGGGGGAGAGATGGGAGTTAGGGAGGACAGTTAGTAGTAGGTTACAGTAGTCAAGTCGGGATAGGATGAGAGCATGCATGAGCAGCCTAGCTGTTGCAGTAGAAAGAAAGGGACGGATTTTGGCAATATTGTGTAAGAAAAAGTGACAGGTTTTGACAGTGGAGTTAATATGGTCAGAGAAGGAGAGACTGGAGTCAAAGATCACCGCCAAACAATGCACCGAATCGACAGGGTTGATGAGGGTGCCATCAATAGAGATAGAAAAGGGGGGGTAGGACCAGTCTTAGGCGGAAAGATCATTAGTTCAGTTTTTGTTAGGTTCAATTTGAGGTGGCGTTGGTTCATCCAATTGGAGATAGCCAGGAGGCAGTTAGAGATTTGAGTCTCAGTTTCTTGTAATTCTTTCTTTATTGGTTTTTAGGCAGAATAATATAGCTGTTGTATCAATTCTTAATCTGTGATCAAATAGTTGGTTTTGCTACGTATTGTTCCAAGGTGCCCACGTTTTCCTTAAATTGGAAAAGGTGCCCTGTCTCATGGCCTTGATCTCTTCAAATTTTTTAATTTCTTCCATGGTGGAGAACCATTCTGAGATGGTAGGGGGTGAATTCTGGAGCCATTTCTTAGGGATTAAGGATTTTGCTGCTTGGACCATGAAAAGTAATAACTGATTTGTGACCACTTGATTTGTTGTAGAATCATAGTGCAGTACTACCAAGGCAGAAAGATTAACCTTCGGGTGGAGTGGGGTTGTTCTCTGTACTATTTCCATTACATTGGCCCAGAATGTTTTAATTTTTGGGCAGTCAAACCAAATATGTTTATATGTGCCATTTTGGTTAAGGCATCTCCAGCATAATTTGGATACATTGCTAAACATTTTATTTAGTCTAATGGGAGTATAATACCATTGGGAGATTAATTTGTAATTTGCTTCTTGAGTTTTTGATGATATAGAGCTTTTGTGCATAGATCTATAAATCTGTAACCAGGTCTTGGGGTTGATATTTATCCCTAGATTTGTTTCCCATTTATATTCCAAGGTTTTGTCTCTACAAAGAGAGTTTTTTATTAACCCTTTGTAGATTATGGATAGTGTTTTTTTTTATTCTGCCCGAGAGGTTCATCATTTGTTCCCACCATGTGGCTTCTCTAATTGCTTTAGATAGGTTACTAGAGGTACAGTAGTGATGTAGTTCTCTATAACACCATATATCCCTTGGGCGAGTATGTCTAGACTTCTGTATTGTTTCTAGGGGTAGTAAACCTTTGGCAGATAGTAGGTCTGCTAGGACTGTTGTTCTGTTATTGGTCTCTGCCCAATGATCAAAGGTTCTTTTCTCTAGGCTTGGAGGGAAGTCTAGGTTGTTTAGTAATGGGGTGTTGGGAGATGGATGGGGGGATATTCCCCATTCGTCTCTTATTTCTAACCAGGTCTTTAGAGTAGCTCCTATTAGTGGGTGGTAATGCAGTTCTTGTGGGATATTGGAGGAGAGAGCCCAAATCAGGTTGTACAGGGACTTTACATAGGTGTTGTTCAAGCTCGAGCCAGATTTTTCTTTTTTCTATACCTGTTTTCCATGATAGAATACGTTGTAGATGAATAGACACATAGTACATATATATGTCCGGTACTGATAAGCCTCCACTGTCTTTATGTAAAATTAGCTTACTGTATTTCTGTCTAGGTTTTTTATTGTTCCATATAAATCTGGAGAGTATTGCTTTTATTTTACAGAAGAAAGATTTGGGTATCTTAATAGGTAGTAATTGGAGAAGGTATAATATTTTGGGTGTGATTATCATTTTAATCACTTGGATGCGTCCAAACCAAGATAATTTATTGTTGTTTTCCCACTTTTTTAATGTATTTTCAATTTCTGTTGAGAGGGGTATAAAGTTATAAGGGTACAAGGATGTAAGATCTTTTGCTATGTTTGCTCCTAGGTGTTTTATTGAAGTTTTGGCCCATTGAAATGGGAAGTTTCCTGCTATCCTCTTTTGTTCCTGTGGTGGCAAGTTGATACTTAGTGCTTTGGATTTACTAGCATTAATTTTGAAATTTGATACCACTCCAAATTTTTCCAGGAGATTCATTATATTTGGTAGGGCGATATGGGGTTTAGTAATAAATAGGAGGAGGTCGTCTGCAAAGGCTATTGCTTTATGCTCATGGTGTCCTATTTTTAGCCCGGTTATATCGTTATTTAATCTAATATGTGATAATAGTGTTTCCATAACAAGAATAAATAAAACGGGGGATAGGGGGCACCCTTGTCTGGTACCATTGCATATATGGATTATTGGAGATAGGGTTCCGTTAATTCTAATTCTGGCTGTTGGGTTAGAATATAGGGCTAATATTTTCCCAGTTGTTTGTTCGCCTAACCCGAATCCTAGCAGAGTATATTTAAGGAAGTCCCAGGACACCCTGTCGAATGCTTTTTCAGCGTCAGTTGTGAGGAGCATACTTGGTATTTTTGCCTTCTGTGCGTGGTGTATTAAGGAAATTAGTCTGGAGGTATTATCTTTGCCTTATCTATTGGCTAGTAGCTTAGCATAAATCTTAAGATCAATATTGATCAGTGAAATTGGCCTGTAACTGGCGCATAGTAATGGGTCTTTGTTTGGTTTGGCTATTATGGTTATATGTGCCTCTTTTGCTTGGTTAGGAAAAGCTTGATCTAGGTTAATTGAGTTGAAGTACATAGTAAGGTAATTTACTAAGTCTGTTTGAAACTGTTTATAATAGGTAGCACTAAATCCATCGGGGCCTGGACTTTTGTTATTTGGAAGTTCAGTTATAATTTTATTTATTTCTAAGGTTGTAAATGGTTCTTCTAGTTTTGAGGCTTGTGCTTTAGATAGTTGGGGGAGATGTGCTGAAGATATGAATTGTTTAATTTTGTCTATTTCAGATCTAGAGTTAGTTCCTGTTTTGATTCTATATAATTTTTGATAAAATTCCTGAAAAGAGGCCGCAATTTGTTTTGTACTCTGCTGTATTTTTTGATTTTTATCTTTTATCGCTGTGATATGGGTTTTGTCTTGTCTGCTTTTCAGAATGTTGCTGAAAAACTTGTTGCATTTGCTATTATACTCATAAAAACGCTGTCTAGTGCCTAAATAGGCTTTGTAAGTTTTAATATCTAGTAAGGCTTTCAATTGAACTCTTTTGGATAGGAGAAGTTGATAGGTCTGTTTTGCTAGAGATTGTTTATGGGTCTTTTCTATTGTTCTTATTTCTTGGATTAAGTTGTCTATTTCTTTATTTCTTTCTTTTTTTATTTTAGAGCATAAAGCTATAAGATGGCCTCTCATAACACACTTGTGAGTTTCCCACAGAATGGCAGGGTTCGTATCAGGTAAGTCATTTTCTTTAAAAACTTGCTTAATATGATTTTGTATTGTTTCTATATTCTTTGGGTTGGTAAATATATGTTAATTTAATCGCCATAGGAACTCTGATTTAAGGGTATTAGGAATTTCAAATAATATTGTGACTGGGGCATGGTCGGATATGGTGGTTTGTTCTATATTGGCTGCTTTTAAGTAATGTAGCCAGTTTTGAGACATCCATATGTAGTCTATTCTTGCGTAACTATTGTGCACCGAGGAGTAATGTGAATAATCCCTTTCTTTAGGGTTTAAACATCTCCATGTATCTATTAACCTTAAGTTATGAAAAATAGCTTTCACCTTTTTTAAAGTTTTATATGATATATTGTGCTTATTGGAGGATGAGTCCGTTAGCGGATTCAGGGGGAGGTTTAAGTCACCTCCTAGTAACAGCAGGCCTTCCGTGAATGTTTCAAGCTGGTTGGCTATTTCTGCCAGTAATTTTAGTTGACCTTGATTAGGTAAATAAACATTGGCTAGTGTGACCGTTATGTTGGCTAGTTTGCCTTTTACAAATAAGTATTGGCCATTTTTGTCTTTTAGCGAGTCTCAGTTTCAACTGTTAGCGAAGGGGTCGAAAAGTAAATTTGGATATCATCAGCATACAGATGATATCTAAAGCCAAATGAACTGATAAGTAGTGATGGGCGAAATGTTTTGCCAGGCATGGATTCGCGGCGACGTCCAAAAATTGTCACGCGCGACAAAAGAATAGCCGTGGACGACTAAAGTACAGAGCCTTGGGGTACCCCCACATTAAGTACAAAGCCTTGGGGTACCCCCACATTAAGTGCAGAGCCTTGGGGTACCCCCACATTAAGAGGAACTGGAGATGAGGTTTTGTTAGCATAGGAGACAGTGAATGAACGTTAGAGAGGTACGAAGAGACCCAGGATGCAGCCTGACTACGGAGACCAATCGAATGCAGAATTTGCATCAGGAGGGAGTGGTAAACTGTATCAAACGCAGCCAATAGATCTAGGAGGATTAGTACAGAAAAGTGACCTTTGGCACCTGAAGATCGTTTGTAACTCTGCACAACGCTGTCTCAGTAGAGTGCGCAGGCCGAAAACCAGATTGCAGCGGGTCTAATAAATTATGGGTGTTAAGAAAGTTAGTGATACGGGAGAAGACGATACTCTCTAAGATTTTGGAGGCAAGCAGTAGAAGCGAGACAGGATGGTAGTAAGGGTAGGCTTGACACAGGCCTGTTTGAATGAAGAGGGGAAACTTACAGAAGTCAGAGAAGAGTTGAAGATGTGAGTAAGAGCCAGAGTGTAAGCTCCGCAGCACAGTGTTTGAGCAGAGAAGAAGGCATGGGGTCTAGAGAGCGAGTGGTGAGAGGAGCTGACAATAGAAGCCGGGAGACTTCAGAGACAGTTACGGGACCAAATGATTTAAGACACACAGAGGGGGCCGAGGAAGGAGGAGCTGGTTTGTATTATTAGAGGGGGGAATCTGATTGCGGATGGACTCCAATTTGTTCATGAAGAAATCACATCCCACAAGGCATTGGTTACACTTTACACATTAAATCATTTGTTTGGAAGAGACATAAATGCACTGTTGCTCATTTGTGTATAGTATTGTAACCCTTTCTTGGCACACTCACTTCCTTGGGCTGTATACTTGCATAAACAGGAGATTTTTTAGTTCTCTTTGTAAATGTGAAAGATACTGGGAACTGGGATTTTAGTACAGTGCCTCCCCCTAGTGGACACTGAAAAGCACACCTCAAGGGGGTTTTCACTAGGAAAAATATTTACACACACTTCGCAGCAAGTAACTTTATATAACTGTTGAAATAATATAAACACAACTTTATGGATAACTGATAATCCTGCAGTCTATCCACTCCTGACACAGTCCCAACTTGGATCCGGATAGACCCCAACCCTTTTATTCAGTTCAGTCCCTTCCCCAAGAGTCCCCCTAGGTAGCACTACCTGCCCCAGAGTACCTTCCCCTTTGCTCCTCCCATGTAGCAGGCAAGCGAGCAATACCTGCCCTCACCACCAGGGGACACACACAGAGATTCCACAGAGGCCTCTGTAATCACCAGCAGCCCAGCAGGCTTCTCTCTTTGCAGTCTGAACTCACACAATTGGTACTGGCTACTCACTCTGGGTCTCTCTTCCAAAAGCTGGCAAACCAACAGGGGCTCCCTTTATAAACTGCCCCTGGGCCCACCCCTGATTTCTGGCTCCAAACCTAGGCACGCCTTCTCTCTCCCAACAGTGCACTGGGGCATCCAGCCAATCGGGTTCCTCCCCAGTCTGTAGCCGGGCAGGATGATGTCACAGACAGAGAAACAGGGGAAAGAGTTCTCTGATCCCCTATAGTATATTAACAAAGTCAGTGCCATATGTACAGTAAGCTCAACCCTGTGAGCAAATGAGCCAAACATTCTGCCTGGTAATAAGTCCTTTTACTTACCTGCCCACTGGTACAGTCACACAAGGAAAGAAGCAGTGGGAAGTCCAGATGTTGAGGCACAAGGTGCTGCAAGTGTTGTTTTTGAAGCAACTCCTGTAACTTCCATGTTTTTGGGGCTTATGCTTTGGCAGCTTAAATTTGATGAAGTAGAAATTTGTTTGTAATAAATTATCATAATGAAGTATGGCTGAAGGGTCTAAATCTTTTTCTAGCTAATCCATAGTTATTTAGAGAATGTAAATCAAATATGTATGAAGGTAGGTTCATCCCTTCAGCATCTTTTTAAGGCTTATGGGAACAGCTCTTTTAGCTATGTAGGAGGATAGTACCATAGTTACATAGTTACATAGGGTTGAGAAAAGACCAGAGTCCATCAAGTTCATCCCTTCCAAGTAAACCCAGCACCCACACACCCTATACTTACCAATCTATACACTCACATACATAAACTATATATACAACCACTAATACTAACTGTAGATATTAGTATCACAATAGCCTTGGGTATTCTGCTTGTTCAAGAACTGATCTAGGCCCCTCTTATAGGCATTAACAGAATCTGCCATTACCCCATCACTAGGAAGAACATTCCCCCCAAGATCTGTTACGCATAAAACCATGCTGGCACAAACTAATAGTATTGTGAACTGCAATGTATTCAAGTACCCTATCCCTTATTACCCCTTCCAAAAGTTTTCCTACTACTGATGTCAGACTAACAGGTCTATAGTTTTCAGGCTGAGAACGGGATCCCTTTTTAAATAACGGCACCACATTAGCAATCCGCCAGTCTCTCGGCACCATGCCAGACCTCAACGAATCCTGAAAAATTTAATGAAAAGGCTTGGCAAGTCTCTTCTGAATTTTCTCCTGAGTAGTGATGAGCACATTTTTTCGCCAGGCATGGATTTGCAGCGAATTTCTGCATTTCGCCAAATTTCCATGAAAATTCGGCATGGAAAAATTCGTCGTTTGGAATTTTTTTCTGTTGTGCGTCAAACCGGGTGTGGTTGCATCAAAAAAGCGTGAGCGACAACAAAAATTAGCCATGGGCAGAAAAAAGAGCGCAACAAATGCGTTTTGCTAATTTTTCGCCGTTTCGCGAATTTAAAGGCAAAGCGAAATGGGACAGATTCGCTCATCACTACTCTTGAGTGACCCATGTGTCAGTAGCTAAATTACTAGAACTGGGTATATTACAAGGGAAGCCTTCATTAGCTGGCTCCTCAGATGTATAGACAGATGAAAAATAAGAGTTCAAAATTTCTGCCTCCTCCATTTGCAACAGTAGCTGGGCCTCATCCCCCTCATCTATACGGGGGGTTTATAGCATACACCAATGATCATTTTCTTTGTGACCTTCAGCCCTACTGAAATTTCTACCCATTGGTAATGTCTTTATTACATGGCTTTAAATCTGACTTTACATAAAGACAAACCCCTCCACCCTTTTTATTCCCTCTGTCCCTCCTAAAAAGTGTATAACCATTTAAATTCAAGGCCCATGTTTCATCCCACCAGGTGATACCAATTAAATCATAATTTTCAATACATGCAATAGCCTGCAGCTCCCCTAATTTACCCAACAAGCTACGCGCATTAGCCAGCATGCAGCGGAGATTACTACTTCTCCCTCTGATGTTTACATTAACTAATGGAGAGTTAGAGCTAAGGTGAATATTAGACTGTTTCCCTTGTAAAAACGGAAGCTCCTTATCTGATAAACTATATGCCCCCCAACTCCTCCCCCACAACCCTTTGCTAATCCCACTGCCCCGTCTACACTTTCTTTCCCATAAAACTCTAGCTCACCCCCCCTTGTCTAGTTTAAACACTCCTCCAGCCTCCTAACTATTCTCTCCCCTAGCAGAATGGGGGTGCAATCCGTCATGGCTGTATAGATTGAACCCCAAAGAAAAGTCAGCCCAGTGCTCTAGGAACCCTAGGAATCCTACACCAAGACTTTAGCCATGCATTTAGCTCCCTAAACTCCCACTGTCTCCCTAAACTTACACATGGCACCGGCAAAACTTCTGAAAAAATGACATTGGAGGACCTTTCCTAGATCCCTGAACTCACTCTTTTAGGTCCTCCACCTTCTGTTAATTTTGTCATTAGTACTGATTTGTACCAAGACAGCCGGGTCATGCCCAGCCCCTCCCAATAATTTGTCACCCGATCAACCACATGCCGAACCCTGGCACCAGGAAGCGATCCGCTTGACAGATTACCCTGTCCATTTTCCTAATGATTGAATCCCCTATAACCATCATCTGTTTAGGCCTAGCTCTGCTCTCCTCCCCACCACTACTAGAGAAACTGGCCTCCCGGCTGTTAGAGAGATCAGCCTCCTCTAGAACCACCAGTCCAGAGTTCACACTCCCATCTTCTTCACACAATCTGGAAAATCTGTTGGGATGCGCAAACCCTGGCACAGCCTCCCTCTTCTTTTTCCCCACACTAGATTGTCTATCTGTCACCCAGCTTACTGCCTTATAATCCTTTCGCTGCTCCCCTCCCCCCAAACTATCTGACCCCGCTAGCTCCTGCACAGTAAGCAAGAGACTCCTCTCAAGATTGTCAATCGAATGCAGTGTTGCAACTTGTTCCTCTAGTGCTCTAACACGAGCCTCTAAAGTGGCAATTCACTCACATCCACAACAGAGGTAAGTACCTGGGAACTGTTGTTCCACAACTGCATACATGTGGCAGCCTGGCACTGTGTCAGACCTTCAATGTTGCTGCCACTCATTCTCCCAGTTACAGAAACAGTTAAACAAAAATAGGTGAAGTTGTATGTATGTATGTATAGACATATGTATATTTACAATACAGTTCAGTACAGTAAAATAACAGATATAAAGAAATACATTTACATTCAACATTAAGTACTTATTGTTTAGAGGAGAAAAAAAGGCAGCCCCTGCCCCATAAGGCTTACAATCTAAGTGGGTGGATACAAGTTTCTAACCAATGCAGGCTGATGACCTACATTGTCCATTGTGAGAAGGCCTTGGGATCCAAGTTGGAAAAATACATTTAAATGTAGCTGTTGGAGAATATAAGGTGAAAGAAATATTTGAATTCTTTATTGGAACAATATCTTCAGTATGGTTGATATAGTGGGATGGGATGTGAGAATATTAGAGATAGCAGTGCCTGATGTTACTTGGCATGGAAGTTCTTATACATGAAAGTGTTGGGGTTCCCATTGACTGACAATCTTTGATGCTCCCATTCTGCATATGAAACTGATCTTTCACTGGTGAAATTAGAAACTGACATCAAAGGGAAATCCCTAATGAACATAAACACTATATACAGTGAATGTTTCAATTGGAACCAATGCCAAAAGATGATAAACCTTTTGCATAGACTTACTGTACATCCAGGAGGCATCAAAAGATAGAAAAGCACATTGACCAGAAACTAACATTCCTGATCTTGGTCTTCTCTTCCTATTTCAGTATGGTTTATATTTCTTTCTTTAGTTATATATATATAACATTTTAAAATTAACTAAACCACCAAGAACTGAACTCAAAGATCTGAGGGCTCATTTACAAGTTCAGCAAGTGCAGCATGCAATTACGGCTGTGATGGAGAGATGTGTCTGCACGCGTTTTGACAAATTTGCCTCAATTGTGTCAATTGCGCTTTCACTTCTGCACCAATCAGATGCAGTTGTGCTGAACATTCTTCTAATCAGGTTCACATCACTTCAAGCACTCAGCCTCAGAATGATACACTTTGTATGTATTGATGCAAACCACTGTGGGAACCCTGGAGCTTTTTATTTGGCAGCTATTTAGTCAAAAAATTAGTTATAACTTTTGTTGACTTGTTTACGTCCAGGTCACTACTTACAGAAGTACAGAAAAACTGGAGAGTACTTATTATTCTATAAAAAAAGTTAAATTTTCTCTTTTGAGTCTACTGAGACACTGGTTTCTGGTCCGTAGTCGTAAAAATTAAAATGTAATAATGATTGTGCTGCAGCTTTGCATGAATTATTTGGTACTGAAGTTCTTGTAGATGGAAGAATCGGGTTCTTTGTGATCCTGGAAAGCTTTGGGGGCTTTTTTCTTTCCACCAGTGTAAGTAACAGGAACTTTACCCTGAATAAAATACAAAATAAGACACCACACCAATAGCAACAAAATGACTATGCATTGAACACATGAGGCCTCACTGGGGAGGAGAAACCTTGGGCAAGGTGCAAAGAGCGAAAAACTGCAACAAAGCACCCTGTTTTTCTTGTTCTTTGCACCTTGATCTGCAGATTGCACCCTAAGGCTCAGCTATCTGCCCTCCTAGAATGGAACACTTGGGGTCTGATTTATTAAGGATTGGGCATCGGGTATAAAGGATTTGATGTCAAAAACCCAATTTTTATCTCAACAGGGTTTATTGACACAAGTTGCTTTTTTATTCATCGTTTCACCAGTTTCAGCCACAACCAAAATGGCTCCTTAGAGTACTGGTAAACTGATTTTACAGAAAAGGCCCCCTAGTTGTGCTCACACCTAAACCATCAAGAATATTAGCATGGACCTGGTGAAATACTCACATAATTATTCTTTGGTAAGGAAGAAGCTGAAAGAAAAAGTTTTAGACATCAGATCCTGAAACAATTACAGATGTTTCTTGAGTAGCCACAGTGCATTTGATCATCTCTATTTAAGGACCACTATACAATTTATTTTGCTAAGGACATTTACCCATGCTAATATTACATTACTTTATCACTTTATAGAGGCTATGCCTCTGTAATTCCATATCTGTTGTCTGCAAAAATCTTTCTGGCATGTGTGATGTTTATATGTTCATGCAATGATCTCACTGGAATGACTGGGGGTAATTTGCTCACTTGCACAAAATACCGGCACAACAGGATTTGTTTTAGCGGGATAAACCCTGCTGATTTTAATAGTAGCAAACCATGTAACGTTTCGGGGGCACGCCCCTTCGTCAGACATGTCTGACGAAGGGGCGTGCCCCCGAAACGTTACATGGTTTGCTACTATTAAAATCAGCAGGGTTTATCCCGCTAAAACAAATCCTGTTGTGCCGGTATTTTGTGCAATTTTGGATCGTGGTGGAGATTACCGACGTCTCTAAAAGTTCTGTGCACCAGGTGGAACAGAGTGGAAAGGCCAGGGTGTGCTGGTGAGTGTGGATTGGTAATTTGCTCACTTCCCATTTTTTGTAGTGTCCAAACATTTTGTAGTGAGGAGACATAATGGACTTCTACCATTGTGATACCATAAAACAAATGTAGAATACTTAATGGTTTCAGGGGGGACCCTAGATAAAAAAAACATAGGCAAACAGACAGTCCAGTCCAATATGTATTGGCTTCTGGGATCTGATTAGCTAAAGGGTAAAACAAATAATGAAAATGATTATCATGGGTTATGAGTATTGGATCAGAAAAGAGGGTGGCCCAGGCCCAAATTGTGCAACAGACATCTAAACTTTAGCTCTTAGTTTATGAATATCATGCAGCCTTCAGCAGTTAGAGAAATAAGAATGTACCAACAGAATAACTAAACTCATATTCTTCAATCCATGTGACCAATGAGAATTGCCAAATATATGGCAAGATAACATACCTGCTGGATCATAGCTCATATAGTTATCATAGCACTCATCTTTTCCATGAGTGGCATCTTGGATAAGTACTAAAAGTAATAAAAAAAAAGAGTAACGTAGGTATGTAGTGGTGTCAAAACACAAGAACTTGCCCCCATTGCTTCCTATGAGGCTCATCTAATAGCACGTACCCTTTTAGATGATTCTATTCTGAAAACAAAGGTCTCCTGATAAACCAATGCATTTGCATGCAAGGGTTAATGTCATTATTCTAATTGCTTTTAATCATGTTTTGTTAAGTCACATTACCTATTTATGTACTTTCAGTGTATCCATTTACCTGCCTCGGCTGAGCCTCATTATCTCTTTCACTGTCAGCCATATGTATATATCCAAGCTGCAGGGCAGTGAATGTTAGTGAGCCAATTAGATCTTGGTGTACAGTGGCTCTAACCCTTACAGTACTACTAAAATCCCTACCATAAAGCAAGGCAGAACTGTACTTGCCAAAACAGATATAGCCACACAGTATCACTAGTACCATCAAATAGATTCCTGCATACTTTTTTCCCCAACATGGCACTAGTATAAAAGATTGTTTTTAGACAAATATAAAACTTTTTTATCCTTTTTATTAGTTTAAATGTAGTTTAGAGCAAACTCACTATTGCCGTACTCTGGCTGTTCTTCTTCAGGTGTCCCATCATCTGGTATGTAATGGTTAGCAACTTGTTGTCTTGGATCAGACCTATTAAATCATGATTAACAATTTATTTTTAGCATGATTTACACTGTTGAGGTATAAACCGGGATTTAAACTGCTATTTGGCTACTATGGGCAGGGGTTTGTTCATCAGAAAGGAAAAATGAATAGTTGAGGGTCTTAATTACAAATTAAAAACATCAGAAATGAAGGTTACAAATCAACCTGCTTTCTGGTTGGTGGTTTCAATGCCCATAACCATTAGAATTAGAATATTACATTCCAGAAAGGAATGGAATGGGAAGAAAGCAAATTAAACAAATAGCAGTTTTGATGCTACATAACATACTATTCATTAATTCTTGTGTGTCTGTAACTCACCCGTTTTGGTCTTTAGTTACTGAGCCACCTGAAAACAATTGACAGTGGTATTTTATGTCCTTTATTACTGTAGGTCCCAAAGGGAACAGTATTGCAAGATGGAGTATATGGACAGAGACTGTAGGACAAGATGGAAACAGTAGAACAGTTGGAAAGAAAAGGACAAAATGGAGACAGCATGACAAAATGGAGACAGTAGGGCAAGATGGAGACAGTAGGATAAGATGGAGACTGTAGGATAAGATGGAGACTGTAGGACAAGATGGAAACAGTAGGACAAGATGGACACAGGATCAAATGGAGACTGTAGGACAAGGAAATAGTGGTAGTATTCTGATGGACACCACTGCCATGTAAACAAATAATATACAATTAAATAAATATTTAACAACCGCACCAATGTAAAGATGGATTTAGAATATAGTAAGTCAGTTCTTGGTCAATTTTATGACATATTCATGGCAAAACTATATTAAATTGTACTTTACCTGAGCTTGTTGGGAAATGGCAACAGTTGGTGAAACATGAAGTGCTCCTGTATTTGAAGGCCACGATGGCAGTAACAAGAAGCAGAACCAGGGAAGCCAGTGAGATTCCTATTCCCATCACTACATACCTGTAGCTCTTTTCTTTGGGGAGAAAGAACAAACATGATTTGCCATTTAAGTAATACAGGTATCCAAAATGTTTCCAAAATACTCTTCCTTAGCTGGGCGAGTCACTTTCTAAACAAAGTTTTAGGATGATGTAGCCTGGTGTTACCCTGAGACAGATTGCAGCTGGTTAATTATTTCTGTTAATTATTAAGTTTTGTTTTGTGGGTCTTGAACTTCTACCGAAGCCACTTACCCTAAAGGCCAGACTGTGGTTCATTGGTATGAATGGAGTGATAAGCTAGCCAGAATAATACAATTACATACAAATCTAGCCTCAGGATTGGTAGACAAGGTCAAACAAATCATTGAGGTTGAGGAGACTGCCTCATACAGATGCAAATAAACAAAAGGAATTCTGGGATCAGCTATTATCCTGGCTTCTGCTTTCAAACCCAGTGGGTGAGCTTTAGCCTATAGGATAAACCCACGTAAATGGCATTTTTTTAGGAGTTTGTTTGGAATTCACTCCCAGAATTCCTTTTGTTTAGAAGAGGTCAGAAACTCTAGACAAGATATAACTTTTTACATTTCAGGGAGAAGCAGATTGGAAAAGCAAAATGTTTAAAAACCACATCATATAAAAATCAAAATCACAAATTTTCAATCGATATATTTTACTAAAATTATTTTGAGGTTTAACTGCCACTTTCTCACTTTCACAGTTACATAAATGCAAATTGCACAGCAACTGGACTTTGAGTTTTCTTTCACCACTCATCCAAGTGACTTCTTCTGAAAAGATGAATTGCTTCAGACTCAATTCTACCTAGTTATTTGGCACTTAATAAGGTAAAATATTTTTTTTAAAAAATCTATAAATACATCATCATTTTTGAACTGTTAAACTTATGCCCAAAAATGTTTGCTTGGTTTAGTTTTAAACAGGTATCGGACCCCTTATCCTGAAAGTTCTGAATTACAGAAAGCCCATCTCCCATAGACTTCTTTTTAATCAAATAATTCAGAATTTTAAAACTGATTTCCTTTTTCTCTGTAGTAATAAAACAGTACCTTGTAACTGATCCCAACTAAGATATAATTACCCCTTATTGGGGCAGAACAGCCCTTTTGGGTTTATTTAATGGTTAAATGATTCCCTTTTCTCTGTAATAATAAAACAGTACCTGTACTTAATCCCAACTAAGATATAATTACCCCTTATTGGGGGCAGAACAGCCCTATTGGGTTTATTTAATGGTTAAATGATTCCCTTTTCTCTGTAATAATAAAACAGTACCTGTACTTGATCCCAACTAAGATATAATTACCCCTTATTGGGGGCAGAACAGCCCTATTGGGTTTTTTTTCTGTGCCTTGAGGTTCAGATGTTATGGAAAAGGGATGGAGTACTGGCCTCTAAATCTAAACATCACACCTGTTCATCAGTTGTAAAAGTTCCTCTATCATTGACCTCCCGAGAAAAGCCATAGTAGGCCTATACAAGACTCCAGTGGTGAAGAAAAGTTTCCTTAAATCATTCTCTATGAGACATTCCATTGGATGCGTGAAATAGGAGGGTTCCATCCCAGATGGAAGAAGATAACCTGAACTGCAATCATCTACCTCTTTGCTAGGAGAAGGTCTAGATCTTTCCTAACATGTAGCCCATTTGACTCCCTCTGTTACTGTGTCTGTAATCCAGGATTACACCTCCTTAGAAAAGGATTCCTCCTTGGGAGAGTCCTCAGGATGAAGACCATCAGGGAAGAACCCTTTTATAGGCTTGGTTATTTTAGCAGAGGTGGAAACTGCAAAATAAATAATTTTTGGTGGTTCATAAAAGGTAAGACATGCTCTTTAATCAGGAGAAGGGACATGGGAGTGTTCTGGGGACAGCAAAATACTGAAAATAAAAAAGGTACCAAATATCAGGAAACAGAACTCTCTCTGCTCTTTTTTTAACCTTGCTTGAAAGGTGGCTCCACATATGGCAGACAGGCAGGGAATGGTTACAGCCAAGCTCCATTGTGAGCATACATAGTAACAAAGTAACTGACACTGAGGAACCCAATTAGTGAGGATTAGCCAGTGTCAACAAACATTGAGTTACTGTAGAAGCAACTCAGCATAGTTGAATACACAATATCTCCGAATTACTGTTAGGGTGCATTCTGGGCAGAGGGGTCTGTCGGTAACTATAGTTTACCCATAGTTTATCTAAGTGGTCAATTGGGTTAAACCTGATGGACTAGATCTGTACCTGGGACAGAGATGGAGATGTTGGCGCTGGTGACAATATCTTGAGTAGTTACAATTTGAATAGAAAAGACACAAATTCTTGACACATAAATCGGCTCTTACCCCCCCCACACACACCACTTTGGATGCTTCAACACTTAACAGCAACTTAAAGTGCCGGGGTGTAGACAACAGAAGCGACTCGCCTTTCCAAGAGCATTTTCAGAAACGCAATGAATTTGAAAGACACAATGGAATCACACTGAGTGAATTTACAATAAATATACTGCCTCTACTATATAATATACTGCGGAAATTCACTGTGAATCCATGCCTGGCGAAACATTTCGCCCATCACTATATATTATCCATTTTTCCTTAGATTGGCCAGTTACTCCCTGACAGGCTGTGGCATCACTAACTACTGTATAGCCGCATGTAGTATGTTGCTATGTTTTCTATTTAAAAATCCCTAGGTCTAAAATACTTCTGTGACTCTTTATACAAGAGGATTGGGAAATTGCAATTTCAGAAATTGTTTGTGCTCACCCTGTATGTGGATATGTGCCATGTTGCTCCTCTTCCTCACACTGCCGGTTGGAGTTTGTACCTCACAGGTATAATTCCCAGAATCCTCCAGCTGAGCTGAGGGGACTCCATATTGGTTGGATGAGTTGAATCCCTGCACATTGTGCCCATTTCTGTAGAAAGCAAACTGCAGCTCTGTAGTCTCTCTGCGTGGGCTGAGGTTGGTATCGCACTTGAACATAATTGGATCCCCTTCATTAATCTGACTCAGGGAACCTGAATTCACAGATATTTCTGGCTTTGAGAAGAGCTCTAGGAAAGGAAAGAGACAAGTTAAATAATATTTTGTAACTAAAATTGGTCATTGATTTAGGGCACCTGATAATTCAGTAAAAACATGGGGCTCTATTCACTAACTTCTGGCATGGGGCAAAGTGTAAGAAACTGTGTGACCGGCTTGATTCTTTTCCCACCCATAATGCAGCAGATTCCCTGGAATTAGGGCGTCATCATGCCCACCACCCAGTGCAAGCAATGCACCAATATGGGAATAAAACATTCTCCACTTTATAAATAATGAGCAGGTTGGGTCCAACTCAGTATGGGGCATAGCGTGAGTATTCCTATGCCCTTCCTTTCCACTCTTGTCTTTTGGGCCAATAAAAAAAACGCAGATCCGTAACTATATGGGAACCTTGGGCTTGATGACTGGTGAAAGGCAGATGTTAAGAACAGGGCTTCCTTGGGCACATAGTGACCCACTGCACTTTAATATTGTATGGTCTGTATGGTCTAAACTCAGCTCCAAAATAATCAGAATTGCCCCAATTGCTGTGGGAAAACATAACAAATGCAAGTATGGGTAATAATAACATGAAGATCCAAAATGAGATAAGTAAAGAAGCTTTTTGTGCTGTGTGGACATTAAAAAGAGCAGGTTTCTGCCTTTGAACTTAGGAGAACATACTGGAGTAAGATTAACACAAGGGTACAGTGTGTCCTATGAAAAGAACTTGCCATGTTATGGCCCCTGGACAAGGAGCAGGGTCAGTAATGGCCCCACATGGTTACATATACCCACCGACCCCATTACACATGAGGAGGGTATAAATCTGATGAACTATTTTGGCTCAGCCCACCCTGCCCTAGGGGCCGGCACAGGGTTATTCAATTTGTGTTCTTTTCATTTTTCTTACTATGCCTGATCAATGCTCCTTTACTTATACAATACAAGACATAAAACAGGAGGGGGATATTCGGTCTAATATGTTGCAAGCATGGTCAAATCACAGAAAGAATGCCATTTTTTGCCGTTTTAATCAGGTTTAAACTTGATTTGCACTGTAAAAAAAAAACTCTAAAACTGGAAATCCATTATCTTAATATACATATAAAATATACACATCCTCTTAAATTTAGTTTTTTATTAATGCATTTAGTTCCCACAAAAAATTCTTATAGGACCGATAATGTTTTTACCTTTTACAGAAATGACCGCACTGCTCTCTTTATTATGATACAGGCTATGGTACCGTACTGCTCTGTGACATGTGTAGGAGCCACTAGTTGCCATGGTTACTCTTCCAATGTGGAAACTCCCATTGCCTGAGGAACCTATAAAATTATTTTCTTTGTTCAGTTTAGCATCCCCAGCTTTATACCCAGGGTACCCGGCACAGGAAACCTGTATATTGTCCCCTTCAAACACAAAGGGGGGAACTTTCAGGGAGAGGTAATCTGGAAATACATTTAAAAAGACACATTAATCAGACTGAATATTGTTCATTATATACATTTTACCTTATAGATCCATATACAGACAGACAGATGATATACAGATTTTTATTGCCGCACACTAATCTGTAATACATAGTGTTACATCCATGAGACCCAGTACCTAGATTTGTTATCCTGTAATATCCATCCAATGTTCCCAGGGAATGCAGAGTCCAGTATTTAGTCCTGGTTCTCCGTTGGGTTGAACTGGGCCTATAAGTAAGTAGGGGTGAGTGACCATAATGGGCTCTAACCTACTCTGACCAGGGAAGGGGCCTGACTAATGTACCTTCTGGTTCTTATGGAGCAATTCCCTGTGTCACTAACTGGGCCCCAGAGCTGCACTGTTTGTAGAGAGGCCGTATTGGAACCGGAACCTGAGGGGCCAATAGCGAGAGTGAAGTTGTTCCATGACACTGACTTACTGTGACATTAAGAGAAACAGGAATCTGCACTCAGTGCCGCCTTTACTGCATTTTGCCAGCCTTAAAAGTCATTTAGAATCACTGGTGCAAGTAGGGTCATTCTGAAATGGGCACAAGTTGTTTTATTGGTACCTGCATTCAAACACTCTTTGCCCTTAAAGGAGAGGGAAAGGTAAAAACTCAGTAAGCTTTATCAGAAAGGTCTATGTAAATACAGCCATAAGCACTCACAGAAACGCTGCACTGACTTCTCTGTCAAAAGATTTCTTGTGTCTGTAATTCCTGTACCAGAGACATGCAGCTCTATCCCCTCTCCTGCACCCCCTCCCTCAAGAATGCTAAGAACTCACTCCCCCCCTTAGGAATGTGCATCTGAGCACAGGAAGCCGACTCATAGTCTTACTAACTGAGCATGTTCACTTGGTCTGGGTGTCTGTGCAGGAGCAAGGCATTATGGGAACTTTCTTTACACAGCTCAGAGTTTTCTCTTCCTGTTTGGCTTTTCAAGCCGCTCCTTTGCTCCCCGCTCGTTCCCCAGCCCCTAGGCAATGAGAACAAGGGGGGATCACCCAGGGGCCCCATATGAAAAGCCTGCAATCCATGTAGCTTTCCCTGCACTGCCTCTCCCTTCCCCAGCTTCCCCCTCTGGCCCCCCCTCTTCCTGCACCGCCTACTCACAGATCGTTAAGTGCAGCTGCCTCTCCTGTGTCTCTCCTGTGTCTCTCCAGATTCTTCTGCCCAGGTAAGTGCCAAATACACACACAATCACACACTTATTACACTAATACACACTTACACACACATACATTTTTGGGGGGGTTTCACACATTCAAAGCACTTACAGCACTCATACTTATTTGCACACACCCACACAAGCACACAAAACACATTTTACCTAGTATAAACAGACACTTTTGTATTTTTTTTATGGCATCGTTTTTATTCTTCCCTTAAAATATGTTTTATTGCCATTGCGGATAGCGTATTCACTAATCGCACTGCGCAATACCTTTTGTGTATTATTTTGGTGTTTCTATTACATTTTCTGTGATTTTGGTGCATTTTTAGCCATTTTATTGCATTTTCAGTTATGCATAGTTGTTGTTCGCTTGACTTTGTCTGTAAAACTTATTTGCCCAAGCCAAAATACTCAATCTGTTATTCTGACCGCTGATATTATTGGGCAAAAAAATATATATATTTTAGTGATTTTTTTTTATTTTTATAAATTTTATTGCATTTCACATTGTTCTTTGTTACTTGTCTTTGCACATGGACATTTTGTCTGCTGTATTTCAATTTGGCATCCTCTGTACCCCACATAGTTTGGTAAATCTATGCATATTGGGCATAAAACTGTTCAGTAGACCCCTGGCGTTCATATTTAGGGTGTTTTATGTTGGTACGTTACTAAATGTGGAGTACATAATGGGGAAACATGCAAGCTTTGTGACGATTTTCAGAAATGTCACAAAAACAGTTCTGTTTAGCATAGCTTTGTAGTTTGGTAGTTTGCAGTAGAAAGTTGTAGTTACCCTTTTTTGTTTTGTCAGAAAGTTTACTTTCAGAAAATATATGGTTTTCTAGGGTCTCCAACTGTTAGGGGGTCTTATGGCACATAATACACATACCGGGTGCAAAAAGTGCATGAGCTGGAGCATCTTATGTGAAAATTCATATGCACTATTTTTACTTGGGTTCCCCTGTACTGCGCATAGTTTGGTAAATCTATGCATACTGGGCATCAAACTGTTCAGTAGACCCCTGGCATTCATATTTAGAATGTTTTATGTTGATACAGTACAAAATGTGGGGGTACATAATGGGGTAAAATGCAAGCTTTATGACAATTTTCAGAAAAGTCATAATTACCCTTCTGTTTAGCATAGCTTTGTAGTTTGGTAGTTTGCAGTAGAAAGTTGTATTTACCCATTTTTGTTTTGTCAGAATGTGTACTTTCAGAAAATATATGGTTTTCTAGGGTTTCCATACTGTTAGGGGGTCTTATGGCACATAATACACATACCGGGTGCAAAAACTGCATGAGCCGGAGCGCCTTATGTGAAAATTCATATGCACTATTTTTACTTGGGTGCCCCTGTACACCACATCGTTTGGTAAATCTATCCATATAGGGCATCAAACTGTTCAGTAGACCCCCGGCGTTCATATTTAGAAAGTTTTATGTTGATACGTTACAAAATGTGGGGGTACATAATGAGGTAGAATGCAAGCTTTGTGACGATTTTCAGAAATGTCATTAAAAAAACATTCTGTGTAGCATAGCTTTGTAGTTTGGTAATTTGCAGTAGAAAGATGTATTTACCCATTTTTGTTTTGTCAGAATTTGTACTTTCGGAAAATGTATAGTTTTCTAGGGTCTCCATACTGTTAGGTAGCTTATATTGCAGCGGATACACTTTGTATGCACTAACTTCCTTTTGGGGTCTCTAAATGCCAGATACATCGGTGATCCTATACACAATGGGCATCAAACTGTTCAGTGGACCCTTGGCTTTCATATTGAGGGTGTGTTTTCTTGGTACCTAATTTTATGTGGGAGATAAGGCGCTTGAAAGTGGAAAGCGATTTTCAGGTATTTCATCAAAACCGTCAATTTTGGGAAAGCACTGCGACTCTGTAGTTTGGAGTAGAAAGACATGGGAATCAATTTTGAATTCGCCCGAATGTGTACTTTCCAAAAACATATGGTTTTGGGGGGTCAATGTATTTTTTGTGTTTTTACCCCACAGAAAATGCAGTAAACGTGTTGAATTTTCAGTAGCTAAAGAATTCTCCAGGGCAATTTGTATGTACTAACTTCATTTTGGGATCTCTAAATGACAGATACATTGGTGATCCTATGCACAATGGGCATCAAACTGTTCAGTGGACCCTTGGCTTTCATATTTAGGGTGTGTTTTCTTGACACCTAATGTTATGTGGGAGATATGATGCTTTAACATGGAAGATTTGAGGTGATTTTTTTAGAATTTTCATAATTTTTTATAGAAACTGCTAAATTCAGTAAAGCATTGCTGTTTGGTACTTAGGAGTTGGAAGACATAGTTACCCATTTCGGATTCATCAGAATGTGTACTTTTCAAAAATATGTGGTTTCCTGGGGTAAACGTAATGTTCCAGGATTTTTGGCTTTGGAATGTAAAGTATGCTGTATTCTGCTGTAATGCTTTGAAAATTTAGTAATTTACTGCTGGGAGTTTTTGATCTATAGAAGTCAGAAATCTCCATAAAACTATACATATCAGGTATTGGCACGTTCAGGAGACATGAGGCTTTCCTAATCAGTTGAATTTTTGTCCATAAAATGAAATATGTTTCTGGTATAAATCCCTATATCATGAAAAATAGCATTTTTTTTTGTATTTCAAGCTCTAAATCTTGTTCCAGAAGTGGAAATACACAGAAACTCAGGCAGATTTGGAAAGATCAGGTTCTCCTGAAAAAAACAATATATAGTTTTCCTACCTAAACTTAACCCTTCCCCCAGTAAAAGCCCCTAAATTGAGAAAGCACAGAATGTTTACAAAACGTCTGGCACTGAGGGGAACCGAAATGTCAAATTCTGCTGGCACTTAAAGGGTTAAGGGCAGATTTACAAAAAATCAGATTTTCTTTAGAAACTCCCATAAACTCCTGAGAGTTTTTTATTAAAACAATTCAAACAATGATGCATTTATAAATAGTCACAATCATGTGTAAGTTGATCATGCGAAAGTTTTTTCTAATTGTGTGTTATTTTTATGTAAAATGTTCAACATAGTTTTTTCTAAAAATCAGAGTAGTTTGGTGAAAGTTTTATGAAATTTTCAAGAACATATTGTCATTTTTTTGAAAAAAATCATGAAATTCAAACAGACGTGTATTTCCATGAATCCCAGAAAGTGCTTCAGTGGCCATTTAAGGAGCATTGGTGCTCATTTTCCTCACTTGCATCTTGGAAAACAATAATGCATTTAAGTTCCAATTGAAAATGTGTGAAATAGAAAACAATGATGTTATTAACTTCCCCTTGAAAGTGGGTGAAATAGAAAACAATGATGGGATTAATTTCCCCTTGAAAGTGGGTGAAATAGAAAACAATGATGGGATTAACTTCCCCTTGGAACTGGGTGAAATAGAAAACAATGATGGGATTAACTTCCCCTTGAAAGTGTGTGAAATGGAAAACAATGATGGGATTAATTTCCCCTTGAAAGTGTGTGAAATAGAAAACAATGATGGGATTAACTTCCCCTTGAAAGTGTGTGAAATGGAAAACAATGATGGGATTAATTTCCCCTTGAAAGTGTGTGAAATAGAAAACAATGATGGGATTAACTTCCCCTTGGAACTGGGTGAAATAGAAAACAATGATGGGATTAACTTCCCCTTGAAAGTGGGTGAAATAGAAAACAATGATGGGATTAATTTCCCCTTGAACGTGGGTGAAATAGAAAACAATGATGGGATTAACTTCCCTTTGAAAGTGTGTGAAATAGAAAACAATGATGGGATTAACTTCCCCTTGAAAGTGTGTGAAATAGAAAACAATGATGGGATTAACTTCCCCTTGAAAGTGTGTGAAATAGAAAACAATGATGGGATTAACTTCCCCTTGAAACTGGGTGAAATAGAAAACAATGATGGGATTAACTTCCCCTTGAAAGTGTGTGAAATAGAAAACACTGATGGGATTAACTTCCCCTTGAACATGTGTGAAATGGAAAACAATGATGGGATTAATTTCTCCTTGAAAGTGTGTGAAATAGAAAACAATGATGGGATTAACTTCCCCTTGAAAGTGTGTGAAATAGAAAACAATGATGGGATTAACTTCCCCTTGAAAGTGTGTGAAATAGAAAACAATGATGGGATTAACTTCCCCTTGGAACTGGGTGAAATAGAAAACAATGATGGGATTAACTTCCCCTTGAAAGTGGGTGAAATAGAAAACAATGATGGGATTAATTTCCCCTTGAACGTGGGTGAAATAGAAAACAATGATGGGATTAACTTCCCTTTGAAAGTGTGTGAAATAGAAAACAATGATGGGATTAACTTCCCCTTGAAAGTGTGTGAAATAGAAAACAATGATGGGATTAACTTCCCCTTGAAAGTGTGTGAAATAGAAAACAATGATGGGATTAACTTCCCCTTGAAAGTGGGTGAAATAGAAAACAATGATGGGATTAATTTCCCCTTGAACGTGGGTGAAATAGAAAACAATGATGGGATTAACTTCCCTTTGAAAGTGTGTGAAATAGAAAACAATGATGGGATTAACTTCCCCTTGAAAGTGTGTGAAATGGAAAACAATGATGGGATTAATTTCCCCTTGAAAGTGTGTGAAATAGAAAACAATGATGGGATTAACTTCCCCTTGAACATGTGTGAAATGGAAAACAATGATGGGATTAATTTCCCCTTGAAAGTGTGTGAAATAGAAAACAATGATGGGATTAACTTCCCCTTGAAAGTGATGGGATTAATTTCCCCTTGAACGTGGGTGAAATAGAAAACAATGATGGGATTAACTTCCCTTTGAAAGTGTGTGAAATAGAAAACAATGATGGGATTAACTTCCCCTTGAAAGTGTGTGAAATAGAAAACAATGATGGGATTAACTTCCCCTTGAACATGTGTGAAATGGAAAACAATGATGGGATTAATTTCTCCTTGAAAGTGTGTGAAATAGAAAACAATGATGGGATTAACTTCCCCTTGAAAGTGTGTGAAATAGAAAACAATGATGGGATTAACTTCCCCTTGAACATGTGTGAAATAGAAAACAATGATGGGATTAATTTCCCTTTGAAAGTGTGTGAAATGGAAAACAATGATGGGATTAACTTCCCTTTGAAAGTGTGTGAAATGGAAAACAATGATGGGATTAATTTCCCTTTGAAAGTGTGTGAAATAGAAAACAATGATGGGATTAATTTCCCTTTGAAAGTGTGTGAAATGGAAAACAATGATGGGATTAATTTCCCTTTGAAAGTGTGTGAAATAGAAAACAATGATGGGATTAATTTCCCTTTGAAAGTGTGTGAAATGGAAAACAATGATGGGATTAATTTCCCCTTGAAAGTGTGTGAAATAGAAAACAATGATGGGATTAACTTCCCATTGAACATGTGTGAAATGGAAAACAATGATGGGATTAATTTCCCCTTGAAAGTGTGTGAAATAGAAAACAATGATGGGATTAACTTCCCCTTGAAAGTGTGTGAAATGGAAAACAATGATGGGATTAATTTCCCCTTGAAAGTGTGTGAAATAGAAAACAATGATGGGATTAACTTCCCCTTGAACATGTGTGAAATGGAAAACAATGATGGGATTAATTTCCCCTTGAAAGTGTGTGAAATAGAAAACAATGAGGGGATTAACTTCCCCTTGAAAGTGTGTGAAATGGAAAACAATGAGGGGATTAACTTCCCCTTGAAAGTGTGTGAAATGGAAAACAATGAGGGGATTAACTTCCCCTTGAAAGTGTGTGAAATGGAAAACAATGATGGGATTAATTTCCCCTTGAAAGTGTGTGAAATAGAAAACAATGATGGGATTAATTTCCCTTTGAAAATGTGTGAAGGACAGGCTGTCACTGATTATTCTATTCTATTTCTTTAGAATTAAACCTGGCGAGCTTTTTGTATTAAAAAAAAGAAAAAAGTGCAGTACTTTCTGGAACTGTCTAGAATCAGCAAATCTGCACTTTATACTCACCGTTACTAACTGTCAGTGTAACAGCCTCACTCCGGTCACTGCTATTGGACTTACACTGATATTCCCCACTGTCACTCACTTGGGCACTGACTACTGTATATTTCTGCTGCTTTGTTCCAATTGGAGCCCCATCTTTATACCAGGAATAAGGGGGGTCTCCTTGTGCAGAGGGAGCTACATTGCAAGTCAGAGTTACAGATTCAGATGTGAATGCCGAGGCCCAGTTTGGGGAGAAGCTCACTGTGGCTCTGCCAGCAGCCCCTGCAATGGAACAAGTAATAACTGAGTCTGATGGGAAATCTAGTGAGTAACAAACTTACTGTACATAATTAGATGATACACTAAGAAGCTCAAAGCTACAGATGGAGCAGGTATAACTGCAGCATTCGGCACACACAGCCCCACCCATTCATCCTGTGCACACAATTCAGCTCCATCTGTAATTTTGTCTCAGTATTTTTTTACAGTGTATAGATACTGTGGGAGACAGACGGAGCAATATCTTGCATTGCACAGAATAGTTATCTTGTACAACAATCTGCAACATTAGCAGTCATGCACCAACTTAACACTTAACCAATCTTTAAAACATTGAATGTAAAATTGCTCAAGGTGCTTTTCTAAGCACTTTGACAATTTACATTAACTGCCTCTTTTTTTAGTTTCAGATCTATTAAAGTTTTTAATAATGGCCAATATAATGAATTTTATAACAACAGCACCCCCTGCTGGTTAGTTCCTGTAACAGTACAGACAGAGAGATATCCCTTCAGAAGGGAAACAGGGAAGGGTTCCGATGTTGCTCAGGAAGGAGATGGGAAAGGGCATCTGAGGCTTCTGATCTCTTCCCTGAGCAACATCAGAACCCTTCTCTGTTTTCCCACTGCAGGGATATCTCTCTGACTCTACAGTTATAGGGACTGACCAGCAGGTGGCGCTGTTATTACAAAATTCTTTACATTAAATAATTAATGCAAATGGCAAAAGTGCTTAGAAAAGTACCCTGAACAATTTTACATTTTATTTTTTTTACGGATTATTAATCTTTTAATGGAATCTGAATTGAAATGAAAGCCGTATAACAAAATAAGCTGGGAAATTAAGAAAAAATGTTTTTCTTTCTTCTCTAAAGTGTTAAGAGCTAATGTATTATGGGAGGCAAGGGGCAAATTAGACACAAAGGGCCATATTCTTTGCCCACTGCACCTGCCCCCCCCATAAACTGCACCTACCACTTACTGGTGCAGCTCTTTGCAGTCCCACAATGCATCTCAAAATATTTTAATTCATTTTTTCCTGCTCTTCCTGCTCTACAATAAATACATTTGATAGGGGGCACAGCTGTTATCTCCAGGGCTGGATTTCCAATCTGAGCTCCCCATTGCTCCGTATGGGAGCAAAATTTCAAGCATGCCGCCCCCAAATTTGTGCTACCCTAGGCCCGGGCCTTGGTGGCCTCTCCACAAATCCGGGCCTGGTTATTTCTAAGGATACAACTTACAGGACAAGGACACATTTCTTTCCCGTTGGGGCACTAATTCATTAGATATGTATATATAATGTTTAGTGAAACTAATTATTTAATCAGAGACTCACCTGCATTGTCTGTAGTTATGGCTGTTCAAGATAATAGAGAGAAAAGAAATAAATATTATACACTGCATTTTTGAAGTCAGAAATAGTAAATTATACACAGCATTATATAACGTATCCATACAGCATCCCACAAACTGATTGGATTCCCAGTGAGGGGAGAGAGGAATCAGGAGATGAGTTGATACCCCAGATAATTACTAGTGCAGATGTCTGTGGGTGAATCTGCCCCACAACGGCCCCAGGCCCCAGGCACACGGGGCATTTGGAACTCTAACCCTTCTGCTGTCAGTACATGGGCTCAGTTTGTGATGAAGCTGTAAAATACGGCAACATTCCTTCTATTGGATAAAATACTAAATAAGTCAAGTTGTACTTACAGAGCAGGACGAGGAGCCCCAGGAGCGACATGGCACCTACAGCCGGCGCTCACCAACTAATGCCCCGTAAGCTAAAGCTCCAGATACACAAACGGCATTTTCACTTCCCATTTTGTAGATCTGTATTTAGTGATTTCTACTGCAAAACACATGGGGTGAGAAACTGAGCCTTTTGCACCTGTCCAGAATGTGAGAATGTGCACTTGTCCAGTAACCCACAGTAACAGCTCTGGTTTAGGGCACTAAACTGATGACAGTTAATGACAGATTATATATAGGGGAGAACTGCAAACCCCGGGTGCTATTGCACCCACTCACTCTCACTACTCAAAGGTCACACAGACAAAATGCATTACAGTTGCTCATATCTCCTATAACATAGTACCCATGAGCTATAAATTAATCCACAGATTGGATGGGGCACAACTGGGAAAACAACTTGGTTGTACAAAAAGTACGTGCCTTAGAGCTCATTTTGGGGACACTTGCACCCCCTACTGTGGTTTGTACTGTGCTGGATAAAAAATTCAGTGTTCAGTGTCAACATCAGGAGGCGGAGCTAGCTCTGTCATTACCGAGTGTCTTTGGACATTTTGCACACTGTGTGGGGCATTGTAAATGAGCCCTAATATGCAGATTATTATTAACATTTATTTATAAAGCGCCAACATATTCCGCAGCGCTTATGCAACCAAGTTCCTTAACCATATTGTCATGTTATATCTCTTTCAGTTAACACAGAGGAAAAAATTACCAAAATCCACCACCAGGTGGCGCATGGTCTATGGGGTTTATCATTGTGTTTTGCTTACAAGTCTTTGCACTCTAGCACCATCTAGAGGCAGGATTTAACATTTAAAAAATGGTGTCTGGACATGGTGATACAAAATGTGAAAACTTGCTGGCTGCATCTGTAGTGAGTTAGTTGACCTTGCCCTTTGCTTTAAGGATTCACCTGCTATGATCGTGATGGTATTACTAGACTGTCTACCATGAGGAAAGAAAGCACTTCTGTAAACATAAAAATAGAGAAGACAGACACACTCCCAAAGTGTAAAACCATTCACATTTATTGAATAAAAATCATTGTACTTACTAAATTTCAGCAGATGGTTCAGCTTGTCATTACAACGCAAAAGTCAACAGCCCAATGGCCAGCTTTTTGTCAAGTTGACTACCCCAGGGGCACAAACAGTATGTTTCCCCTCACCACCAAATTAGCTTAAACACCCCAATATTTGCAATCAGAAATCCATTTCCTATAAGGTAAGCTAGCACATAAAAAAGGGTCAATTAAAAAATAGGGCAGAGAATGTATAAATGCCCAAAAACAAGATGGCGCAACCAGTAATCATGCCAGGGTTATTTTACTTTTTGCCGGGATCTATATTACCCTTATCTGAATGGCTTGTTTGCATGAACGGCACCACTGTCTGGAGACATATTGTAGGGAACCGAACTGTGTATTTATTTATCCCATTTGGATCCAAACTTTGGGGCTGTTCAGATGATTAATCAACCAGAATACATTTCTGTTAGTCAGATAGAGCCCCACATCCCCATTGCAGGATTGTTAATTGCATTAGATGCCCGTTGCATTTTTATTTTTCTATATAAGGTTTATTATTGCTGAAAATCTCTGAGTATTAGTGGGACCCCCTGAGATGTATCCCTCAGTGCCCATAAGACCAAGGCAGTGCATTGTGAAACCCCAATCTCCCAGTGCATTTCCAAAGAGTTACCAGGTTGCCAGTAGGTAAGCGCCCATTGTAATTTAAGTGTGATCCTAATCTACAGAAGTATTCCAAGAGAGGGTTACAGGGCCACAGGGTCCCATTGTTCCACTGCCAGTGTAGTCTTTAGGGGGTCTAACCAGGGGTCCCACCAGGCAGCAGCTGTAGGCAGCAAGAGTGAATGGCATAGGACAGAGTAGGGGAAAGATGGTAACAGAATGACAAGATGGCCCCCGTAAGACTTACATTAGCATTGCCCAACCCCAGACCATTCTGTTGTTGTTGTTGTTGCTGATCCCAACACCTACAGCTGAAGGGCTTTGTTTGAATCTGATTTGCCTTGGGCCCCACCACTTCCATCAATATTTGTATTAATGATGCTGTTTGCCGATTAATGGAACGTCCAGCCAAAAACAAATTATTGCTAAATGAAAGGAAATGTAAATACAAGCAACTGCCCAGTAATTATTGATTAAACATGTTCAATATTTAACTTACTTGTAAATGTAATTGTAATTGAAAAGTAACACTTTTGCCTGGACATTCCTGTCAAGGGCACAAACAGCAATTGAAATACTGCCATGCTCTCAGAATGAACCACAATAGCCAATAACTGACCACAAGTGCAACCACTTCCCATTCTCTCTATGGCACTGAGAATATAAATAAAGCAAAACAGCAATCAGAAGGGCAAATATAGAAAATGAAGAATGATTGTGGCAACAAAACATTTTTTTAAAAAGTATATCAATGTAAATTGATGAAGGTTAAGTATGGTTCCATTAAAAAGATATAATTAGTTTAGTTATAAAGGCAAATGTGCTTAATCCGTTTTTTTATCCAGTGTATATAATAGAGGGGTCAGAGTTTCAAGACCCACCTGATAGGGACACAAATGGCTCAGCTCAATTCAGCCATTGGTCAGTGGATAGGTCAGGGCATACTTGGCGTCAGAGTCTAGGGTCTGAAAGAGTGAACATCCAAATAAAAATAGAATGGTTCCTAGCTATAAAGAAGTCTGTGAGACACCACAAGTTCCTCTTGAGTCTTCATCTTTTTTTCATAGTGAGCAGAAACCTGTTAAATACAACATATTTTTATTTTTGTCCACCATAGATTTTGCGGGGTGATGGTTAAGTGAATCATCTCATTTTCTCTCCCTTCCTTCCTCTTTCCCCCACAGAGTCTCTTTGTCGGTTCTTAGCTAAGAATAATTCAGCAAGTGGCTTGTCTTCTATTTTCTTTATTAAAGCTGTGCAACATTATGAACTGTGTGGAGATGTCGGGAACCCCTACTCCCCAAATGGCCCAATTATGCACCAAAAATGTAGGCTTACAAATTACAAAACTAAAGTTGTCTGTTCCGGCAGACAATTCAGCTGTATGTACGGAATGTTCCAAGTGGTAATTAAGTGAAAAGTGTAACTAACATGTTGTTGCCATATGCAACCCTCTCCCCATAGTAGAGGCAAATGGTCTCCAGTATGAACTCAAACTTTTACATACATTTTCAAAAGAAATTTTGGATGCCAGTGGTTCTTTTTGGGCGAGGACACATGGTAGGATTTGTCACCCATTGTTACAAAATCTCCTGAAAATGACTTGCCATAACATTAGGATCACCCCAATAGGCAAGGTGATCCAGCTTAATTACATGAAATTGCCTCCCTTCTCATTTTCCAAAAATAAGGCCAGATTGCCTCTAGTAATATATTAATATAAAAGTCATTTTTGAGAGATAGTCACCTGTAGTTGTTCAGATCCAACCACCAGGAACAAATCAATCAATTAATGAAAATAGCCAATCACCAAATAGCCAATCACAGCCCTTATTTGTCACCCCCAAAGAATATTTTTCATGCTTGTGTGGCTCCCCAACACTTTTTACATCTGTGGCTCACGAGTAAAAAAGGTTTGGGATCCCTTGTCTAGAGTGTACAATTTATCAAATTAGACAGTGTTGCAGTCAAAATGTTCATAGTCAAGATGGCGTCACTTCATATGTTGTTTCTATTGACGCAAGCAGCTATGGGAACCCTGGAGCTACTTGGCAGTTTGAATATCAGAAAACTCTAAAACAAAAATTGGGCTGAACTTTTTACTTCTTCTTTAGTAATAAAACATTTCAATAGATTTCTTTATTTCCATGTTTCTACATAGTCAGAGAGAACAGAAGGAACTGGGAAGTTCTTATTATTCAATGATTAAGTTCATTTTTCTCTTTTGAGTCAACTGAAAGAACTGGCTACTGGGCCATGGATGTCCAAAAGTGCTAGTGGTTTTGCCATGATTGTGCATGAAGCTATTTGGCACTGAAGTTCTTATAGATGGAAGCATCAGGTTCCCCGTAATTCTGGGAAGTTCTGTTGGATTTATTTTTTACATCAGCATAGGTAACAGAACCTTCACCCTGAATAAAAGACAAAATAAGACTAATAAGACATAAGACACCGGCAGCTACAAACTAACTGTACACAGAAGAAAGTGCAAAAAAGTGGCACAAAACACCCTGTTTTTAGCTCTTTACACCTTGCTTTGCATGATGCACCCTGAGGCCCAGCTATTTGCCTTCCTAGAATGGAACACCTAGGGGTTGATTTATAAAGGATCAAGTATTGGGTTAGGGCAACGGTTCCCAACTTTTATTACCTGTGAGCAACTTTTAAATATAAAAAAAATTGGGGAGCAATGCAAGCATCAAAAAGGTTCTAAGGGTTGACCATTAAGGGCTGTAATTGGTTATTTGGTAGCTCAGTGTGGATTGGCAGGCTACAGGAGGTTCTGTTTGGCAGTACACATGGTCTTTATGCCTCCACAACTTTCCTCCAAGTCCAAAATTGAAAAATAAGCATCCGCTTTCAAGCCACTGTTGCTCAAGGGGGTTGGTGAGCAACATGTTGCTTGTGAGTTGCTGGTTGGGGGATCACTGGGGAAGGGGAATTCAATGTCTTGGTCGGGTTGTTTTCACCTTGGGTTTTTTTTAATTGATCATTTTTTTTAAATCTTGAACCTTGATGCCCAATCCTTAATAAATCATCCCCAAAGACTTAATGATGTGCTGCCTGTGTTTTAAACAATGCAGTGTTACATTGGGTTGCCCAAACTTACCAGCTGTGTCTGGCATACAGTACAGGGCAGTATAGGGCTCCCTTGTGCTGTACTGTAGATTCATGCACATCACAGCCTGTAAAGTCCATTGCCCCAGTCCCTAAGTC
The DNA here is from genome assembly GCF_000004195.4 of Xenopus tropicalis. Lineage (NCBI taxonomy): Eukaryota > Metazoa > Chordata > Amphibia > Anura > Pipidae > Xenopus > Xenopus tropicalis. Next base: position 140,166,528 of record NC_030684.2, read on the forward strand.
TTGGACCCTAAGGGGGTATAATTCAGCACCCCTTAGTACATTAGCCCTTGTGCCTATAACAGTGGGACATGGGAGACATGGAGCATTTGTGAATGAATTATGCATTGCCCACCGCCTTTCCCATTAAACTGAAAGATTATCTTAGTTAACGGAGAATTTATAGTAATAAAGAAATGGGACGACTGTATGCCTCACACTTCAAGAGTATTAATATAGACCTGTTGAAGTACTCACATTATTATTGACTGGTGAAGAAGAAGCTGAAAGAAAAATGTTTGGGGGTTAAATCCTGAAGCATTTACAGTTGCTTAGTCACAGTGCATTGGCTCATCTCTATTCAAGGCCACCATATAGTTCCCTTTGGGATTATGCCTACATTATATCCCCGTGCTAATATTGATTATCTATATCTCTCTATATGGACTATGCCTCTATGTAAGAAATGACCATCTTAGTTTTAATACTATTTTTCATACATATGTATGTGTTTATATGCGTGGCATTTTAGACATTTGGTTAATGTATGCTTAGTAGGAAACCAGTTGTCCAGGAAGCTTACATTCCCAGTCACACCCAAAGGCATGTCTGATGCTTTAGCTCTTAGTTTATAGATATAATGCAGCCTTCAGCCTTGTTATAAAAATTAGAATGTACCAACAGAACTAAACATTTTCTAAACCATGTGACCAATGAGAATTGCCAAATATATTGTAAGATAACATACCTGTTTGTTTATGGTTATTATCTAAGTCAGCATAACAGATATCTTTTCCATGTGTGCCATCTTGGATAACTACTAAAAGAAATACAAAGAGTTACGTAGGTATGTAGGTAGGCAGTAATGCTATGCTTAGTTATAGGGAATATGGAATGACAATTCCAGCAATATTTCCCAGGTATTATCCTAGTAGTTCCCAGATTGAAAGGTTTCAGGCTTCCAAAGGTAGGTCAGAATGGTCATAATAGTGTGAGATACTGAAAATAGGAGAAGATGGAAATAAGAAGGAAACAGTTGGCCAATATTGCCCAGCCATTATCTTAGTAATTCCAAGATTGAGAGGTTGTAGGCTTCCAAAGTTATTTGACAAAGAAACCATCCCTGCAATAGAGGCTTAGAATATACATCCTACCCATGAATGTCAACAGGCTGCAAGAAGAACCCTTTTGTAGTCTATGAGAGGTGAAATCTCCCCTGACTGGACAATGGACATGTAGGACATGAAATGTAGTTTAGAACAAACTCACTGTTTCCGTATTCGGGCTGTTCTGCTCCAGGTGTCACATCACTTGGCGTTTGCTGTTCTTTAGCTTGATGCCTTGAACAAGCCCTGTTAAATCACAATTAACAATTGACAATGCAGTCAATGGAGGCATACATCGGAGTTGATAACTACTATCTGGTTGCTAGATTTTTACTGACCCTAGCAACCAGACAGGGGGTTGGATGTTGGAAAGGAAAATGAATATTTAAGTTAAAATAAAATCACAAAAATGAAAGTCAACTTTCTTTAAAGTTACTCTTCATAAGTGCTTCAATGTGTAATCTGTAATAACTCACCTGTACTGGGCTTTAGTCACTGAGCCACCTGAAAACAAATAATACCAGTATTTATTTACTGTAAGCTGGGACAGCTGGACTGAGATAGTGGGACTCTGCTGATCTACAGTTGTAGGTGGGAAGTAAGGTAGGTCAGAATGGTCATAGTAGTGTGAGATGCTGAAAATAGAGGAAGATGGAAACAATAAAACAAGATGGAAACAGCAGCCCAGAATGGTCATAATAGTGTTATATGCTGAAAATAGGAGGAGATGGAAACAAGACGGAAACAGTAGCCCAGAATGGTCATAATAGTGCGAGATGCTGAAAATAGGAGAAGATGGAAACAGTAGCCCAGAATGGTCATAATAATGTGAGATGCTGAAATAGAGGAAGATGGAAACAATAAAACAAGATGGAAACAGTAGCCCAGAATGGTCCTAATAGTGAGAGATGCTGAAAATAGGAGGAGATGGAAATAGTAGCCCAGAATGGTCATAATAGTGTGAGATGCTGCACCAAGGAGGCAAGATGGAGATGGTAGGGAAATATGGAGACACTAGGACAAGATGGAGACATACGGGCACTGTGCACTGCTGTAACATTGTATGATGAGCGAATTGATCTCTACTATTCTGTAAATGTATCTTTTATTATGGAATAAACCTATTTTAGTCATACTATACCAGGAAGAGTGTCCTTCCTTCTGGTTTATCTTGAAGACATAAGGAAACAATGAAGACAACAGGATACGATGAGACAGTAGGATAATATGGAGACAGACAGAGGACAAGATGGAGACAGCAGGACAAGATGGAGACAGAAGGACAAGATGGAGACAGCAGGAGAAGATGGAGACAGAAGGACAAGATGGAGACAGTAGGACAAGATGGCAACAATAGAAAAAGATGATAAAAGTAGGATATGATAGAGGCAGTATTTTGATAGACTAAACAGTCATGTAAACAATGGCAGTTTGCAACTGTACAATAAATTACATATTTAGAAAACAGCACTCGTTTAAAGAATATAGTAATTTAGAATATAGTAAGTAAGTTCTGTCCATTCATGACAGGGCAATATTACAATTATTATGTCATTCATAGAAGGAAATAATGTCATTATTGAGACTGGGAGGACATAAAAACCCACTGAAGGGTCAGCCAACAACTAGAACAATCTGTCGTTACCTGAGCTTCTTGGGAAAAACCGACAGTTGGTGAAGGATGAAGGCATCATTATGCTCTTGTATTTGAAGGCTACAATGGCAGTAACAAGAAGCAGAACCAGGAAGGCCAGTGTGATTCCTATTCCCATCACTGTGTGGCTCTTCTCTTTGGGGAGGCAGAACAAGACATAATGTTATTTAAGTAATAAGACTGGATTGGTGGCCTAAGCAGGATAGGGAGAGGCGGATTGGACACAAAAAACAATAGCAAATTGTCACTGAGTATTCATAAAAGTTATTTAAAGGGTTAACTGCCACTCAATGTATATAATATATATATATATATAAAATATATTTTTATTATATTTATATTACTGTATATTATATTTAACACCTAGTAGGAATTTTCAAGAGATTTTTTTCTCTCACTAAAATACTTATGAAAAAAACTTAAGTTATGGGAAAAAAAACTTGATTGCAAAAAGAACTGCATTTTTCTATCTGTAATAACTCTAATTATTGAATGTTGTTATTGTCAACAGGTTTTAAATTGCTGAATTTCTGCTATTTTTTCCCTGTTTGATAAATCTCAGTATCAAAAATGTCATAATTTCGATTTTTCGAAAATTTTCTCATCAAAAACTAAAAATCACATTTGAATAATTTTGCCTCCCAGTCTCACTTAAAAATACACCGTTCTATCCCCTTCATACTAAATCCTTACTGTAAAGTGAATCTGGGAGCAGGAGGAACTAGTGATGAACTTTGCCATAAAATTCACGAAACGGCAAGAAAATTCGTGAAACACATTTGTCACGCAATTTTTTTTGTCGCCCGTTTCTCTTTTGTCACCCGCGTCTATTTTTTGTCACCCGCGGTTTTTTTACATGACTGCACCCAATTTTGATGCGACTGTGCCTGATTTGAAGCACGACAAAAAAAATTCCGTGTCCCGAATATTTCGGCGGCAAATTTTTACAGAAGTTTCGCGAAACAATTCACCAACGGCAAAATGTAGAAATTCACTGCGAATCCATGCCTGGCAACAAAATTTCCTCATTACTAGTAGGAACGCCAGTAATTGGGTAAGTACTAAGTTAATGTCTTGCAAATTCTTGAAACTGTAGGACACCGACTGCAACAACCATGTTTTTGGGGTGTTTTAGCCCATGAAGTCTCTACAGCTACTACGTTTAACTATAAATACAGGCTTATATCCTTCCTATATAACCCAGGTCTAACATAAAAAGTTGTCTCTCGCCTTCCAACAGGGACGGAAGTAGGGGTAGGAAGAAGAGGCAGCTGCCTAGGGCGTAACGATTGTAGGGGGAACCTCTCCTGCCTACCCCTAGTCTGTGCTGTGCTCTGGTTTTGAGCAGGGGCGAGGTTGCCTAAGGTGCCCGGTCAGCTTGGCCCGCCCCTTCCTTCCAATGCCAATTGGCATAAAAGAGTTGGTCTAATGATGAGCTTTTTTTTTAAAAAAAAATTCAAGACAGTTGAATAGTGATGGGCGAAATGTTTGGCCAGGCATGGATTCGCGGTGAATTTCCGCACTTCGCCATTGGCGGATTGTTTCGCGAAATGGATGAAAATATTTGCCGCAGAAAATTTCACCACACGTCAAAAAAATTGTCACAAGTATAGTCATGCGGGCAAAAATTGTCGCAAGAATAGTCGAGCATCCAAAAATTGTTGCAAGAGTAGTCGCGCATCCAAAAACTGTCGCAAGAATAGTCGTGCATCCAAAAGTTGTCGCAAGAATAGTCATGTGGCCAAAAATTGTCACAAGAATAGTCGCGCATCCAAAAAATTGTCGCAAGAATAGTCATGCGGCCAAAAATTGTCACAAGAATAGTCGCGCATCCAAAAATTGTCGCATGAATAGTCGTGCACCCCAAAATTGTCACAAGAATAGTCGCGCATCCAAAAATTGTCGCAAGAATAGTCGCACATCCAAAAATTGTCACAAGAATAGTCGTGCATCCAAAAATTGTCGCAAGAATAGTCGCGCATCCAAAAATTGTCGCAAGAATAGTCACACATCAAAAAATTGTCGCAAGAATAGTTGTGCGCCCAAAAATTGTCGCAAGAATAGACATGCATCCTAAAATTGCCACAAGAATAGTCGTGCAGCCAAAAATTGTCGCAAGAATAGACATGCATCCAAAAATTGCCGCAAGAATAGTGACGGGCATCAAAAGAATAGTCACAAATTTTTCGCCGTTTCATGAATCTTTAGAAAGATTCGCAAATTTTTCAGCGAAGCAAAACGGGACAGATTCGCCCATCACTACAGTTGAGATTTTACTGCCTGAACGTAATGCTTGACATTTTTTCACCCCTGTTTATGTTACGTATATTACATTGCTCCTTAGTCCGTGGCTGGCATGTATTAAACTTATAAACTAAACACTTTAAAAGAAAATATCAAACCACTATTGACTAAAAACTCAAGGGGAATGTTCTCTATTACATTTACTTTTATTATTATTTATTTTTTTATTTATTTTACACAAAAATGAATGCATATTGATTGCAAACTGTATTAAAATCATTTAAATGCCTCTACATCATACTGAGAAGGTTATTTATTAAAAAAAAATCGATATTTGAGAAAATTCTAGCATAAAAACATAATCTCGAATTTTTTTCCAATTTTTTTTTAGTTTAAAAAAAAAATTAAGATTTATCAAACAAAAATTCAAATGAAAAGGTTTGACAACTAAAACCTGTAGAGCTTCTATAGAATCCAGTGTAAGGTGCAATTTCAAACAGTCAAGATTGTAAAGCCTCATTGAGAATGCATGGAACAATTCGATTTTTGTTTGAGATTTTCTTTTACATTATGCAGTCGAGGTTTAAAGATTTGAATTTTTTGATAAATATGCTATAAAACCAATGAAGTAGCTTAATAAGGTGTTAATAAATGATACAGGAATTCAAAATAAGTGGCCAACCTTTATACCAAGAAATAAATAAGAAGTAACTGATCCAGGGAGTAATATGTAGGAAAGGCTGAACCTGTTGGACTAGATCTGAATTGATTAAAAACAAAAATATAGAATTGAAATCATTACATGCATGGATACTTACATAATTGTGTTGGGTTGAAAACCCCACAGACAGTTCTTCGACTTATTCTTCCACTTCTTCTTCTTCTTCTTAGCACCCCCCATTTTCTAAACGCTATTCCTCCTACAGTTTTAGGGGTACAACACCCAAACTCCCCGCACTTCTTCACCCTATAGTGGATCAGGTTGCTTGTGCTTTTCTAAGTGATCCCGCCCCCCATCTTTTTGTGGTGCCGCTCTGAACCCCCCAATTTTCCCATTGACTTTGACAGGGAAGATTTTCAAATTGCTGCCACTCCTACAGCTTTGAAGCTACACCCCCCAAACTTGAAAAACATAATCATGGAGTCACCCCGAATGAAACAGTGACTTTTGTTGGATGACCCCAAAGTGGAAAGGGCCAACAACAGCCAATCATATTTCACCCATTGACTTTTATGGGGAAATTGAAACTGCTGCCAAACTTACAGCTTTGAGGCTACACTCCCCAAACTTGAATCACATAGTCATGAGGTCAGCCTGAATGAAAATATGATTGTTGGATGCCCAAAAGTGGGCGGAGCTGTGAACAGCCAATCAGATTTTACCTATTAACTTGCTGCCATTCTCACAATAATAACACCGGGGTCCCCAAACTTTTCAGGGTTAGGCACCAGGTAACTGCGGTTCAAGGTTAGAAAAAGTGGGTGGAGCCACCAACAGCCAATCAAATTTTACCTATTGACTTTTATTGGTTTGATCCCAGAGTTCCCAAACTATGCACAGTCAGTCACTGGGTGATTACGTATTCAAGTTGGGCTTTTTTTAAGTGGCCGGAGCCACAAACAGCCAATCAGATTTTACCTATTGACTTTCAATGGGGAAATCCAACCTGCTGCCATTCTCACAGTATTAACACCAGGGTCCCCAAACTTTTCACAGTTAGTCACTAGGGGACTGCAGGTTTAGTTTTTAAAAAGTGGGCGGGGCCACCAACAGCCAATCAGATTTCACCTATTGAATTTTATTGGTTTGATGCCAGGGTTCCCAAACTTTGCACAGTCAGTCACTGGGTGACTTTGTAGTCAAGGTCAGAAAATGTGGGCAGGGCCGCCAAAAGCCAATCACATTTCTTTCATTGTTTTTAGTGGGGAAATTTTAACTGCAGCCATTCTCACATTTTTAATGTCAGGGTCCCCAAACTTTGCACAGTTTGTCACTGGGTGACTATGTTCCAAGTTTAGAAAAGTGGGTAAGGCCAAGAACAGCCAATCAGATTTAACCTATAGACTTCAGATGTTTAAATTTAAACTGCTGCCATTCTTTAAATATTAATACTAAGGTCCCCAAACTTTGCAGAGTTAGTCACCAGGTAACTGCGGTTCAGAGTTAGAAAAAGTGGGTGGAGCCACCAACAGCCAATCAGATTTTAACTATTGATTTTTAATGGGGAAATTCAACCTGCTGCCATTCTTACAGTAATAACACCAGGGCTACTAGGGGACTAGATTTTTATGTTTTAGAAAAAGTGGGTGGAGCCACCAACAGCCAATCAAACTTCACCTCTTGAATTTTTTTTGTTAAATTTAAAATGCTACCTTTCTCACAATATTTATTTATTTAAGTTTGTCACTGGGTGACTTCAACTCAAGGTTAGAAAAAGTGGGCACACTCACCAACCACCAATCACAATTTACCTATTGACTTTTATTGGTTTAAATTTAAACTGCTGCCATTCTTTAACTATTAGTTAGTCACTGGGTAACTGCAGTTCCAGGTTAGAAAAAGGGGGTGGAGCCACCAACCGCCAATCAGATGTCACTCATTGACTTTCAGTGGGGAAATTTAAGTTGCTGCCATGCAGACACTATTAAAACCAGGGTCCCCAAACTTTGCACAGTGGTTTTTACTATATAACTGTGGTCCAAGGTTAGAAAAAGTGGGCAGAGCCAACAACAGATCAGATTTCATTCAGTGACTTCACGTTTTTCAACCCAACATGAAGTTTGTTCTCAAACTTCCCTTTCTAATTAAAATTATTATTATTATTATTATTAAGTTAATAATAAAGAAATAGAATCAGCAAGTTTTTTCCTCATAGAAAGAATACAAACATATTTTGCAGTTCAAGCTTTATTCACCTTTTATCTGGATACTTTTTGGGTCACTCTCCTTCCTCACACTGCCGGTTGGAGTTTGTACCTCACAGGTATAATTCCCAGAATCCTCCAGCTGAGCTGAGGGGACTCCATATTGGTTGGATAAACTGAATCCCTGCACATTGTGCCCATTTCTGTAGAAAGCAAACTGCAGCTCTGTAGTCTCTCTGTGTGGGCTGAGCTCTGTGTCACATGTTATGGTCATGTGATCCCCTTCATTAATCTGACTCAGGGAACCTGAATTCACAGATATTTCTGGCTTTGAGATGAGCTCTAAAAAAGGAAAGAGGCAAGTTAAATAAAAACCTGTAGATAATGCTGATCATTAATGTAGGACACCTGATAATTAATTAATTCAATTAAGTAGAGACACAAAAGGATTTTGTGCTTTTTGCATGGAGTGCTAGGATCACAAATGTATTGCTCATTGCAGAGAGCAGCCTTAGAACACTAAGGGGCACATTTACTTACTCACAATCGTCCGATTGCGTTTTTTTCGTAATGATCGGTATTTTGCGATTTTTCGGAAAATTGTCGCGACTTTTTCGTTGCCATTCCGAATGTTGCACAAAATCTGCCGATTTTTTCGGAGCGTTAAAACTTGCGCGAAAAGTCGCGACTTTTTCGTAGCCTTCGCGCCGAGTACGAAAGATTCGGATTCATTCAAGCTTCAGTATGGTGACTTTTCTTGGGCCGGGATGGAGCTGCAGAGTGCCATTGAGTCCTATGGGAGACTTTCCTTGGGCCGGGTTGGAGCTGCAGGGTGCCATTGAGTCCTATGGGAGACTTTCCTTGGGCCGGGTTGGAGCTGCAGAGTGCCATTGAGCCCTATGGGAGACTTTCCTTGGGCCGGGTTGGAGCTGCAGAGTGCCATTGGGCCCTATGGGAGACTTTCCTTGGGCCAGGTTGGAGCTGCAGAGTGCCATTGGGCCCTATGGGAGACTTTCCTTGGGCCGGGTTGGAGCTGCAGAGTGCCATTGAGCCCTATGGGAGACTTTCCTTGGGCCGGGTTGGAGCTGCAGAGTGCCATTGAGCCCTATGGGAGACTTTCCTTGGGCTGGGTTGGAGCTGCAGAGTGCCATTGAGCCCTATGGGAGGCTTTCCTTGGGCCGGGTTGGAGCTGCAGAGTGCCATTGAGCCCTATGGGAGACTTTCCTTGGGCCGGGTTGGAGCTGCAGAGTGCCATTGAGCCCTATGGGAGACTTTCCTTGGGCCGGGTTGGAGCTGCAGAGTGCCATTGAGCCCTATGGGAGGCTTTCCTTGGGCCGGGTTGGAGCTGCAGAGTGCCATTGAGCCCTATGGGAGACTTTCCTTGGGCCGGGTTGGAGCTGCAGAGTGCCATTGAGCCCTATGGGAGACTTTCCTTGGGCCGGGTTGGAGCTGCAGAGTGCCATTGAGCCCTATGGGAGACTTTCCTTGGGCCGGGTTGGAGCTGCAGAGTGCCATTGAGCCCTATGGGAGACTTTCCTTGGGCCGGGTTGGAGCTGCAGAGTGCCATTGAGCCCTATGGGAGACTTTCCTTGGGCCGGGTTGGAACTGCAGAGTGCCATTGAGCCCTATGGGAGACTTTCCTTGGGCCGGGTTGGAGCTGCAGAGTGCCATTGAGCCCTATGGGAGACTTTCCTTGGGCCGGGTTGGAGCTGCAGAGTGCCATTGAGCCCTATGGGAGAATTTCCTTGGGCCGGGTTGGAGCTGCAGAGTGCCATTGAGCCCTATGGGAGGCTTTCCTTGGGCCGGGTTGGAGCTGCAGAGTGCCATTGAGCCCTATGGGAGACTTTCCTTGGGCCGGGTTGGAGCTGCAGAGTGCCATTGAGCCCATGGGAGACTTTCCTTGGGCCGGGTTGGAGCTGCAGAGTGCCATTGAGCCCTATGGGAGGCTTTCCTTGGGCCAGGTTGGAGCTGCAGAGTGCCATTGAGCCCTATGGGAGACTTTCCTTGGGCCGGGTTGGAGCTGCAGGGTGCCATTGAGCCCTATGGGAGACTTTCCTTGGGCCGCGTTGGAGCTGCAGAGTGCCATTGAGCCCTATGGGAGACTTTCCTTGGGCCGGGTTGGAGCTGCAGAGTGCCATTGAGCCCTATGGGAGACTTTCCTTGGGCCGGGTTGGAGCTGCAGAGTGCCATTGAACCCTATGGGAGACTTTCCTTGGGCCAGGTTGGAGCTGCAGAGTGCCATTGAACCCTATGGGAGACTTTCCTTGGGCCAGGTTGGAGCTGCAGAGTGCCATTGAGCCCATGGGAGACTTTCCTTGGGCCGGGTTGGAGCTGCAGAGTGCCATTGAGCCCTATGGGAGACTTTCCTTGGGCCGGGTTGGAGCTGCAGAGTGCCATTGAGCCCTATGGGAGGCTTTCCTTGGGCCAGGTTGGAGCTGCAGAGTGCCATTGAGCCCTATGGGAGACTTTCCTTGGGCCGGGTTGGAGCTGCAGAGTGCCATTGAGCCCTATGGGAGGCTTTCCTTGGGCCGGGTTGGAGCTGCAGAGTGCCATTGAGCCCTATGGGAGGCTTTCCTTGGGCCGGGTTGGAGCTGCAGAGTGCCATTGAGCCCATGGGAGACTTTCCTTGGGCCGGGTTGGAGCTGCAGAGTGCCATTGAGCCCTATGGGAGGCTTTCCTTGGGCCAGGTTGGAGCTGCAGGGTGCCATTGAGTCCTATGGGAGGCTTCCAAAATCATGCTAAGTCTGAAAGTTTCGCCCGCCGCTTCTGAGCGCTCAATACGAAAAAGTCGCGACAAGATATGAGCGCATCGTAATGGCTATGAAAAACTCACGTTTTTTCGCGCAAATTGTATTGGTCGTGACAATTTCCGAAAAGTCGTAAAGGCGCCGAAAAAATAGCAAAAAATACGAAAAAGTCGCAAAATGTTCGTTTTCCAATCGGAATTTTTCCAATTCGGTTCGGATTCATGGGTTAGTAAATGTGCCCCTAAGTAAAGACAGGGCCTGATGGGGCTGAGCCTCCTTATGTGTTGTACCTCTAAAAGACAGCAAGTTAAATGTGGGTAGGGGGCAGGGGGGGCACATATGCACATTTGGTTTGTTTTTTGTACCCATAATGCACTGGGCCCACCATCAGTTGCAAACACTACACCAATATGAACACAACATGTTGCTCCTCTCTGGACATGGTCACACTGCAGAAGAAGGCCGGGTTTCAAGCTTATTTACACTGGGTTTTACAGTGGGCACTTTGGTAAATAGACAAGAGCTGATTTATGTTCCCTTATGAAAACAATAAATAGATTCTCTAAAATGTAGTTTTGTAAACTCTTTAAATCCCCACAATAAATTGTTGGTATAGAACCGATAAAGTTTTTACCTTTTACAGAAATGACCACACTGCTCACTTTATTATAATACATGCCATCGTGCCGTACTGGTCTGTAACATGTGTAGGGGCCACTCGTTGCCATGGTTACTCTTCCAATGTGGAAATTCCCAGAGGACGAGAAACCTATCAGTTGATCTCCTTTGTTCAGTTTAGCAGTATCCGCTTTGTACCCAGGGTACCCGGCACAGGAAAACTGTAAATTGTCCCCTTCAAACACAAAGGGGGGAACTTTCAGGGAGAGGTAACCTGGAAATAAATGACAAAAAAGACCCATTAATCAGTCTGAATGCTATGTCATCAATTCCATCCTACCTAATATAAAATAGAGGGATTGGACAATTACTTTGCTATATAACAATAGCCTTGATGGATGTAGCACCCTGGTGTGAAGAATGTCCCCCATCTAGAAACTTTTAACCAAGAAAATACTCATCCTTTCTTCTCTGATCTGTACTCTATTTTCCCGATCCTATTGCCTTCTGTTGCTCCTCTTTTCCTCTCTAACTGCACTTGTTCTTGCCCTCTCTTCTCTCCATTCGTTTCTGCCCTCCCCACCCAGTGCTGCTGAAGGAGAGGGCTCATAAGCAGGGTTGGACTGGGCTGATGGGGGAACTGGAAAAAACCCGGTGGGTCCTGGTGGTCAGACCCGATCCCTGGAGCTCCCGTCAGCTGCACCCGAAACTAACTATATTATACATGCACTCGGAGGAGGGGTTGGGTGGGCAGTGGGGGGTCCCTTGGGGGGTGTGGGGCCACTATGGGGGTCCTTTTAGGGGTGTGGGGGTCCCTGGGGTGGCAGGCCTGATGGGCCCTTCACCCCCCAGTCCGACCCTGCTCATAAGGACCCAGCATACTTGTACTCCCACGCCTTGTGTCTCAACCCTTTCTCCTTGTAGATTGTAAGCTCTTTTGGGCAGGGCTCTCTTCACCTCCTGTATCGGTTACTGATTGCTTTATATGTTACTCCTTGTAGAGTGTAAGCTCTTTTGGGCAGGGCTCTCTTCCCCTCCTGTATCGGTTACTGATTGCTTTATATGTTACTCCTTGTAGAGTGTAAGCTCTTTTGGGCAGGGCTCTCTTCACCTCCTGTATCGGTTACTGATTGCTTTATATGTTACTCCTTGTAGAGTGTAAGCTCTTTTGGGCAGGGCTCCCTTCCCCTCCTGTATCAGTTACTGATTGCTTTATATGTTACTCTGTATGTATTTTGTAGAATGTAAGCTCTTTTGGGCAGGGCTCTCTCTCTGTATCGGTTATTGATTGCTTTATATGTTACTCCTTGTAGAGTGTAAGCTCTTTTGGGCAGGGCTCCCTTCCCCTCCTGTATCGGTTACTGATTGCTTTATATGTTACTCCTTGTAGAGTGTAAGCTCTTTTGGGCAGGACTCTCTTCACCTCCGGTATCGGTTACTGATTGCTTTATGTTACTCTGTATGTCCAATCTATGAAACCCACTTATTGTACAGCACTGCGGGGTATGTTGGCGCTTTATAAATAAATGTTAATAATAATAATAATAATACAGTATTAACCAACCCTGGGGAAAGGAGTAAGAAGAGCAGAGCCAGACACAACTGAATAACAGATGGGGAGGAGGACAGCCAGACCCAGATGGAAGCAGGGCACAGGAAGTATAGAAATGGCAGTTGAAAGTAAGCAATTTAGGACTCAATTTATAAAATGTACATAGGCTTTACTGCATATTATCCATTCATTTCTAATAATTGTCCATGTATAAAGCATTGGAATGTTTTCGGTCCAAATCGTTGGGAAGCGAAATTCTGTCCATATGGGAATGAGAACAAAATGCCAAACTAAATCCCTTTGCTTCTGTACAATTTCAATCTTGGGAATCTTTTCAATTTTTGGAGCACAAAGACCCGTGGCTTCTCCCACAAATACATTGCTGGCTCTGTCAGTCAGAATAGTACATGGCACCCTTCCATCCCCAACTCATCCCAAAACTTTGGAATTACCATCCAGACATGCAAGTTAGGGAGCGGCAGGGGGTGCAGCCGGCAATAGGGCCCTAGGGCAGGCAGTAAGGGCAGGGAGCGACTGTGCCTTTTGATGCTGCACCCTGCTATTTAATAGATTTGGGTGGGAGATAAAATATCAGTTGCAAACCGTGAATTTGTCCTGTTTTTCTTTGGTGAAAAATATGCAAAACTGCTGAAAAATATACAAAGTCAAGGGCCATATTTTCTGAAGCTTTTTCTCACTCCAAATGCATTAAAGTCATTGGGTGTTTTTCTCACTCCTATCGCACAACTTTTACTCACACCAAGTACAGTAACGTCAATGGGCTGGTGGCAAAATCAGAATAAATTTTGATTTATTATTTTGATAATAAATCAAAATAAAAAAACTCAAACTTACCATGACTAACTGTCAGTGTAACGGCCTCACTCCGGTCACTGCTACGGGACATACACTGATATTCCCCACTGTCACTCAGTTGGGCTCTGACTATTGTATAGTTCTGACCTATTGTGATCCATAATCCATCTTTATACCAGGAATAAGGGGGGTCTCCTTGTGCAGAGGGAGCTACATTGCAAGTCAGAGTTACAGATTCAGATGTGAATGCCGAGGCCCAGTTTGGGGAGAAGCTCACTGTGGCTCTGCCAGCAGCCCCTGCAATGGAACACATTTTTGGTTACAGTAGAAAATACACTAGTGAGTAGCAAATAAAGATGATTGGAACACATTAAAAAGCTTAAAATTACACGAGGAACAAGTTGCATTGGGCACAAACTATAGCAAGAAATGGAAAGTTGTACTCACCAATAAATTTGAAATAATTGTAGAACTGCAATGAGGCTGTGACCACAAAGTACATACAGACAACAACAAGAGCCCCTCTGCACTCCCACATTATCAATATATATAGGGCATTAACCCATTCTGTGCATTAAGCTGCCAAGCAATGCCCTCCCCTTTAAGCAAAACAGGGATTGTTTGTCCATATATTGCAATATATTCAAGCTGGCCAACTGTGTCACACTCACCCCCAGTCTGGCCTGTCCTACACTCACTCACCCCCAGTCTGGCCTGTCCTACAATCACTCACCCTCCGTCTGGCCAGTCCTACACTCACTCACCCCCGGTCTGGCCAGTCCTACACTCACTCACCCCCGGTCTGGCCTGTCCTACAATCACTCACCCTCCGTCTGGCCAGTCCTACACTCACTCACCCCCGGTCTGGCCAGTCCTATACTCACTCACCCTCCGTCTGGCCAGTCCTACACTCACTCACCCCCGGTCTGGCCAGTCCTACACTCACTCACCCCCAGTCTGGCCTGTCCTACACTCACTCACCCCCGGTCTGGCCTGTCCTACAATCACTCACCCTCCGTCTGGCCAGTCCTACACTCACTCACCCCCGGTCTGGCCTGTCCTACAATCACTCACCCTCCGTCTGGCCAGTCCTACACTCACTCACCCCCGGTCTGGCCAGTCCTATACTCACTCACCCTCCGTCTGGCCAGTCCTACACTCACTCACCCCCAGTCTGGCCAGTCCTATACTCACTCACCCTCCGTCTGGCCAGTCCTACACTCACTCACCCCTAGTCTGGCCTGTCCTACACTCACTCACCCCTGGTCTGGCCTGTCCTACACTCACTCACCCCTGGTCTGGCCAGTCCTACACTCACTCACCCCCGGTCTGGCCTGTCCTACACTCACTCACCCCCGGTCTGGCCAGTCCTACACTCACTCACCCCTGGTCTGGCCAGTCCTACACTCACCCAGTTTTGTCTAAAATTTTGTTTTTTGTCACTTATTTTACAGTTTATTTACACCAAGAAGAGAATGTCATCAAAGATTAAGTGTCGGCCAACAGAAGCACAGATACCCCAGTCAATGCGTTATTGTTATCAACATATCTTTTATATATATATATATATATATATATATATATATATATATATATATATATATATATATATATATATATATATATATAATGAATATATCAGAGACTCACCTGAATTTTCTGTAGCCATGACTGTTAAAGATAAAAAAAATATATAAAAATTCAGTATATTCAGTATATTACTAAATTATGCACAGCATTTTATAAAGCAGCCACATAGCCTCCCATCAACTGATTATCTCACTAGTGAGAATGCAAAAGAAGAGAGAATGGAGAACTATTAGATGAATTGTACTGATGAGCGTATTTTTTGGCAGGCATGGATTTGCAGCGAATTTCTGCATTTCACATTGGCCAATTGTTTTGCAAAACTTCTGTGAAAATTCGCAGCAGAAAATTTTTTTGTGTGCCAAAAAAAGTCACAGTCGCTGCAAAAAAAGATGCCGGTGACAAAAAAGTTGCGTTTTGTGAATTTTATCATTTTTCACCTCTGCGGCAAATTAGAGAGGCTTCAGATGAGTTTTTCGCCTTCCTCTGGATCAACTAGTAGTTAGGCAGGTTATATATAGGCATTATGGTTGAACTTGATGGATGTGTGTCTTTTTTTTCACCCTAACTTACTATGTTACTATGCTACCTGCTGATTGGTCACTATGGGCTACTAGAACTGGAGCAAACATTTGCTTTTGGTATTATGTTACCTTTCTAATAATCCATCTAGTTATTATTATTTTTTAGAATGAAATAAAATCTGTCACATTTGGGGCTCCAAGTCCAGTCGGTGCATCGTTACATTGGATTTAGCAAGTGTAGTTGAAGGTCTAAGGTTAATTAGACCTTTTGCTGAATCCATACAGGGGCTGAGTGGGAGATAAATATTATTTACAATAAGGCAACGTTCCTTCTATTGGATAAAGCAGCAAAATAAGACAAGTTACTTACAGAGGAAGATGAGGAGCCCCAGGAGCGACATGGCACCTACAGCCGGCGCTCACCAACTAAAGCAAAATCATTAGATGCACAAACTTATTTTTAACTTCCCATTTTGAAGTTGTGTATTTAGCAACTTTTACTTCTTCTGCTAAGGACTCAGGGTGAGATTTACAGAGCTGAGACTTCCTGCTTGTACCTCTCTGCTATTAACTGCAAATGTGCGTAACACAAGCACTATAGTGCATTGGCCCAGTAACCCACAGTAACCGTTCCGGTTTAGTGCACTAAACTGATAGCAGCTAATGACAGATTATATGCAGTAGGCGGTTACTAAAAACCTAGTACACTATTGCACCCACTGACCCTACTCTCACACAAAGGTCACAGATGTTTGCTAACATATTTTGATGGGGTTTTAGTTCCCTTTGCAAAATTTATGTAACTAGAATATGTGCCTTAATATAAGATAGGGATGTACAGTGTTCTATGCTGAAAGGCTTGTTTGCATCCCTTAAATTATCTTCTTCTGTTTTCTCTTACATATTTAAACTGGCCCCAGAACCAGAGTCCAGACGATAAATACTGAACATCGAACAAGGCAATAAAATGACCTGGATGAATGGAAAGCTTCACAGATATCTTTTATCCTAACAATGTTTACTGGTCAAACCAAAAGAGAGTGTGGAATTAGTGATGAGTAGTGATGAGCGAATTGTTTTGCGAGGCATGGATTCGCAGCGAATTTCTACATTTCGCCATTGGCAAATTGTTTTGTGAAACTTCCGTGAAAATTTGCCACGGAGAAAAATTCGTTGTGCTGAATTTGTTTTGTTGTGCATCAAATAGACAGGTTAAGCTTTGTTATCCAGAACTCATTAAGGGCCAAGGGCAAGGGATTAAAGTGCTAATGCTTAGTGCTGAGCAAAATTTTTTGGCAGGCCTGGATTTGTGGCAAATTTCCGTGTTTCCCATTGGCAGATTTATTCATGAAACGGCCGCAAAAATTAGCAGCGGAAAAAATAGTGCAGTTAGTGCTGTATTCATGAGTACGGCCCCCCGGTCATTGTGCTCCCAAAGAAAAGGTTTTGCAAATTTTTCAGTGAAGCGAAACGGGACAGATTCTCTCATCACTAGCAGTAAGATTCAGCTTTGCTACATGCCAGCAGGCTTTGCCATAATATGCTCCGGCAACAGAAGGCCAGGCGCCATTTATTCTTGTGTTGCTTAACTTTATCTTTCCACAGAAGCAGAAGAGATGTCCCTGGGTGGGCTTGAACCACCAACCTTCCGGCTAACAGCCAAACGCGCTAACCGATTGTGCCACAGAGACCACGCCTGCCCTGTCAAGCATGTGTCGCCTTAACCCTATGTAAAAGCCAGTGTTTTCCCTCTGCAGGTATTGACCTCGCGCAACCATACAACAATGTATTATGACCAAAGATTGCCGCTACAAATGAGGCATCTAACCGTATCTCGGTAGGATCGGCTGGGTAGGTGCAGAGGGTGCTCCATTTAAGGGACAAGAAAATGAGTGGGCTACCTCTGAGTTCTCCCTCTATATTTAGAGGGCTCTACCACTGAGCTACATCCACCCGAAGCCTGGCTGAAGCCGTTTTCCTTATTGCCTGAAAATTGATAATAATATTAATCCCTGTGCTTCAACAAAGCCTGAGCTGACTATTTGGTTATGATATACTTGCGACAGAATCAGACAGCAGGAGCCCTTTGGGATGCCCCTTCTGCTGTCAGGTTGGCCGAATGGTCTGAGGCGCTGCATTCAGGTCGCAGTCTCCCCTGAAGCCGTGTGTTTGAATCCCACTTCTGACATTTGGCTTCTTGCTGCCAGACATGAATCTGGACTTTCAAACCAGTTTAATCACTGACAGCCAAATAAGAATATTACACCTACTATGCCTCACCTTTTCCCTAAGAGATGAGTCTGGTTAGAGCGCCACGGTCACACAATGAGCAGGGCCCAGATATCTCAGTTCGTAGAGCATCAAGATCTGATGCTCTACGAATCTGAGGGTCCAGGATTCAAGTCCCCATTCAGGCAAGATGCCTATGGCCCTCTTGAAAGGGCATGCGTGTATAGGCAAACTAGGGTGACAAGACTCTGTACCGCGGAGTTTATTAACGCCAATAACCCCCAGGAATGTAGGCAGGTCAGAAGGACAGCTTGCCCTTGTGAAACAAAGTCATTCCTGGAAGCAAGTGAAGAGGCAGAACTTCTTTCTGACAGAGCCCTACTTAGCAAGACCTCTTTGCAAGGTGTTCACTTAGGTGCCTCTTTGAAGTCCCTTCCACCCCATCCCTTTAACAAGACACGGATAGGCAGGGGTCCACCGGCCTTCGATAGCTCAGCTGGGAGAGTGGAGGACTGTAGGTCTAATCAAGCAATCCTTAGGTCGCTGGTTCGATTCCGGCTCGAAGGACATTTTCCAGCTGTTTTCCCTGCAAGCCAGTGGGGTGATATCCCAACAACTTGCTAAATTCGCTCTTTCAGAAAATGGATTTCAGGGCAGAATCCCGTTGGAGCAGCCTTGTTGACCAATGCAGTTGAATGAAAAAAACGTGTTTTACCCCGACAGTATTCCTCTGAACAACTTTGTTTTTAGAAGGAACACATTGACAGGCGCAAAGCATTGTGATTATGAGTGAACTAATGAGGAGTCCTCTCGCCAGCATCTGACCAGAAGCAGAGTGGTGCAGCGGAAGCGTGCTGGGCCCATAACCCAGAGGTCGATGGATCGAAACCATCCTCTGCTATCCCTTTTTGGCAGGCAGCAAACCAGCCTAGAATCTGGCTTTCAATCCACTGTCTAGAGCCATTAACCCTTTCCCTACCAACACCGTAGCTGCTATATGCTGGCATTAAAAGTTGCTATATGCCAAGCACGTAGGAGCTACGTTTCCCATTTAGAAAGCGCGTTCTCTGCACTCGCTCAATGCCGCCCCCTCACTCGTGGAGCTTGCCTGCAGCCCCGTGCGACCCTCCAGCACTGAGATCTGCCTGACTGCCTTTGAGATCTGCCTTGCCTGCCCCCAGGTACCATCGTTGCACCATTTACACACATTACACCATTTACACTAATTGCAATTTTTTTTTTGCTGATTTAAATTTTTTTGCAGTTTCCACTTTTTTTTTACTTTTTTTTTGCACAGGCATACACTTACACATACATATACACACCTATACACACACATACACACACTTCTTTGCAAGTGTGCACACATACATATTTTATACTTTGCCTTTATTCTATTTTCCATTTTTAGCCTTTACACACTAATCACTGTTTGATCAGTTTTATTTTATATTATTGATTTTATTTGTTTAGTGCTTTTGTGTTTCATTGCTTTTTCAGTTCTGCATTGTGCTTTATTTTCTGTTGTACTTGTTTTACTCTATTACTCTGATTTCTAAGTTCTGCGTTATACTTTTACTATACAGTCAAAAGATGTTCAGATAAACAGATAAAGGTAAATAGAATATATTTTGGGGCTAAATTGGGTAGGTTTTTTTTAGTTGTTATTGCATTTTTGGGGAGAAATCTCACTTTGGATCTTTTTTTTTTCTTTATTTCAGGCCAAACCACAAACTTCTACGGTGAACTGCGTCCACAATTCTGCATGCAGGAAAGCAAGAATGGCGCTGCTGAATAGCCACAGGTGTGCACTTTCAGAAAAAATATAGTTTGTGGGGGTATTTCACAGATAAAGGGGTGTTTAGACTGAAAAGCTGCGTGGTGTGCACTTAGAGCGCAGCTCCAAACTTTCAAGCTGAAATTGCTCTTATGTATTGCCCCTGTTTTGGGCTGTTTGGAGGCCGTGTCTTTAGGTGCACCCATGCATGTGGGGTATCATTTTGTTCAGAACAACTTGCAGATTGATATTTTAGTGGTTTTTTTCATTGTTATGGCAATTTCAGGGAGAAGTCTAACTTTGGATCTTTTTTTTCTTTTTTTCAGGCCAAACCGCAAATTTCTAGGAAGAACTGCGTCCACAACTCTGCATATAGGAAAGCAAGAATGGCGCTGCTGATTAGCTACAGATGTGCACTTTCAGAAAATATATATTTATATATTTAGTGATATATATAGTTTGTGGGGGTATTTCACAAGTAAGGGGGTGTTTAGACTGAAAAACTGCAAGGTGTGCACTTAGAGCGCAGCTCCAAATTTTCCAGCTGAAATTACCCTTATGTATTGCCCCTGTTTTGGGCTGTTTGGAGGCCGTGTCTTTATGTGCACCCATGCATGTGAGGTATTGTTTTACTCGGGATAACTTGTTCTTTTTTATCCTGCCTTCATTTGAAAATTTTCATTGGTCTTTTATTCTCAAATTTACTTTGGACTTTGTGACTGTGATAGTGTTTCAGAAAAAAAAATGAAAAATATGGTATATGTTTTTACAGTATCTGTATGACAGAAACTGCATTTAGAGCAAAAACTACACCACAACTAAAAATATAGAGGTGTGCAGTTTCTAAAAATGTGTGACTTATGGGGGTATTCCATTTCTGTCATAAGATATGCCATGTTAAAATAGAGATGGCCTTTTCACTTTTGTTTCAATGTAAAATTGCACAAAATGCTGTTTTATTATTGGGGTGTCTTCTGGACGAAAAAAGTGGGTTACCAATACATATTTGGTATTTTTGGATTCAGCAGAATCGGGGCTTTTACAAACAGTAAAATTGTTGTAAGTTAAAGTAATCGTTCTTGGAAAAAAAACACAAAATAAAAATACTTTTTTCTTTATTTCACTTTTTTTAAACATATTTCACTCAAAAAATGTGTTAAATCTCCAAAAAATGTTAAAAATTTTATTACAATGTTCAAGCCCAATTCGTTCCGGAAACAACAATATATAACATGCTTTATTTCATGTAGGTTTTCTTGTCAAGAAACCGAAGCAAATGTAATGAGTGCAAAATGTCTAAAAATGGCTTGGCAGTAGATGTTCAATTTTGGGACAAAACAGCTGGCAGTGAAAGGGTTAAAAGATAAAACAAATGTATTTCAATACATTATTATTATTATTAACATTTATTTATTCCGCAGCGCTGTACAATAAGTGGGTTACATACATTGGACATACAGAGTAACATATAAAGCAATCAGTAACCGATACAGGAGGGGAAGAGAGCCCTGCCCAAAAGAGCTTACACTCTACAAGGAGTAACATATAAAGCAATCAGTAACCGATACAGGAGGGGAAGGGAGCCCTGCCCAAAAGAGCTTACACTCTACAAGGAGTAACATATAAAGCAATCAGTAACCGATACAGGAGGGGAAGGGAGCCCTGCCCAAAAGAGCTTACAATCTACAAGGAGAAAGGATTGAGAATACATTTAAAACATATAAGTATATAACTTTATATAACCGTTGAAATAGTATAAACACAACTTTATGGATAACTGATTATCCTGCCCTGAGGAACCCGTGCAGTCTATCCACTCCTGGCACAGTCTCTGTAGGTGCCCTGTCCTAACTTGGATCCAGAACCCTTTTATTCAGTTCAGTCCCTTCCCCAAGAGCTGTTAAGCCCCCCAGGTGGTGCTACCTGCCCCAGGGTACCCCAGAGTACCTTCCCCTACGGAAAGGTGGCTGCTCCCATGTAGCAGGCAATCAAACAATACCTGTTCTCACCAGGGGACACACACAGAGATTCCACAGATTCCCAGCAGGCTTCTCTCTTTGCAGTCTGAACTCACACAATTGGTACTGGCTACTCACTCTGGGTCTCTCTTCCAAAAGCTGGCAAACCAACAGGGGCCCCTTTATAAACTGCTGGGCCCGCCCCTGATTCTTGGCTCCAAACCTAGGCACGCCTTCTCTCTCCCAACAGTGCACTGGGGCATCCAGCCAATCGGGTTCCTCCCCAGTCTGTAGCCGGGCAGGATGATGTCACAGACAGAGAAACAGGGGAAAGAGTTCTGTGATCCCCTATAGTATATTAACAAAGTCAGTGCCATATGTACAGTAAGTTCAACCCTGTGAGCAAATGAGCCAAACATTCTGCCTGGTAATAAGTCCTTTTACTTACC